>NC_056626.2:331970016-332570016 GCF_002870075.4 Lactuca sativa | reverse complement strand
TGTGAGGAAGGAGTGTAGTAGGTCTAGGGTTGGTTATGTGTTATCGCTTGGGGATATTTATGGGTTAAATAAGTTAGCCTGAGAACTCTTGGTCCGATTTTTTGGTATGGTTTTTAACTAGTTTGTAGCCCTTAAATTTGAACAAGAGTGCAACCGTCTATCTCATTCTCTAGTTGTGCGACCATGTCTTTGCCTGTACCGTGAAAGGAATTGCGCGTGGTCGAAGGGTATGACCTGTATTTCTATTCGGTTAACATTGAGAGGGATGTTGATTGGGTTCCTACGAGTCGGTGGGTATGTTTAGGCCCCTATGGTACTGGTTGCGAGTCTTCAGGATGTTTTTGGGATTATGGTAAGATCGCCATAGTACTGTGAGCTTATTGTTTAGTGGTTAGCAGGTGTCACGATGCATTGTGAATAGATGGTTGTATGATTCATTTGGGTGGGATTTGGTAGTTTTTTGATTGAGACTCTTAGGTCACGGATCGTTAGTTTTCTTAGCATATTTGGGTGTTAGCGCATTGTGGGAGTTGGGAGACTCTGTGACTAGTTGGTATGGATCATGTAGGTAGTTAAAGGTTGTTAGGAGTATTAGTGGTACATCAGAAGTCTCTTCAAAGTGTTTGCATTATGCATCCCATTTTCTTGCGGGCTATTTATCAGGAGTTTGACTACCGATGTTGGGTATCGATTGTCGAACCTCAAGTCATGAAGTCCATTGTGAATGTTTCGAGTGATTTTTCAGGTGGGGGTACAACTGAGCTATTAAGGGATTTGGATGCAACGTGAGAATTTCTGGATTGACCATCTTTGCTCGTAGGAGCAGTGGGTGGGTAATGTAATATCAAGGAGTCAAGGTTTACTTAAGGTTTTTGGTACAACTTCTGGATTTGGGAATAGATAAAATTCAAGATCGGTGTGTTTTGAGTATTCTTTCCGCATGTTTTGATAGTGTTCTTAGTCAGATACAAGGGGTAAGTTCAACGAATGGATGGATATCAGTCTTGGAGTATGGTTTCTAAAGTACAGATTTGATGGGTTCCCAGTCCCAGGGATCATATTGATGGAGTTGTTTCGATGGTTGTAGTTTTGAGAATCCCTGACTATGTGGTTCTCACTAGAAGTTAGTTCCTATAATTAGGTTGTCGTCGAATATGTTGGTGCTGTATGCGTTTCTCTACATCGGTTATTTAGCTGAGACTCGTGTTAGGAGTCACCTTGTTTTCGAATGGAGGGTTCAACATAAGTGAATACTCAGGGTTCTGTTTTTTAGTGGTATCAGCAATGTAATTCGGAGTTGGAAGGGTTCAATATGGTTTGAATTGTAAAGTAAAGTCGTATTGACTGTGTTACGAGATAGTTTTGTCTGCTTGAGAGTTAGTCAAGGAATTGGATTTCCGGATTTTGGGCAGAATTGTGATGGTTATTCTTCAGTGGTAAGAGTTAGTGGGTCAAGGATATATTTATGGTTGGGATACATGAGTTTCACTAATATTGGGTTGAATATAGTATGGAAAGGCAGTCGCTTGTATGAGTTGACCTCTTAGTTCGGATCGGGTTTTGGGGAGGATTGTCTAAATGGCCCAAGTCAGAGATACAGGAGCATTACCCTGAGTTATTTGCAGCAGCGGACTTTGAGGACGAAGTGTAGTTCAAGTGGGGGAGAATTATAATATCTAGTCTAGGTATAAATTGATTTTTGTATGTTTTGACTTTTAATTAGGAGACCATGTCATGGTGGAGCATCACCACTATGTGGGGGAATGCTTTAGATTCATGGGATTTTAATAATCCAGCACGATGTAGTCATGGGGGCACCACGACGTGGCTAGTGTTTTAGGTGAGAACCCTAATTTCGGGTCATGGACCCTACATAAGGAACATTAAGGCTAGGTTTCATCCTCCATCTTCCTCCCAACCTCAGAAACCCTAACCATAGCCTCCATTGAAGTTGTAAGCTCATTCTTGGTGCTTTTTAGTGATTTTAGAAGGAGAAGGAAGCTCCTGGTGAGGTGGTTACTTGGCAAGCATCATTTCTTCAGCTAAGCTTATTTCTTGGACCTTGGTGAGTGCCCAAGACTCAACGTTTTTTTTCCATGTTGCTAGATCTCTTGTTTTTATCCCTCTTTTCCATGATTTTGATGGACTTAAGTGATGAGATCTCATAAAGTTTGTAACGTTATGAATCTCTAAGTCAAATTGAGCATTTAGTGTCCTAGATCTGAATTATAATCAAGTTTTGATGTCATACATGGAATTTTAGTCATTAAACCCTATTTTTGACCTAAAATGGATAAGGCATGTATTGGACATGCAAGGACACAAAGCCACAATTTTAAGGTCATTTTGGAGTGTGAAACCTTTCTAGAAACTTAGGAGGTGCAACTCTAAGGATTTGGTGCGTAATGAGAATCTTGATGCATTAAGTTACCATTAGTGGTTGGGTTTGGGACTTTGGCTTATGGAAGGGTTTGAGGGATAAAATTGTAAACTTTATCCATCAAAACCATAGGAAGGAACAGATCCAAGCCTTAGAGTTTTTGTAGTCGAAGGAAATGACTTAATGGTTTAATTTGTCTACACGCATCACCACGACGTCATTAAGGTCACCACGACATTGTGACTTGGTCAAGACCCGCCTGTTTTGTCGGTTTGCGGCCACGATGTGGCTAAGGAGGCCACGACATGACAAGTGGTTGGGTTGACTTTTCATTTTGACAAGAATTTGACTAAGATTAACTTAAGGGTATTTTGAGTTGTAGTCTGAGTTTTGGCTACTGTTACATGTAAATGTGACCGATAGAGTTGGTTTTCGAAGCAATGTGTTGTTGCAACTATTTCGTCTGTCTGTGAGGTGAGTATCTTTACTATACTCGTGGGTCAAAGGCACCAATGTCGGCCCACTATTTGGCCATCGACATTGCAAGGAAAGAGCATGGGGGAAACCCATGGCACTTATATGTAAGACCGAGATTTGGCCATCGACATTGCAAGGAAAGACCATGGGGGTAGCCCATGGCACTTGTATGTAAGACCGGGATTTGGCCTTCGGCATTGCAAAGAAAGACAATGGAGTAGCCCATGACACATGTATATAAGACCGATGGGCGTACGATGGGCGTACCCATGCATACGTTGGGCGTAATCAATCCAAGGGAAAATATTAATTTTTAGGGTTTGCACTCTATTTAAAATCCTTAAGTCCCTCATGATCTTTACCTTCTCAGCCTCCATTGTCCTTCTAGTGCAAATCTCAAACCCTAGCTTGCTTGAGTGCATCTTTGAGCTTAGCTTGGTTATTTTGGTGATCTTTGTTGGATTTGAAGAAGAAGGAAGGTTGGGAAGAAGCAAAGGAGAAGAAGGAGCTTGTAGATCCAGAAGTTTAGCATCATTTCTAGCCTATTTAAGATATAAAGTTTAGACCTTGATTATTTTAAGCTTAGATTTAGGTTTAGGTTAGAAAATGGTATCTTTTGGTCCCATAGTTGGATTCTTAGAGTATGAGCAACTTCAGGACACATGAGTTGTCCTTCTAGACTTTTGGAAGTGTTTAGAGTCATAAAAATCGGATCTTGATGGTTAAGCCTCAACCATGCAAGTTTTGGTAACCATCGAAGTGAGTTAATGGACTTAATTCATGATTTGAGCCCCATCCTTGCATTAAAAAGCATAAAGTTTGCAACTTTATGGCTTAAGAAGTTATTAGGGACTTGAATCTAATTTTTAGACATTAGGACTTAATGGATTAAGTCATGGTAGTGTGTTTGGGTTGGCAGACTAGTACGTCATGCGTACTCGAGTGTATGTTGCACGTATTGGGTCAACCTCCCAACTCTAGGTCAACACCAGTGTACGTTGGGCATACAAGCCAAGTATGCCACACGCACGCAGTCACTAGGCCTAGAAGATTTTTGGGCTAGTTTGGTGTTGGGCTTTGGACTTTTGTAAGTTAGGCCTTGGGCCCATGTAACTGTAGCAAGTCATTTTTGGGCCTAAGGCCATGTTTGGGGTTCTTGGGCCATATTGGACCTTAGAGGCCTTATAGTTGGGTTTGGATGCCCTTTTTGGACTTAGATTGGATTTGGGCCTAGGGAGGAGGGATGCCCAATGATGCAAAATTAAAGAAGCCCTTTTGTCTTAATTCGGGAATTAGGGTTTTGGACTTTCGGGTTAGAATGTGACCTAATTTCTAATTAGGGTATTATGCTTGTGCGATAAAGGGAGAGGAGTTCACGAGTCATCCGCTGAGTACAATTTGATATCCACAGTCTGAGGTGAGTCTTCCTTCGCAGTGCCCGTGGGTCGAAGGCACCTAGGCTAGCCCACTATTTTATGATGTAGCGTGATGATTGCCTTTGTGACAATTGTTAGTTATGCATGTATTTATTTGATGACTCTGTGATTTCTATTATGATGTTATATGATAGTAGTAGGGGTGATATAGACCTAGTATTTGGTTGAAAAAGACCGAAGGGGATTGCAAGAAGCCAAATATGGTTGATAGTATCTGGTTGAAATATACTGAAGGAGTACGCAAGCACCCATATATGATTGACAGTATCCAGTTGAAATAGACCGAAGGGGTAGGCAAGCACCCAAATATGGTTGGCAGTATGTCTGTTTAGTATGTGGTATTTTGGGCGAACTCACTAAGCTTTCTGCTTATTGTTTTCAGTTTATGTTTTAGGTACTTCCAGTCCGAAAGGGAAGGGCTCGACCTGATCTGTAACATCCCAAAACACATGGGTAATTTTTTTTAAAACAATCAAAACACTCATTTACCATTTAAACAAATCCTTAAAGATATGTTATAATAAAAACAGTTATCAGAGAACAATCCCAGAATCTCAAAGTAGCGGAAATATAGGTGTATGTGTTGTGACATAATCGGACCGTTCCATTTCGAACCGAAAGTACCTGAAGCCATAACCACAAACTGTAAGCACAAATCTTAGTGAGTTCCCCAAAATACCACACACCATACATAACATACGCGTGATACATATCAAACATGCAATAGGATGTGCTATGTGCCAACCGTAGTGTTGCCATTATGCCACGAGCCGTATCATGGTCTTTCCTTGACAAGTCAGGGACCAAAACCCTGGGTCCTATAGACAAGTGCCAGGAGCCACCTCCGGGACTTCCATGCAAGCATCACAAAGACAACTAGCATATAATCTATAAATACTTATCTACTTAACTGCCAAATTCCAAACTCTGATCTTGCATACATATCTGCCAGGAGCCACCTCCTAGTCTTTCATACAAATGCCAAAGGCCACCCCTGGTCTTCCTATAATACAAAAACCAAATGGGCCGGCATTGGCGCCTGCGACCCATAGAAAATTATGGAGACTCACCTCGACAGTTGAACCCACGAATAAATTTCTGACTCCAGATCCGCTAGAATCCCCGCGCAATCAAATATGAATAACATTCAATTAACATTTGGGTTCCAATTCAAATCCAATAATCCATATATATGGTAAAAACACCATTTTACCCATGAAACATCCCAAATTTCAAGTCCAAAAAATTTCATTTTGTTTAATTGATTTATAAAACTTGCATAAGAAAACATAGTGAAGACATATCATTTCATAAAACTAATATCTCATGTCTGAAAACCAAACCATAAATATAACAATGCTAGAGTACAATCCCAAGAATCTCATGATGTGGAAATCCAACGTGTGTGTGTATGATGTGCAGCTACCGCGCCATCTCTTTCCCCTTTGCTGAAGAGGTACCCGAAACAAAATTGAAAACTGTAAGCACGAAGCTTAATGAGTTTCCCCCACCGTACCACATGCCATACAATCACATAACATACATATACTGTCAGACATATCTGGGTGCCCGACCTACCCCTTCGGTTCTCTCGACCGGATACTGCCTAGCATACCTAGGTGCTGACCTCTCATTCGGTCCTCTCGACCGGATACTGCCTAGCATACTTGGGTGTTGGCCTCCCCTTCGGTCCTCTCGACCGAATACTGCCTAGCATACCTGGGTGCTAGCCTCCCCTTCGGTCATCTTGACCGGATATTAGGGACTATTTCACCCCTCTACTACTACCACATAACATGTAACACATAATCATATTCTATCTAGCATGACTGGGTATACCTACCCCCCCCCCTTTCGGCCCTATCGACCGGAAATCTTGGGGACTATCTCCCCTACCACTACTAGCATATAACATTATATCATACTAGCACATAACATATCAGGTAGTAGCAAACCTAGATGAATATCACAGAGACAATCATCTAACATACGACTCCTACTGGTGGGCCGGCATTGGTGCCTTAGACTCACTTCTACTAGAAGGTAACTCACCTCGTAAGGCTGACTGCTGAAAAGCTGATCGGCAAATGTCTGATTGCTGCTCCGGTGATCCTCCGAGTATAAATCCATAAAACACTTAATCAGATATTGATAACTACTCTTAGGGTAAAATGACTATTTTAACCCTAACCAAGTCAAAGTCAAAGTCAACTTTCAGTTGACCTGACTCGTCGAGTTGGGCCACCAACTTGTCGAGTCCCTATCCTTTCATCTGACCTTCTTCATGCCCCTACTCATCGAGTTTAGCAATGACTCGATGAGTTCTCCTTCTAAAACATCCTCGAATGAACCTTCATCCGACTCCACGAGTCGTATGAAAACCTCGTCGAGTTCATCTCCATCCTATGAACAAGTCCTGCCCTTGACTCGCCGAGTTGTATGAACAACTCGTCGACTTCATCTTCGAATGTTGGGAGATTACCTTGGACTCGCCGAGTCTGCTCATACACTCACTGAGTCCTATGATTCCCAGGTCTATGGCTAATTCTAATGCGTTGGGTCATTCCCCCGGACCCCTCTAAGACCACTCTAACACTCATTGGGTTCCTTCGAACCACAACAGAAAAGGGAAGTCAAGCCATGGACTCGTCGATTCCAAGAATGACTCGTCGAGTTGAGAATGACCAAGTCTCATTTCTCGATTTCTGATGTACAACACTTGACCAAAAGATAGATCTAGGCTTCTAGGATCGATCTAGCACGTAAAGTTACAAACTTTATGTGCATGCATGGGACTATGAGCTCAAATGGCCCTAAATGAGACTCTTAAGATGGATGGGGATCTCTAAGGCTCCAAAATTAGTCCCTTTCTGCCTTGTAACCCCTTAAAGACCTTGGATTTGAAGTCTCAGCCCCCAACCATGCTTGCACTCATGATTGGTCACCAAGAATGGCTCCTAAAAGCCCTAAATCACCCCAAAAAGGGATCTAACACATGAAAGATCAAGGTATCAGCTTTATATCTCTAAAGAACTGCAGAGGGTGCACAAAATCGAACTCCTATGGACTCCTCTTGATTCCTCAAGCCTTTCTCTTCCTTCTTATGTTCCAAAATCAAAGAAAAACACCATAAAGGCCTTAGATCTTTACACAAAGGATTAGGGTTTGATATGGATAGTTCTTGAGAGCAATAGGGATTAAGGGAGGCTAAATGATATGCTTAAATAGGGTGCAATCCCTTAAATTAGGGTTTTGTCCAGTCAGGGCTTACTCGTCGAGTATGGCTGCCGACTCGTCGAGTAGGTCATTAAACTCCCGGGTCCAAGTTGCTATTACTCGTCGAGTTGGCCATCAACTCACCGAGTTCCAGGCCAAAAAAATATGAATAATACTTGAATGAAATTCACACCAGGAACCGGGTGCTACAAATCTCCCCCACTTATCTTAGACTTCGTCCTCGAAGTCTGCTGCTCGTACTGAAAAAGCTCTGGATAATGCTCCATCATCTCGTCCACTGGCTCCCACGTCCACTCCGTTCCCTTCCGGTGCTGCCATTGCACCTTCACCAACTCAACCTTCTTGTTCCTCAGATCCTTCGACTTCCGGTCGAGGATCGCCACGGGCCATCAACCTGTATATCCTCCACGGGAACCACTGCCGAGTCATCCACCAGACACCTTCACAGCTGGGAGACGTGGAAAGTGTTGTGGATCTGACTAAGTTCCGCTGGTAGATCCAGCCGATGTGCCACCTTGCCCACCCGGGCCAAAACCTTGAAGGGCCCGATATACCAGGGGCCCAACTTGCCCTGCTTCCTGAATCGGATGACGCCTTTCCAAGGCGACACCTTCAAGAGAACCATATCCCCGACTTGAAACTCCATGTCTGAACGGTGCTTGTCAGCATAGCATTTATGCGACTATGTGCAGTCTCACGTCTGCTGCTGACCTGTTGAATTCTTTCTGTCGTCTTAAGGACCGCTTCGGTGCTTCCCATGACCCTCTGTCCAACCTTACCCCAACATATCGGGGTCCTGCACTTCCTCCCGTATAACATCTCAAAGGTAGGACGACCGATACTCGCATGGTAGCTGTTGTTGTAGGAGAACTCAGCCAATGGGAGGTAAATATCCCAGCTACCACCAAAATCTACCACACACGCCCGCATCATATCTTCCAAAATCTGGATGGTCCGCTCACTCTGACCATCTGTCTACGGGTGAAATGCGGAGCTAAAGTGCAGATGAGTACCCAACTTGTCGTGGAACTTCTTCAAAAACCTGGAAGTAAACCGCACATCCCTGTCGAAAATCATGGAGACTGGCACTCTATGCCGAGCCACCACCTATCGAATATAAATGTCGGCCAGGTTCTTGGCCGATATACTCTCCAGGATCGATATAAAATGGGTGCTTTTGGTCAACGATCCATTATGACCCATATGGAATCCACTCCCCGCGCAGTCCTGGGAAGTTTGGTGATGAAATCCATGGTAATATCTTCTCATTTCCACATGGGAATATCTAACGACTGCATCTTGTCATGTGGTCTCTAATGCTCGGCCTTGACCGTCTTGTAGGTTAAGCACCGCTCCACATACCATGGTATATCCCTCTTCATGCAGGGCCACCAATAGTCAAGACGAAGATCTCTATACATCTTCGTCGCCCCGGGATGAATGGAGAATCGGGACTTGTGCGCCTCCTACATCAGAACCTGGCGCACACCCCCGTGGTATGGAACCCACACCCTGCGGTGTAGTGTCAATAACCCTCAGCTATCATAGTCGAAGGAGGAAACCTGACCCACAATACGCTCGCTCTTCTGGTGTTCCTCCTTCATCGCCTCCTTTTGGGCCTCTCAGATCCGCTCCAACAACGGAGCCACCATGGTCATCCTCATACAGATACCCCTGATCGGTGCTGCCTTGCAGCTAAGAGCACCGGCCACAACATTGGCCTTCCCCGGATGGTAGAGGATCTCGCAATCATAATCCTTCACCACATCAAGCCACCGACGCTGCCTCATATTCAGATTTAGCTAGTCCATGGGATACCTCAAGCTCTTGTCGTCCGTGTATATGGTACAACGAATCCCATTGAGGTAATGACGCCAAATCTTGAGGGCAAAAACAACAACTCCCAGCTCCAAATCATGTGTCGGATAATTCTCCTCGTGAGGCTTCAGCTGCCTCGAAGCGTAAGCAATAACATGTCCTCTCAGCATCAAAATTGCGCCCAAACCCGAGATGGACGCATCGCAGTATACGACAAAATCCTCCATGCCCTCTAGCAGAGCTAAGATTTGTGCCTCACACAATCTCTGTTTCAATGTCTCAAATGCAGCCTGCTGCTCAGCCCCCAGCGAAAGACCACGACTTTCCTCGTCAGCCTGGTCATGGGTACGACTATCTTGGAGAAATCCCGGATGAATCTCCGATAATAGTCGGCTAATCCTAGGAAACTCCGAATCTCAGATGGAGACCTCGGAACCTCTCATCTCATCACGACCTCCACTTTGGCCGGGTCAACCGATATCCCGTTCTGGTTGACAAGGTGCCCAAGGAACTGCACCTCGCGCAACCAGAACTCACATTTTGAGAACTTAGCATACAAGTTCTCCCTCCTCAAAGTATCCAGAACCTCCTACAAGTGTTCCTCATGCTGCTCTTGCGTATTGGAATAAACCAAGATGTCATCAATGAAAACTATCACAGACCGATCCAACATCGGTCTGCACACGCGGTTCATGAGATCCATGAACGCCACAGGAGCATTGGTGAGCCCGAAAGGCATCACCATGCACTCATAGTGACCATAACACGTCCGAAAGGCAGTCTTCTGTACATCCTCCTCTATGACCCTCATCTAATGATAACCTGGGCGCAAATCAATCTTGGAGAACCAATATGCTCCCTGTAGCTGGTCAAAGAGGTCATCAATCCTCAGGAGTGGGTAATGGTTCTTCAACGTTACCTTATTCAGCTCCCGATAATCTATACACATCCGATGCGACCCGTCCTTCTTCTTTACAAACATAATCGGGGCTCCCCAAGGCGAACTGCTCGGTCTAACGAATCCCTTGTCTAACAGTTCTTGCAGCTGTGTAGTCAACTCCTGCATCTCAGGAAGAGCCAACTGATACGGTGCCTTGGCTATCAGAGTCGCACCAGGGACTAGGTCGATCCTGAACTCCACTTGCCTCTCCGGTGGTATCTCGGGCAACTCCTCGGGGAATACATCCGCAAACTCTCGCACTACTTGCACATCACCACCATCACCCTTCCCACCTCCTGGGTGTCCATAACATAGGCGACGTATCCTGCGCAACCCTGCTGAATGTAGCGCCTAGCCCTCGCAGCCGAACATAAAGTTGGTCCTCGCTGTGGCCTCTCACCCTGAATCACCAGCTCTCCCTTACCTGGGGTCCTGATCCGAACCAACTGCTATGCACAGTCAATCACTGCCCCATTGGAGCTTAGCCAATCCATACCAATAATAACCTTGTTCCCCCTTGTAACGTCCGTAAATCCGGGCTAGTCAATTTAGATATAATAGGGGTCGAAAATGACTTTTTGAAAAACGATTATTTAGAATAAATAATATTAACCAAGTTATAGAGTACGACTCAAGGGTTCCGTACATATAAAGAACGTTGAAATCCGAGTTATAACGAACAAGTTATGGTCCGTCGAAGTTTTACGGCAAAACCGACACGACACCAGGAGACGTAAATAGTGAATTTACGATGGAAAACTTTTTAGCCTTATAAATCTAAGCAAAAGTTTTAGTATACATTAAACCGAGAACATACAAAAAACAAACACCCAAATCTGACTTCGTATGAGGAAGTTATGAATTGTCTAAGATTTGGCTTAACAGTGCACAACCCAAAACTCGAATTTTAGATCGAGTGGTTTTTGGCCTATGCGAGAATTGAAGATATAATTAATAGGAACTCAACGGTAAAAAGACAGACGAAAACAGAGTTCGTATGTAGAAGTTATGAATTTTACGCGTACATTTAACAGTATAATCTCCTCGTACTGTTAAATTTAAGATCAGTCGAGAATTAGCCGACGGAGTCAAAATGAAAATTGTAGATCTTATTTTTACCTACGCATGAATATAAATAACGTCAAAAATGGAGGTCGTATGTGAAAGTTACGGATTTTAGAAGTCGGAAGTGTGCTATGCAAAAATGGGTGATGTGACACAATCTTGGCCATTGCTTTCTCCCCAAGTCTTGCCACTAGATGGTGACATGTGGCACCAAGTTCAGCCATTTTCACCCTATAAATAGAACCTCTCCCACCCTCATTTTCTTCACACCTTTCCCATTCTTTCTTCTCTTTACTCTCTCTTTCTCTAGAACCTCTCTCTAGCCCCGAAACCCCCCGAAAAGCCTAGGGAACCTACCTAGCACGAGGCGGAAGCCCTGGAGTGCTCGACGGCTCCGAGAAGAAGGGCTTTTCGGCTCGGGAACGCTGCTCCAAGCAAAGCCCAGTTTTCTATAAAACCCGCTATAAGTGAGCTACGCCTACACTATTTTTAATATATCGTTTATTTAATTATAGTAACGTTATTAGAAACTTATAATAAGTACTTGGGCTATTATTATGGGTTATATAAGTATTGTTTAACGCTTATATAATAGTAATAATAGCTAGACTATTAATTAGTCTCGGCGAATAATAGACTAAACTCTAGTGGTAATAATACTAGGTTTCGTCGAAGGAAATTATTTTTAAGAAGCGAAGCGCTGTTTGAGTTCGGAATCACCACCTTTTCAAGTGAGTGCATGGTCCCTTTCATCTTACACATAAATATGAAGTATTTAATATAAATTACGTGTTATGTGTGCATATTGTCTGAATACTTGCTGTCTATGCTGTGTGAAATATTTTTATACACGTTTTAAATGATTTAAACTGTATATGTAATTTATATCTACAAAATGTGTTGGGTAAAACATGGGTAGATGTAATAGTTGCTGTGTGACCAAATAAAATAATGATAGGCCTCGATATAGATGTTATTGATGATCCAGTCATCTAACGGAGTGTAGATGACGACCACGGACTATTCTAGACAGTCCAGTGGAACGCTAGCAGGCTCGCAACTTGTAGGTGTTTATTTGAACTGTGCGCTCACCAACAGTACTCCATCCCCCACATGGTTGCCTTATTTGACATGAATTGCTGAGGAACCCTCGAAGCATGTGTTGTCACCCCGATGGAAGTCCTTAGACTAGGTCCCTTGTGTTAGATGTTTTAGAGACGTAAAGTGAGGATAACGGGAACGGGTAATCGGGTTTGTTTGGTTTGATAAAGTTAATAAACTTATTTATTATGGGTTGACAAGCCTATGTACTCATCAGGTTTCCCAACCTTACCCACTCAGTTTATTTATATCACATGTGTTGATATGAAGTCACATTACACTAAGAGATTAAGGAGTTATAAATCACTAGTGATAATGAATGTAAGTTCTGTTTATGCTTATGTTTCTGTATTGACGATGACATACCAAATGTTTTAAAATGAATAAAAATATTTTTCTTCGGAAATGCTTTGATAACGTATTTATCATGTTTTACTGGGAACAAATTCCGCAACATTTTTATTAAAAGAGATACTCTGATTTTTATAAAGCATAAACAAAATTGGTTTTTTCTGGCCGTGAAAATGGGGATATCACAGTTGGTATCAGAGCATTAGTTTAAGTGAACTAGGAATATGGATTTATTTCTAGACTTAAACTTAGAATGCTAAGCAAGGACTATGAGGAGTGTGTCTAATAAAATTTAGGTAAAGCACCTGAATAGACACAAGCACTAGCTAATTTAGGGAAAATGCCTAACATGCTTTTATGTGCTAAATGATTTATGATATGCATTGTATGATCGGATCTATGGTCTGTTTCCGACCGGATATAGAAACTTTATGTGTTCAGATTTCTGAACGTTTAATTACGGTATTAGAACTGGCATATAACTTTTCGGAGAAATAGGGAGAATTACACGTCGATCGTAAATAAAATCTTTCTTATCTTAATTCTCATCATTGCACACCAAACGTCTGATTTGGTATATAGATCGAAATGGCAAAAACCCGTAGTGGAGCCGGAAATGTAAATGGGAACAGGAATCAACCACCAGTGATTGAACAAATACCTGTTGTAGCAGATATTCCTGAGCCAATTACATTGGCCAGAGTACAAGCCATGATATAGGTTATGTTGGTTGAACAACGGGAAGAGATGAGGCAAATGTTGCATGAAAATAGGGATGAACCTACAATGCCAGTTGAACAGTCTGAATTGAACGATGGGCAGTCAGAAGGAGGGAACTACAGTGGGACTGTTGGTCAAGCTAACCCACCAATATTTCGACAAAACAACCAGTATGACAGAGTCGAGAGGAATGGATGCAAGTATAAGGATTTTATGACTTGCAATCCATCAACTTTCAATGGAAAGGAAGATCCGATCGGATTCATGGATTAGATCTCGGAGATGGAGTTAGCTTTCATGATGTGTGGTTGCAGAGGCAAGTTACAGACCACCTTTGTAGTACGTCAATTTCGAGGAGGTGTTGTGCGCTAGTGGAATACCCTGGGGAAGAATCTGAGCCCCAATGAGCCCCTGCAACTAACATGGGGAGAGTTTTTGGTGCAGTTCAAATGCAAGTACTGTTCATCCTAAAACCTGCTCGAGCTAGAGAATTCAGCTCTGAACCGGGTCACAAAATCCGGCCATGTATTAGCCTCAATAGCTGAGGCTCCTAGAGAGTCACCAACCGACTCCCACCAATCCCAGGCCCGGTCCCTCAAGCATCCTGCTGCATATCGCACCTTCGACCCCTCGGGGCAGAAACTAGTCAACTATGCAGACTCAATGTCCGCAATCCATCGTCTGGCAGCAATGGGGTCCTTCACCCCATGGAAATCCGGCGCACCACTGCTCCTGAAGTCCTTAAAGGACAGTGTGCGTGATCCTGACTGGCTGGTCGCCATGTTACTCCTGAACGCCTTGAGGCGATCTTCCATCAGCTCGATGATCCCTTCCTCTATCGACCCAAAGATGATCGGGGTCGCATCAAGGATGCCTCTAGTGATCTCGGACACGATGAACTCACGTAGCCTCTCATCCACTGGTTCGGAACCTGAACCCGAACCCGATCCCTCTCCTGAACTGCCAACTGCTGGCCTCGAACGTAGTACCACCATTTTGCAACACATAATGACAATCTTCAGTGATACTGATACATCTAGAGGGATCACATCTATCACAAGTTTCCTGGTCTCGTCTCAGCCTTCCTCGACTCAAGTACGGATCCTCTGCTTTCAGTAGTACGGGCCCATACTACCTTCGACATCTATCCGTACTTTCCTCAAGAACTTCCTTGACTCCACCAAGTCCCTTCTACTGCTACTGATCTCTGCTACTCTCATCCTAGGCTTGCCCTAGGGTACCTCTAACCCCACCCAAACCAATCCTCAGCTGCTGAAGGCCCCTTTGCAATGCCAATTAGCCACCATATGGATACAATCACATGCCACGAGGCTCAGATAATCCTTCGAGTAAGGGAATCATCCCTACAACGGTTAAGACTCAGACAAGAGCTATGCAATAGGGTCAAATCCAACCTCTGAGATTATTCAACCCTGATTTCATGTGACCTGACGTACCCACCTAATAGCTAACTCTCATCACTCCGAGTCCCGCAAAGCACAAAGCAAGTAGCATTCAGACAAAAAGGAAACAAGCTCGAGTAATTCTATCCACATAACAAGAATCTGTACTAGCATGCGATATAAGCTAATATAATCAGGCATAACCTAAACAGGCTATCATATCTCTGTCTAATCAACACTATCATGCACCTCAAAAACACATATAACATGGACATAAGGCATCCTTCCTAGATCCTTAATCCTAATCTAGCATGTTGTTCTACTGAAACTGATAATCATAATATAAACTTGTATGGGTACTTTGGGGAAAAACTTACTAGAGCTCGGCCGGTCGCGCACATCACACACCTTGTTCTTTCTTAACACTTTTTAACTTAGCTATTAGAAAACCATTTTCTTTGTAAAAATCTTTTAATCCCTCGGTTTGAGTCCAAACATCCCCGAGGGTGTGCCTAAATCCCTCAAACCAAGGCTCTGATACCAACTTGAAACATCTCAAATTTCGAGTCCAAAAAGTCTCATTTTGTTTAATTGATTTATAAAACTTGCATAAGAAAACATAGAGAAGACATATCATTTCATAAAACTAATATCTCATGTCTGAAAACCAAACCATAAATATAACAATGTCAAAGTACAATCCCAAGAATCTCATGATGCAGAAATCCAACATGTGTGTATGATGTGCAGCTACCGCGCTAGCTCTTTCCCCATCGCTGAAGAGGTACCTGAAACAAAACTGAAAACTGTAAGCATGAAGCTTAATGAGTTTCCCCCACCGTACCGCATACCATACAATCACATAGCATACATATACTGTCAGGCATACCTGGGTGCCCGACCTACCCCTTCGGTCCTCTCGACCGGATACTGCCTAGCATACCTGGGTGTTGGCCTCCCTTTCGGTCCTCTCGAATGGATACTGCCTAGCATACTTGGCTGCTGGCCTCCCCTTCGGTCCTCTCGACCGGATACTGGGGACTATTTCACCCCTCTAATACTACCACATAACATGTAACACATAATCATATTCTATCTAGCATGACTGGCTATGACTACCCCCCCCCCCCCTTCGGCCCTATCGATCGGGAATCTTGGGGACTATCTTCCCTACCACTACTAGCATATAACATCATATCATACTAGCACATAACATATCAGGTAGTAGCAAACCTAGATGAATATCACAGAGACAATCATCTAACATACGACTCTTATTGGTGGGCCGACATTGGTGCCTTAGACCCACTTCTACTGGAAGGTAACTCACCTCGTAAGGCTGACTGCTGAATAGCTGATCGGCAAATGTCTAATTGCTGCTCTGGTGATCCTCCGACTATAAACCCATAAAACACTTAATCAGACACTGATAACTACTCTTAGGGTAAATTGACTATTTTACCCCTAACCAAGTCAAAGTCAAAGTCAACTTCCAGTTGACCTGACTCGTCGAGTTGGGCCGCCAACTCGTCGAGTCCCTTTCCTTTCATCTGACCTTCTTCATGCCCCTAGTCGTCGAGTTTAGCAACGACTCGACGAGTTCTCCTTCTAAAACATCCTCGAATAAACCTTCATCCGAATCGCCGAGTTGTATGAACAACTCGTCGAGTTCATCTCCATCCTGTGAACAAGTCCTTCCCTTGACTCACCAAGTTGTATGAACAACTCGTCGAGTTCATCTTCGAATGTTGGGAGATTGCCTTGGACTCGCCGAGTCTGCTCATATACTCTCCGAGTCCTATGATTCCCAGGTCTATGGCTAAGTCTAATGCATTGGGTCATTCCCCCAGACCCCTCTAAAACCACTCTAACACTCACTGGGTTCCTTCGAACCACAACAGAAAAGGGAATTCAAGCCATGGACTCGTCGAGTCCAAGAATGACTCGTCGAGTTAAGAATGACCAAGTCTCATTTCTCGATTTCTTATGTACAACACTTGACCAAAAGATATATTTAGGCTTCTAGGTTTCGATCTAGCACGTCAAGTTACAAACTTTACGTGCATGCATGGGACTATGAGCTCAAATGGCCCTAAATGAGACTCTTAAGATGGATGGGGTTCTCTAAGGCTCCAAAATCAGTCGCTTTCTTTCTTGTAACCCCTTAAAGACCTTGGATCTGAAGTCTCAGCCCCCAACCATGCTTGCACTCATGATTGGTCACCAAGAATGGCTCCTAAAAGCCCTAAATCACCCCCAAAAAGGGACCTAACACATGAAAGAGCAAAGTATAACCTTTATACTTCTAAAGAACTGCAGAGGGTGCACAAACTCAAACTCCTCTAGCCTCCTCTTGATTCCTCAAGCCTTTCTCTTCCTTCTTATGTTCGAAAATCACCAAAAACCACCACAAAGGCCTTAGATCTTTACACAAACGATTAGGTTTGATATGGAGAGTTCTTGAGAGAAATAGGGATGAAGGGAGGCTGAATGAGATGCTTAAATAGGGTGCAATCCCTTAAATTAGGGTTTTGTCTAAACATAGCCTACTCGTCGAGTCTGGCTGCCGACTCGTCGTGTAGGTCATTAAACTCCCGGGTCCAAGTTGCTATTACTCGTCGAGTTGGCCATCAACTTGCCGAGTTCTAGGCCAAAAACTATGAATAATACTTGAATGAAATTCATACTAGGAACCGGGTGCTACAACCCCTCACCTAGTTTGGTCCAAGACTATGGCCCAAACTCCCAATCAAAAAGGATTACAAACCAAATAATCATCCAAAGCCCACTTATGGCCCAATTTTCGATATTGGGCCCAAACCTTTACATGGGCCTTACCCTAAAGCCCATTAACTTTTCCGTAATCCAAAACACTTGTTCTTAGATGGCCAAACAAAGCCCCAAACAACGAAGTCCAAAAGATATCCCAAACATGCGAGGCCCAATTGACTGAGTACGCGGGGTGTACTCAGCTCGTATGCAACGTACTCGCTTGGAGGATTGTACGGTAAGTGTACCTGCTTGTACACCCAACGTACTCACCCTATTCAGCCCAAACTTGATTCAACCACTTAATCCCTTAAGACAAAGCTCCAAAACATAGATCTGATTTACTTGAGCCAAATTATCATGTAAAGTTGTCAACTTTACGTTAATGCATGTCTAAAAGAAGCTCTTAAGCTTAAAAGGGACTTAATAATTGACTTAATGCATGCATGGCACCAAAAATCTAATAAAGCTTGCACCTTTGTGCTCAAGGAGACCAAAACAAACTAAGATCTGAAAGAACAAGCCCTTAAACGACTTAACTCATCCATTAACCCAAAAAGGGACAAAAAGCACAACAAACTAACTAAGAAGAGATCTAAACATATACAAGCCAAGATGCAAACTTGATACCTCAGAAAGCTTTCCCACAAGATGATGATTCTGGATCCAAAGCCTTTTCACCAAGCAAGGCAACTTTAAGCTTCTCTACTTCCTTCACAAAGGCAAAAATGATCACCAAAGTCTTCTTAATAGCTCAAGAACACCACCAAGAGGCTAAGGGTTCGATTTAGGGTTTTAGGAGGTTTGGGGGCTGGTAAAGAGGCCATACCTAAAGACTTAAGGTACTTAAATATGGAACACTTACTCAAAAATTAGGGTTTAAACACCCCTCATATGCCGAGCGTACTCCTCGTACGCCCATCATACGAGGTCGAGGTTCGCGATCATTCCTTTCGGGTACACTAAGCGTACACCAATATACGCCTAACGTACTGCCCTTCGCACTAGTACACCATGCATACTCTTTATGTACACCGTGCATACCAGGGTTCTCTCCTAAACCCTAAAATATCCCGAAGGCCATAACTTCTTCGTTATAAATCTGATTTCGACGATCCTTATATCCATTAAAAGGTAACGAGAAGCACTACACTTTTATCAACTCATACTTTCCATAAAATTTCCTGAACAAAAATCCAATTTCCATAAAAGCCCGCTACCATTTTTACCAAAATATCCTTTGGCTGCAAAACCAAATCCGAATGCCCGAATCATCTACATTACATCACCCACACCCAGACGGGTAACGATTCGGAATTCGGCGTTACAACTCTCCTCCACTTAAATTATATTTTGTCCTCGAAATCATTACTTATCTTTCCAGCACACCATACAGCCTGAACAACACAATCACAACCCCTACGCATATTACGTCCTTCCCAAAGGCAACCAAACCCAACCCTATCAGAACTCTCCAACCCGATGAAGAACAAATCATTAAACCTATGTAGGAAACCACCTCTAGCCTTCCGAAACCTGAAATCTCAAATTGGTCTAACTCCCCGATAGAGCGCCCACACTAAACCACTACCATGCCAAATCATTATAGAATTCCAGACCAAAGAAAATGCTTCTAACCCTTGATCATCTTGATGCTTCCATTGGGAACCAAAATCACTGACCACATACTGCTGCTAACACTTATACTTGACAGAAGGCTCAGATAATCCTTTGAGTAAAAGATTCGTCCCCGCAATAGTTAGACTCAGACAAGAGTTGCGCAACAGGGTCAAATCAATTACTCTAAGATTATTTAATCCAAACTGCAAGTGACTTAGCGTATGCCCTGAATAACAAGCGAATCCATACATAAATCTCAAATCACTAACACCTCCCAACTCATCTTGCTTCCCACTAGATGCCTTCCAAAAGTAGCCGAGACCTTCCTGGTCCCAACTTGTCTGCCAACTAACTGAAACACCGTACTCCCGCAGGGTTGTAGAGTAAAAAAAACACACACAGTCGCCCCACGCGACCTCTAAAAGAAAGCCTCGTCTGGCAATAATTGCCTAAACCATCTAGCCACCAAATCCAATGCTAAAAATAAATGTTACATGACCAAATGTAGTCTTATATCATAACCAGTCTCTAACGACCTACCGCTTCCTGATTTCAAGCATGTTGTGGCCCTCCCACTGTCTTACGAACTGACCCACCCTATTTTAATCCATCTAGAGAAATCTATGAACAATCATGGATTTGCCACACCCTCATCACTGCTCAGGCACCAGTGAATGATATGGGCCATCCCGCAGTCTTACAACACTCCCATACTAACAGCTAACTAGTGAATGCTATGGGTCACCCCACAGTCTTACAACACTTCTACACTAACTGCCAACTAGTGAATGCTACAGGCCACCCCACAGTCATACAAAACTTCTATTTTGCCATGGTCACCACCCATGGTCTTACCGCTCATCTATTAATCCATACACATCTAGAGTCGAACACGCACCCGACCAAGCGCCCAAGCTGGACTCAAGTCATGCTTGGAACCCCAACCTAGGTCCACCAAAAGCCTACTATCCCTCACCAAGAAGGCGCTAACCAATTGTTGGGAAGTTTCCCGAACTCCCAACTTTCACAACCCTTAATCTAGACGGCCACTTGGGCCGCCTTCCTCCCCTACGGGGATGTGAAAATCATCCTAGTTTCACATCTGATTCCACTCCCAAAAATCTGAACGGTTCTCCCCCAATTTGATTCGACAAAACTCTCCCAGTACACAAGGTTTGAAGGATTCCGAATCCATCTTACCCCTTATGATTGAACCGCTGACAACCTGTGCTTTCCAATGCTAATGTTCCATTACTAGGCAAACCCAAAGACCGCACCACCCTTGAAGACCAGATGAACACTCCCCGAAATCCCAACAAATCTGATAACTCTAGACGTTTCCAATGATATAGCATCCAAATCTTTAAGTCCTTTACACTGATGACAAGACCAAAACCTTAGAAATAGACCACTTCCCTTAGCACTCCCAGTGGCCAACCAAGCACAAAAGCTAAAACCACTTCATCCTGACGATACTAAAGAACTAAGCCGCTGAACCTTACCATAGACCTTCCACACAATACCCCTGGATTGATCCCAACCAAGAACCAAAATAACAACCGAACACATTGAAACCCGCTCAACAAGATGCAACCCCTTATGACCCACTAATGATTCATGACATGCAAATGGCATATAAAAATTCTTAATAATACAACTCAATCAATAACAGAGATTTAAACCAAAGATAACGCTCACTCAAATCGATACAAAATTCCAAACAACATAAATACTGACAACAACCAAAAAGAAAGCAAAAGATAACATACCCGCAATATCACCTGTTGGAGTCCTGGCCTCCCCTGTCTGACACTGCAATGCCCGACTCCTCTCTGCTAGGGCTCCTTCCCTACCCTCACGACCATTAGTGATCCTCAAAGTAGTCGGAGTAGGTGCACTCACTGCTCCTCCCGTCAACATCGGACAGTCGGCCTTCTTGTGGCCCACTTGGTTGCAGTGAAAACATAATAGGCTTGCCCCTGAGGACAATCTCTGCTCACATGACTAACCCTGCCACACTTGTAGCAGCCCAAACCCCTAGAACGATAAACCCCATTGTCCAGTTTCCCGTATGTGCTGCATTGACCTTGACCCTTCTGGCCCCTTAATTGTTGATATGAAGTTTTGGGTCTCTTCCTGGGACCCTCCCCTACCTGCACCTGATCTGACCCCCTCTTCCTTAGGTGCTCTAAATCAATCTCCTGTTCTTAGGCTCTAGAAATCATATCATTCAGGGTCTTGCACCCTGAAATACTCACAAACTCCCTAATGTCATCCCTCATCATCATGATACCTACCTTCTTCATCTCCTCGTCCGCTGCATACTGTGGAACCAATAAGGCTCTCTCACGAAACTTGGCAGTGATCTCTTCCATAGTCTCAGTAGTCCGGCGAAGATCCTAAAACTATCGTGCCAACTACTGCACCTCAGTCATCGGTGTGAACTCAGCTCAGAACCTGGTCAAAAAATCATCCCACATCATAGCATCAACAACATCATCACTCACCTCACGTCCTACCTATTCCCACCAATACCATGCCCTGTCCTTCAAACGGGCAGGAAGCAAATCTGACCTTTACCTCCCTGGGGCAGAAACTAGTCCTAAACGCATTAGAAATATCACTTAACCATCTCCTACTGACAATAGGGACCTTCTCCCCAGAAAACATGGGAGCTCCACAAGCACGAATCTCGCGGAAAGAAAGAGTGTGAGCGCCAACGTAGCAAAAGCCTCAGCACAGAATGATCCTAAGCGTTCATCCAAAATCTCCAGAATCCCCTCCTTGACTGAACCAAAGATCATAAGAGTTTGCTCCAAAATACTACGGGTAATCTCCGATGAGATGAAATCCTGCATCTGCTCGCTAATCGGCTCAACACCTGCACTTGAGCCGGAACCAGAACCAGAACCTCCTTCCTAAGTGCTCATCACCAAACTTAAATACAACATGCAAATGATCAGAACATACTGAAGAATCCTCCTCCTACAAGCCTCTTAGATTCTCCAAGACTCTCCCCGATTCGAGTATGGATTATGTGCTTTGAGTAGTACGGGACCAATACTACCTTCCACTCCTATTCGTACTTTCCTCAAGAATCATCCTGAATCCTCTAAGTCACATTCTCAAACTGATGCACCAAATACTAACTAAACAGCATAACTAAACCCCTTAAAGCACTTCTTAGGGTCTCCTAGGTTTCCGACCTCACCTTGACCTCACCTGCTGAAAGGCTCCTACCAACGTCAACTAACTACCTCATGAATACAGTCACATGCAACAGAGATCCAATAATCCTTCGAGTAAACGACTCAACCCTAGAATGGTTGGACTCAGACAAGAGCTGCGTAATAGGGTCAGATCCATAACTCTGAGATCATTTAACATGTGCCACATGTGACTTAGCATATTCGCTCAGTAGTCGATTCACATTGCTATGAGTCTCACAAAGCACAAAGCAAGCATCATTCAGGCAATGGAAAAATCTAACCAGCATACACTAATCAAGCAATTCTATCCACTTATCTGAAAACCATACTAGCATGCAATTTTAAAAGCTCATAAAATCAGGCATATAAAGGCATCTCTCCTATCATAAAATCATGAGCATATCCTCAGCCCTAATCTAGCATGCAATTTTCATAATCATATCATATATCATAAAAAACATGTATTACTATTCTGGGAACCACTTACTTGAGCTCGACCGATTGCATGCATCACACCCCTTTCTTTGATTAGAAACCCTTTTTAATAAAACATTTATTTTATGAAAATTTTCACCAAACCCTCAGTTTGAGTCCATGCATACACGAGAGTATGCCTGTATCCCTTAAACTAAGGATTTGATACCAACTTGTAACATCCCAAAAAATTTGGGTAAAAATTTCATTTTTAAAACAATCGAAACAACCATTTACCATTTAAACAAATCCTTCAAGATATTTTATAATAAAATCAGTTATCAGAGTACAATCCCAAAATCTCAAAGTCGCTGAAATACAGGTATATGCGCTGTGATCAAGCCAAGCCCTTCCCTTTCAAACCGAAAGTAACTAAAACCATAAACCACAAACTGTAAGCACAAAGCTTAGTGAGTTCCCCAAAATACCACACACCATACATAACATACGAGCCATACATATCAAACATGCAATAGGAGGTGCAATGTGCCAACCATAGTCTTGTCATTATGCCACAAGCCGTATCATGTTCTTTCTTTGCAAAGCTGGGGACCAAAACCTTGGGTCTTACAGACAAGTGCCAGGAGCCACCTCCTGGTCTTCCATGCAAGCATCACAAAGACAAGTAGCATATAATCTATAACTACTTATCTACTTAACTGCCAGAGTCTAAACTCCGGTCTTGCATACAGATCTGCCAAGAGTCACCTCCTAGTCTTTCATACAAATGCCAAGGGCCACCCCTGGTCTTCCTATAATACATAAACCAAATGGGCCGGAATTGGCGCCTTCTACCCATAGAACAGTGAGGAGACTCATCTCGACAACTAAACCCACAAATAAATTTATGACTGCAGATCTGCTAGAATCCCCACACTATCAAACATGAATAACATTCAATTAACATTTAGGTTCCAATTCAAATCCAAGAATCCATATATGGGGAAAAAAGACCATTTTATCCCTCACTTAGTTTGGTCCAAGACTAAAGCCTAAACTCCCAATAAAAAAGGCTCACAAAATAAATAATCATCCATAGCCAACTTATGGCTCAAGTTTCCAAATTGGGCCCAAACCCTTACATGGGCCTTACACTAAAGCCCATTAACTTTTCTGTAATCCAAAAAACTTGTTCTCAAATGGCCCAACTAATCCCCAAGCAACCAAGCCCAAAAGATAGCCAAAACATGCTAGACCCAATAGACCGAGTATGCGGGGCATACTTAGCACGTACGTGCAACGTACTTGCTTGGAGGCTTGTATGCTAAGCGTACCTGCTTGTACTCCCAACATACTCACCCCATTAAACCCAAACTTGATTGAATCACTTAATCCTTTAAGACAAAGCTCCAAAACATAGATCTGACTTCCTTGAGCTGGATTATCATGTAAAGTTGCCAAATTTACGTACATGGATGGCTAAAAGAAGCTCTTAAGCTTAAACGAGACTTAATAATTGACTTAATGCATGCATGACACCAAAAATATCATAAAGCTTGCACCTTTATGCTCAAGGAGACCAAAACAAACTCAAATCTGAAAGAACAAGCCCTTAAACGACTTAACTCATCCATTAACCCAAAAGGGACCAAAAGCACAACAAACTAACTAAGAAGAGATTTAAACATATACAAGCCATGATGCAAACTTGATACCTCAGAAAGCTTTCCCACAATATGATGATTCTGGAAACAAATCCTTTTCACTAAGCAAGGTAACTTCAAGCTTCTCTACTTCCTTCACAAAGGCAAAAATGAGCACCAAAGTCCTCTTAATAGCTCAAGAACACCACCAAGAGGCAAAGGGGCCGATTTAGGGTTTTAGGAGGTTTAGGGGCTGGTAAAGAGGCCAACCCTAAAGACTTAAAGTGCTTAAATAGGGAAAACTTGCTCAAAAATTAGTGTTTAAACAACCCTCATACGCCCATCGTACTCCTCGTATACCCAATGTACGAGGCCGAGGTTCACGATCATTCCCGTCGGGTACACTAAGCGTACGCCAATGTACGCCCAACATACTGCCCTTCGCACTAGTACACCATGCATACTCTTTATGTACACCGTGCATACCAGGGTTCTCTCCTAAACCCTAAAATACTCTGAAGGCCATAACTTCTTCGTTATAAATCCGATTTCAACGATCCTTATATCCATGAAAAGGTAACGAGAAGCTCTACACTTTTATCAACTCATACTTTCTATAAAATTTCCTAAACAAAAATCTAATTTCCATAAAAGCCCGCTGCCATTTTACCAAAATACCCGTTGGCTCCAAAACCAAATCCAATTGCCCAAATCATCTACATTACATCACCCACACCCAAATGGGTAACGATTTGGAACCGGGGTTACATGATCGCACCACATCACTCTCGATTTTTTCCGCACTTAGTGATTTTGGGAACTTGTACTCTGAGAACATGATACAATTATACTATTTCCGCCCAAATTCACCAAACAGACTTAATAATCAATTGAAACTTTAAAGTTGAACAATAACAATAATTTTGTTAATGGTCTTAAAATACTTAAGAAAAATAAACCAATGAAAAAAAATTCACCAAACGGACTCAATAATGAACTGAAACTTTAAAGTTGAAATTTAAAATAAAAAAATACAACAAAACACCAAACATTGAAAAACAATAAAAACCATTAGGTAAAAAAATAAACACTTACACAAACAGATGGAGTTTATATCTTGGCTCGCTTTTGGTCTTCTTGGGTCAACATTATGAGGATTGTGGAGAGGAGGGAGAAGCATGGTGATGGCAATTCTCATTTATGTTGGTGATTTTATATCACTAATATTATTGAAGTGTAATGGAGTTATGTTTTTTATCAATGTCTTTTTGACAATTATCGAACAAATTAGTATGGTGCGGAGTGCATATTTGTTTGATTTTGTCATTGTTGAAAGTATACTGCTATTTAGGGGTGAAGCCCCTGAACTGACGGGGGTCCGGGGGCAACAGCCCCTGGCGGGGTCCAACCTGGTTTATGTTAGTTGGTGACAGGTAATATGACAGTTTTGTTGGATTAGTGTCTAAGTCCATAACTATTTTGGTATGTACTTGACCCGATGGTGCATGGTCCTTTTGGGTTGCCTTCACCAAAGCAACTTGATAGGATGAATTATGGAGAGAAAGGATTAAATATGATTTATTAATATATTATGAGAATAATATATTTCATATTGTTTAATTAATATTAGTCAATAATTAATTGGTAATTAGTTTTGTGACTAAAAGAGATTAATTAAACTTAAGGGACTGGAATTGTAATTATAAGATAATTGCAATTTGGGCCATGGATTGCCTTTTATTATAAGGTGGACGAATTCTATGGGGGAAGCCCATATGAAATCGTCCAAGGCCTTATGGAAAGGGCTTCATGGGTTGCTTAGGGCTTAAGCAACTAAATTAGGGTTTCCTTGTTAGATAACCCTAATTGCCTCACTATATATAGATCCCTTAAGGACCAAAAACAAGGGAAATCATCTTGCTAGGGTTTTCACATGGTTTTGGCAGCCTCTATCCTCTCTCCTCTTCATCCTCTTGCTTATGGTGTTTGTGAGCCATTAGAGGAGTGACACTTGTGACTCTAAGCCTTCCAAAGTCAATACAAGGAGATTTGGGATTGTTATTGCTGCATAACAATCAAGGAAATATCTTAAACCTAATTACATGTTAATATCGATTTCCATATGCTAGAATTAGGGTTTATAGCCTTGGATAACTTGCATGTACAATACAGAAACCTAGATTCAAGCATTAGGGTTTGTATGAGCACATATGATGTTCTTAGGACCAAAACCCATCAGTGGTATCAGAGCCTATACTGGTTTCAATTGTATTGATGCATTGTATATATGAAAAATTCGATTTTTGATGTTCTGGAGGCTGGACTCGCCGAGTCATTAGCTGAACTCGCCGAGTCCATGCAGACTCGACGAGTCAACTCGTCAGATAGGGATATCTTCGCGATTTCTTGTTGTTTTTGCTTATGGATAGTTACCTTATCATATTAGATCAATATAAATCCGATTTTATGATATATTTGACTATATTCTTGATCTAATTGAAGATATTTATAAATTAATAAGATAATTGTTTCCTTATGTGATAATTGATTAATTATTTTTACTAAATTGATAAATTGTTTTGCAAGAAATCATTAAATAAATCAAATATGGATAATTATGTGATTAATTTGTTAATTTAGATTATTTTTTATTTGATCCTTATTGTTATGAAATGTTTCATATTTTCCCCTTTAGGTTTTATAGTTTAAATTTGAACCCAAAAGTTTTGTTGTTTTGAAATTTAAATAGTTAAAACCCTAATGTTTTGAAATGTTTCAAAACTTGCCCTCAAGTTTTGGAATTTAAATTTTGATTAATTGTTTAATTTTGATGTATATTTAAATTTTAAACCCTAATGTTTGAAATGTTTCAAAACTTGCCCTCAAGTTTTGGAATTTAAAAGTTGATTAAAAGTTTAATTAGGAATGTTAAATTCTAAAACTCTAGTATTGTTTTGAAAAAGTTCAAATCACACCCTTATGGTTTTATTAATTAATTAAGGTGTATAATTAAAAGAGGTTTAATAAATCCATAAAAGTTTAGGTTTACAATTTAATTGAATTAAAAGTATAATTGTTAAATTAGACCACCTAGTATTTTGAAAGTATAAAATACACCCTATACTATATATAACATTGAAAGTCTAACATTATATATATGTATGAGTAAAAGTCAGTCTTACCGTTAGTAGGTCTCATTCACGAAGCTGGTCTATAAGGGGTGTTTAAGGAAATTGTCTATAAAATGGCGATTGAATGGGTATCCACTCTTACCCACCGCACTCTTGACTAGTGGAGGGTCGTTAGCCGAACGGGTAGGATAGGACGAAACCTTCCATTATAAGTATAATGAAGTATAAAAGTAACTAAATGTTTTCATAAAATTCCCAATCTTAGTTACTTAGGCAAAAGTGAATTGATGCAATTCCATGAAATTACACTTTGTGCCCTTGCGAAGACATTAGTGGAGCGTGTGTGGTTTACCGGCACACTAAATGGTTCTAAGCAAAGGTAGCAAAGGGTGACTCAATGTTTTTCATAGTTCGGTGGAGCGTGTGTGGTTTACCGGCACATCGAATAGGTGACTGTAACATGTGAGGGCACCATGTAAGTTTGCATGGTTATTCACACCCGCTTTGTGATCCTTGGCATCCCAGTCACAAACAAGAGGGGCATATCGAGATTTAAACATGCCATTGAAAGTTCAATGAATCTCAAAGGATCTAGGAGTTTTCATAGATTTAAAACTTAAATTCTTTTTTGTTTTTTGTGGTGGAAATTAGTGAATCGTCATTCACTTACCTTCAAATATTCTGCAATTAGGGTTATGGCATCCCTCTCCCGAGTTGTAGAATATTGTGTTGGGTCCTAGCCTTAGTATCTCATTTGAGTGATTTGCTAAGGACTCATTCAATCAACTAAATTGAATTCGTTTTCTCTCGTATTGTAGATGTCAAAGTTCGACAACTATGGTTTTCCCAAATCCCGTGGAACAAGCATTCCACATGAAGATGATATTCCACGATTCGATCGAGGAACAAGAGATCATACTTCACTTCCTCCTCCTCCTCAAATTATTCTCCCTAACCAACAAGTTCAAAGGCTTGAAAAGTTCAAGATCACTCAAGCCCTTTTGGCAAGTAAACATAAAGAAGGAAAGTCGATGTGTGCACACGTCCTAGGGATGAAGTCACACATTGATAGGTTAAGAATGTTAGGATCCGTTGTCTGTGAGGAAATGGCTGTTGATTGGATTCTTCAGTCACTTCCTAACTCATATAGTGAGTTCGTAAGAGAGTACTATAAGATGAACCGCGACGTGACCCTTATAGATCTCACCTATATGCTTATTGTTGCTGAATCAGCAATGGTTTGGCGCAATAGAAAAGCAAAGTTGATTGGTGAATCTGTATTCAAGACCTCTATGGATATAGACAATGATAACAAAAGACATGCTATGATCAAAAAGTTTGATCATAAGAGAAAGACAATGTCTGAAGTAGTTCCATGTGCTGTTCCAAAAGAGTCGATTTGCTTTTATTGCCAAGAGAAGGGGCATTGGAGACGAAGCTGCCCTATTTACCTAAGAGATCTAAGAGATGGGAGAGCCGAAACGTATGGCTCTAATATAGGTAAACTCCATTAACTAACTCTTTTAAGCTTCTATTCTAGATTCTTAATACATAATGTGATAAGATTACAATTGATGTTTTTTAAGATCGAAGAAAAGAAAGGAAGCTTAAGGGAAGAAGTGAGCAAAATCTAACCGTGAAGGAATGGATTTCGATCGCATTTCTCGAAGATTAGATTCTTGAGCTACTACTTAGAGTTAGAATTAGATTGCTAAGAAAGATGTATTAGCACAGTTTTTCAATGAATTGCATTGTAAGGACAAAATTTTTTCCGCAATAAAATAAATTTTGATTTTATATTATTTATTTATCCTTGTAATGGCGTATATGAAAAATTGATGTTTGGATGTTTCTATTATTAGCAATAATGGATTTGGTTCTTTTTATGTTATTTATGGAAAGTCGAGAATTTACCAAATAGGGAGAGTTTCTCATCGCCCAAGTTTCAATTGGACAGAAACTTGGAATCATGCAACTTGGTTGCACGATGAATGAGAAATTTCATATTTGGAAATTTGACAAATTCATTGACAAAGTGTCAAGTGAAGGACTTGGAGATCGAATACACAAAGTTGCGTGTTGGTCAAGTCCACCATAAGAGTAACAAGATATTCGTCATGATTTAATAAAGGTTTAGTAAATATGATTATACTTATAAGATTAAGTGTAATTCTGAATTGATTGAAAAAGTTTAAATCAATAGTAGAACGAATAACAAGAATCAAGTAGGCAGAAAGATAAAAGTTTCTCCATTCTAAGAAGAAGGGAGAGTACCTTTTATGCTTTATGATAGGTCTTAATGATTATGAACCATATTTCAATTGATCCTCTAAGTACAATTGTATGTTTAAGAAGAGAAATCAAGAATTGAAGAAATGGTTAAATCAAAAAGTCAATCATACTTCGTTCCAAAACAAGTCTTAAAGTTAAGATTGTAACATTGAGTGAAAAAGTATTAAGAAGGTTTATAACATTCATTAAATGTGGTAAGTTGTGATGTCTTGGATAAGACAAAGACCAGCTAGGACCAATTTATGAAGTGTTTTGATAAAAGCTACACTAACTCTTGAAGATTTGTTTGTCAAGAAATGGTTATTGACAAGAGAATCTTATATGTCAAGGAGTCAGTGGGAGTCTTAATGGTCTTGAAAGGTTTCAAGAACAAATCAAATAAACCTTATCGATCATCACTAGCACACGAGTTGAGGTTTACAACCTATCGTGATGACATTATTTTGGTTCTGTGCCAATCCAATCGAGTTAATTATGCATGAGAGTTCTATGAGTTCTCATTTTGAACGCATAAAAGGCAAAGCACCTTAATCAATGAAAGGTACATTGATAGGAAAGGGTGAGATGCTTAACTACTTGGAAGACATGGTGGGTAGCTGTGCTACCATAAGGCAAGAAATCAAGATTAAGAAAGTTCGATCCATATGAGTTTGAATTTGTCGTAAACTTTGGTTTTAACAAATTCACATGGATAGGAACACATACACCGTTTAAATCTAAGTGTCATAAGATTTCCTCCTTCATGAAAATGATTGTGAGGAAATGCTTTCACTAAGAAAGATTTTAAGAAGATAGTGATTGTAAAATTGCATTCTCGAATTCGATTATGGTTACAGTATCCCTTTCCATAATTTGAATTCTGAGGTTTAGCAATTAGTCTTAAGTGTTTAGACACACATATGAACTATCGAAGGCAAAGGTGTATAAGTTCAAGAAGCCTTGATAAAAGATTATCAAAGCACTAAGTATTAGAAACATGAACTTAAGAGATTCAATAAGCATTGTTTTTCTGAAAGTTAAGATGTTTATGAATACATGTCGAAGCTAGTGGGAGCATAAGTGTTATGTTTTATAATAATCATCATGATAGTGGGAGCATAAATGTTATGATTGTATGATTGTTAAGGCACGTATTGCAAGTTGGCAATATTAATTATAGAAAACAAGAGTTATACCTTGCAAAGTAGTAAGGGTTATAAAGTTGTTTTGCTATAATTAAGGGAGAGAATATTATGCTTCATTTCAAATCCAAAGGCTTAGGTTGAGAAATGTTAATAAATTTAGTCAAAGGTACATAGTGTGTTCTTAAAATTTCGATTATGATTACGGCATTCCTCTTCACAATTCGAATTTTGAGAACATAGCAAATAAAACATTATACGTCGTGTCCCATACGCTTCGGGTATAGGATCGATTGCAAATGCTTTAATGTTTGACCATTCTAAAATTTTCCAAATGTCTAGCGCATTTAGAGGGAAAAAGGACTAGAATCGGTTTTGACTAAAATAATTAAACAACTATCAAAGGACAATCCAAAGTTCGACGAGGATTGGTCGCTTGTGAGTAGTTGGAAGCATGATATTGGATGGACCATATCGACATTATTATGAATAGAAAAGATTCTATTAAGAATGAGTTTTCATATGGAAATTATGGAAATGTTTCCATATTGGATGGACCATATCGACATCATTACGAATAGATAAGATTCTATTAAGAATGAGTTGTCATATGGAAAATATGGAAACGTGTTGTAGCACCTGGTTCCTGGTACGTAAATCTTATTTGAGTATTTCTCTTCTTTTAGCCTTGGACTCGGCGAGTCATAGGTCCGAATCGCCGAGTAGATGCGGGTCCCGGGACACGTTTAAGTTGGCGACTCGGCGAGTCCATATCCTGGACTCGGCGAGTCACAACTGTTGGATGAAACCCTAAGTTTCAGGGGTTTGCACCCTATTTAAACAACATATCTGCCCCAAGCCAGCCCCCATTCACCCCCCCCCCCCCCAAAGCTTCCAACCCTCGTTCTAAGTTGTTCATTTAGAGTTTGAAGCAATTGTTGTGTGATCTTGAAGGTTTTGAGGCAAAAGGGAAGTAGATCAAGAGGAAGGGAAGGAATCCAAGCATCTTTGTGCTCTCTCAGCAGTTCCTTTGAGGTATAACCCGTTTTCCCCATGTTTCTATGCTTATTATTTCATTTAAGTCATTCTTGAGCCAATCCCCAAGCTTGTATGTGCAATATAAGTCGTAATAAGTTGATTGGCCTCTAGATCAAGGCAAGATTGAGCTCCGGGAGCTCAGATCTGTTACCTTTATGGACCCATGTTGCTTGTTCACCCTAGATCTACCCTTTTGAGGCATTTTGAGCCCTAAATCCCTCATTGGTGAGTATCTACACGTAAAGTTGGAAACTTTACGTGTCATTCATGCTCTAGGAACCCAGATCTGTAAATGGCATGGACTGGATTCAAGCAGAATCGACCATATAGTAATTGCATGGTAACGACTCGGCGAGTCGTTCATCTGACTCAATGAGTCGGTTCGCGAGTCTCCGAGTTTGTCCCCTTTTCGTAGTGTCAAGTGAGCAGTGAGTCACGGGGTGTGACTCAGTGAATCTGAAGCTGAACTCATCTATGGAGGAACTCGGCGAGTCAATGCCCTGACTCGGCGAGTTCAAGGCAATCTCCTTAGATCAAGAACAGACTCGGTGAGCTGTTCATACAACTCGGCGAGTCTTAGCATAAGTGTTCTTCGGATGAAGATGAACTCGACGAGTTGTTCATACAACTCGGCGAGTAGGATGAAGGACTTGAATATCAGTTTAGAAGGAGAACTCGTCGAGTCATCGCCTAACTCGACGAGTAGTAACGGGATTCAGGACAATCGTTTGGGTAGGGACTCGGCGAGTTGGAAAGCCAACTCGGCGAGTCGGGTCAACTGAAAGTTGACTCTGACTTTGACTTAGGGCATGATCAGGGGTAAATGGTCATTTTACCCAAAGGACAGTTAGCAGTGTTTGATTGAGTATGTTGTGGGAATTGCAGCCGGAGGATTTCCGGAGCAGCAGCAGCAGTAGTAGACAGTCAGTTCCCGATCAGATCAGCAGCTACTTCGAGGTGAGTTACCTTCCAGTAGCGGTGGGTCTGCGGCCACAAAGCCGGCCCACCAGTAGGAGTTGTATGTGGATGATTGTCTCCGTGATATGCATCTAGGGATTTCTACTACCTGTGTTATGTTTATGTGCTAGTATGATATGATGCTATGTGCTAGTGACAGTAGGGGGAGATAGTCCCCGAGGTATCCGGTCGGTAGGGCCGAACGGGTAGTTATACCTAACCATGTTAGATAGATCTGGTATTGTGATACATGTTATGTGCTAGTAGTGGAGGGGAGGAATAGTTCCCCAGTACCCGGTCGAGAGGACCGAAGGGGAGGCCAGCACCCATATATGCTAGGCAATGTCCGGTCGAGAGGACCGAAGGGGAGGCCAGCACCCAGATATGCTAGGCAATACCCGGTCGAGAGGGCCGAAGGGGTAGGTCGGGCACCCAGATATGCCTGACAATATATGTATGTTATGAGATTATATGGTATGTGGTACAGTGGGGGAACTAACTAAGCTTCGTGCTTACGGTTTTCAGTTTTGGTTTCAGGTACCTCCTCAGCTAGGGGAAAGGAGCCGGCGTGGTAGCAGCATGTCACACACACACTCTCTCTTGTTTCCGCAGTAACGAGTTTATTATGGGATTGATACTCTGATATTTGATTGATCGAATGTTGTGGTTTTCAATTTGGTTTTCGATGTGAAATGGTTTAATCAAACAATGTTTTAACTATTAATGCTTTCATGTAATGTTTTATAACGAAATTTTTGGACGTGAAAATTGGGTCGTTACACGTGTCCATATTGGGAATTGAATATTGAAAATCTATGACTAGATTAGAAACTTTTATGCAAAAGGATGTTCAAAGGAATGTACTTTGAGTGAGAGACATCATATCTAAGGAATTGTCTTGTAGCAATTTCCGATAAAAGACTTTGTAATATCATTGGCAATAGTCTTTGTGACTCTGGTGCAGTGACATTACGAAAGGATAGTTGCATAGAATGTTAGAATCTAGCATATTCTATAAGTAACAAGAATTTGATATTCTTTCACTTATGGAAAAGGATTTGGAGTTGTGAGATGAGAATGATTGGAAATGTGTTTAATGTGATCTATTTCACAAAGTAAGAATCATAGGTAAACATTGTGTGCATGCTAGGAGCATGGGACAAGTGTTGTAATTCAAGTAAGAAGTTGATTACCCGAAACGAAAAATAATGAGTAATCGATATGGTGATAAATAAAAGGTGTTTTATTTATACTCAAAGGTTTGAGGCCATATGGGATTAGTATTATTCTTGTGTTTCACATTTGCATGTTTTGACTTCCAGAACAATTGAGTTTATTAAGAATAATCGAATTATTCGAACGGGCCACAGTCGTTCATATGTTGGAAGTAGGTATGAATGAAGACTGTCGTGAATTGGTGTGTGGATTGTTTAGAGGAGTATTAGACATAAGCAAATGTTTGCTGCAACGTTCATGAGTGCTTATGAATATGATTTGAGCATTGGATTAGACCCACGCTCACTTGGATCACTCCATGAATTGTATCACGAGTGATTGGTGAGACGATAACATCTTATATTCTTGAAACCGAGATGTGTGAGTTGTATCTTACAAATCGGTTGCACATTGATAATATGTAAACGCACTAGTAACTTGGTGTTATAAAACATATTGTTGTGTGTAATTCGGTGAGTGAGTGCAAGCAAGCATTGTATCAAAGTTTATCCGTTCCTTTTATCCAAAGTAGGATAAAAGCGATATCTTTGGGCCCCTCGATGATTTAGTGATGACAAACGTAAATGCTCGGCCGGGCTAGGGCTAATTTGATTTGTTCAATTAGTCAGTCGTCATAAATCGGAAATCGAGATATAGTACAAAGAGAATGATTTGAAATCATATCTCATATGATATCTAGAATGGAGGAATATATTATCCCTTATCTAAGGACACGCGTATCTGATAGGATCAGAGTTGATAGCGGCTTTGGAAAGCTATGATTGCAGATCAGGATCTGAAGTCATACGCAGAATAGTTATTAGACTTATCCAAGTAGGAGACTGTTGGATTAGTGTCTAAGTCCATCACTATTTTGGTATGTACTTGACCCGATGGTGCATGGTCCTTTTGGGTTGCCTTCACCAAAGCAACTTGATAGGATGAATTATGGAGAGAAAGGATTAAATATGATTTATTAATATATTATGAGAATAATATATTTCATATTGTTTAATTAATATTAGTCAATAATTAATTGGTAATTAGTTTTGTGACTAAAAGAGATTAATTAAACTTAAGGGACTGGAATTGTAATTATAAGATAATTGCAATTTGGGCCATGGATTGCCTTTTATTATAAGGTGGACGAATTCTATGGGGGAAGCCCATATGAAATCGTCCAAGGCCATATGGAAAGGGCTTCATGGGTTGCTTAGGGCTTAAGCAACTAAATTAGGGTTTCCTTGTTAGATAACCCTAATTGTCTCACTATATATAGATCCCTTAAGGACCAAAAACGTGGGAAAGCATCTTGCTAGGGTTTTCACACGGTTTTGGCAGCCTCTATCCTCTCTCCTCTTCATCCTCTTGCTTATGGTGTTTGTGAGCCATTAGAGGAGTGACACTTGTGACTCTAAGCCTTCCAAAGTCAATACAAGGAGATTTGAGATTGTTATTGCTACATAACAATCAAGGTAATATCTTAAACCTAATTATATGTTAATATCGATTTCCATATGCTAGAATTAGGGTTTATAGCCTTGGATAACTTGCATGTACAATAGAGAAACCTAGATTCAAGCATTAGGGTTTGTATGAGCACATAAGATGTTCTTAGGACCAAAACCCATCAAGTTTTTGGATAGGAAGTTGTTTTCTTGTAACTATCACATGAGAATTTGAAGACAGGAAGTTAGTTTCTGTTATATGATCAATTTCGATTCATTTTTTGGTACACATTTCATAACATCTTCTTTATTTACACTAGGTGTGAAACCCGTGTATTACACGAGTTTATTAAAAAAATTAAATATAAGCTTATAAACCTTAAGCAATTTGTAAAGTAATAATTTTAATATATAAAAAAGTTTTGATGAATAAGCAATTTGTAAAGGCAGTGTTTTAAGAACCGGTTTTTTAGTTGAACCGGTATGGTGACCGGTTATCGGTTCGACCGCCAAGTGAACCGTTTTCTATATTTTTCATGTTTTTTCCTATTTTTCTACACATACATACATATATAAATAATGAATTTGATGTTTAAAAGTTCAAACATTAAAAATACATATAAAAATAAGTTGTAGATAAATCCAAATACATTAAAATAACACATAACCATAAGTTTTAGTGTTTTACATCAATCCATATACGTCAAAAAGAAAATAAAGTATAATACCAAAACTAAATATGGTTTTGGATGAATAAAAACACATCAAAAAATTTTATAACATTTATTATATGTTTTTATTTTGAGAAAACTAAATAGATATGAAAAAAATCACCAATGTTTATTATGTAAATTGTTCTTTTTCATGTTTTTTATTCGGTTTAACCGGTTTATTTTGATCGGTTCAACCGGGTTTTTCTAAAAACCGGCCGGTTCAATCCGGTTTAAAAATCAATGTAAAACCCGTGATAGTTGAACTGCTTCCTCCCCCGATTCCCGGTCCAACCGGTTCAACTTGCTAGTTCAAACCGGTTTTTAAAACATTGTTGTAAAGTAACAATTTCACGTCCAATGATAGTATTTATTTATGAAAAAATTCATCAAATACAACATTCATTTAAGGTAATGATGTGAATATTTAATTATATAGTATAAGTACTCTTAATAGCTACTGAATTTTCGGATTAAAAAAGGCAAGTAACTGATTCAACCTTCATTATGAATTGGAATAATTAAACTAGTGATCTGTTAATAAAAATAAAATGAAACCAAAAAGCAAATTATATGGAAAACAATTAAGTCAAAAATTATAAGAAAATTACATGCGGCAAATTAAAGGAGAATATGACAAGTGGCAAAAAGTTCTTTATTTATTAAGGAAGATTCTAGAAAAAACAGAGTTTCATCCGATTAGAGATTACGAGTGTACCCTCAAAATGTTTTAAACTAAAAGTGTTTCACAACTCTCACTTATGTAAGTATATTGAAAGTGTTTCACAACTCTCACTTATCCAAGTATATCTATACCTTGATTTTCTAACAATTTAGCCCAAATTGATTTCATTTTCTATGTTTTCTAATTACTACTTAGGTTGTGTTGCGCGTCACAACTAACTGATAAGCTAGCTTATTTTTCAAGTTTTTTAAGTTGTCATGTTTGGCAAGCCAAAAAGTAGCTTATCCACTAGCTTTTTAAAAAGCTACTTAAAATAGCTTTTTATGAGTTTTTTTAAAATTTTCCAAATATACCCCTTAATTAATTATAGGAACACACTTTTTTAAATACCCTTTTATGTCATTTTATATCTTTCAACTAGTTTACCAAACGTCATTTTTTATCATTTAGCTTTTCAGCTGTCAGCTATTTTTTTATTTAACAGCTAGTTTAGCTTTTCAGCTAACAACTAACTTTTCAACTACTACACCAAATATAGTCTTATTCTCTATAAACAATAACCAAAAATTGATCAAGGTATGGGTCAACTCTCCTTAGATCAAAAAAAAAAAAAAAAAAAAAAAAAAATACACCGAGACCATGGCCCTCAAGGCCCCTGTTACATTCAGCCCCTTGACCAATAAACAGAACACCACAACTCACAAGCATATTGTGAATAATGGCGAAATATGATCCCACAACAGTGGATTAGAATTCTACAGCCTTTAGCCCTTTATGATGTTTATTCTTTATAAGAATTCGGTTATCAAAAAAAAAAAAAAAAGCTAAGTTGCATTATTCTATGTTAACAAAGAACCACGTCCAAACATTTGTATGGACTAGAAAAAAATCATTGTGACTTATAACAATATAAATTTAACACTATACAATAACACATTTATTGAAGTCCGAAAAACTGGTTTCATAAGATATATATATATATATACCACCTAAAAGGCTAAAACAATGTCATTTTGGCGAGTAACACTTTTATTTGTATGTAAAAGAATTTTATTTGTTATTTATTATACATTATTTTCTCTTAATAAACTTCATTAATATATAATATATTCGTCATATGAATACATTCATATTTCTTCAAATTTTAAATACAAAATGATTTATAGAAAATGATATTCAATTTCATACAATACTTCCACGAATAATTAAACGTCACCATCAATTAGAAAATCAAATCTATCTCAATGGATACATAAAGCAAGAGCATGTTTCATCATAACTATACAAAATTGATTAAATACCTACCAACCATTCATGTAGAAAACTTTAAGAAAGTACGTTTCATATAGTCAAATCATCCAAAACATATATTTTACAACACCATGTTTGATGATCACAAACAAATCCTTACACAATGACATCAACAATATATAAATCCGAAAGATTTATAATATTGATTTGAGTTTGAAAACTTTTAACATGGGAAAAAGAGCACCTAAAAGTAAAGCAAAATGGAATAGGGACAACGCCATGAAAGCGATGTTGCATGTTGTTTACAAAGCCCTCAATCGCATGTGCTTTGTATTATCTTCTTCTTCAACAACAACCCCACCCTACCCACCCTCAAATCCGAACAACTTTCTTTATGCTCCATCATTAATCAATTAATTAACTAATCAAATCAAATCAGTAATCCAAAAAGTTCTAACCTCTACATCTTCATTGATCATATCTGACATCACTTCTTGTTTTTGTTCTTGTTAGATGAGAAGAACGATCCAAATCCCAGATTCAGAACTGGACTGACCCGAACTCCATTGCTGGTAGTGGTACTGGTGGAATTGCTTCCATACCCGTAACTCGTTTTCCTCAATGGAGGTTTCTGAGAAATCAAAGGCTTCTGGATATTTCGTTGGTGTTTTTGATTGAAACCCTCTTTTGAAGACGATGATCGTTTCGAACTAGTTGAAGATCCCGTTGAATGGCTTCGAGATAGCAGAGTAATTGGACATAAACTCCGAGCGTATCCACTCCCGCAACTGCTACTCCTCTTAAACCCCCAAAACGATTTCGAATTTTGTTGTTTTAAATTTAACTCCTCGTCTTCCGGCGGAGGCAGCGGAAGAGATCGTGGCTTTTGGTTTTCCGGACGCGGTGGAGGTGGCGTACGTTTGTTTATGTCGGTGTTTGGTTTAATTTGGGCTGGGAGGATTTTCCCGTCGGAGAAAAGCTCGTCCGCCATTGACGCGTGGTGGTTGTCGGAGTTTTCCTGAACGCAGAAATTGAAATCGACGCTAGCAGATGAAAACGATCGGAAAAGCTGTTCAACTGGAACAGTATCAGATTGAGAGAGATCATACGAGAAAGAAATTCGAGGACTCGTCGTTGTAGCACCGGAATTATCAGAGTAGAGATCTATCGCCATTTCAAAAAACCTTTTTTTTTTTATGAATTGCTAATGAGGATGAAATTACAGGGATTGATCTTCAAAATCAGAGAACACGAAGAAGATTCTGAGCAAATGAATCGAGTATTTAGGGTGATCGGTTGGTGTTACGTCACTTGATAATGAAGAAAACAGAGCTCTTCCTTATAAGAAGTAACCAACCAACTTCTTCGTGTCTGTAGGAATTTAGAGACGTGGGAGGGATGACTCGCAAGATATAGAAAAATATATAGTCAATTTGCACACAAAAACGAGTCAAAGTGTTTAAATTATTGTATTTCCAAAATCGAATAAGTTTATAATAAAATTAGGGTTATTTCTTGACTAGTTTATTGAAAAATACATTTATTTTTTCAACTAAAATCTTCAAATCTTAAGTTGTTCTATCATTTAGCTTTATTTGCATATTAACAATTTTTATATTTATATTGGTGACGTGACGGTTTTTTCTTTATTTGGCAAGTGAGTCGACGGTTTTTGTTATTTTGGTAAACAACACATCCATGTCATCACTATCTATATCTATCAATATGTTCAGATTCCGAATTATGTTTTTTAAAAAAAATTTGGTTCCATTTAATCGCTGAAAAAACAGAGTAATTGAACAAGTTACAGAGACAAGATCAAAGTAAAAGGTTATCACAATTTTTTTTAGGATAGTCCAATTTTTTATTTTCCAGAGTACTTGGGATTTTTCGGTTCGGTTTCGGTTTAAATCTCAAACCTTAATCGAATTCATAAAAAACCTCAAGTGTTATTATATAAACATGAAGTTCAAGTATATTTTGATACTTGAATCGATGTTTTTAACTATATAGTATATTATTATATCAAATTTAACAACAATGTTATTGTCATCTTAAAAAAAAAAAAATTTGTATAGACTTCAACTATATAGGTGTTTCTACTCAACGCATGGGCATTACACGGAATACAACAATGTATTTGAAATCTTTACAAATATATGTTTTTTAAATATATCAATGACATTGTTGTTAGCTCTTATATAATAAATCTTATAATGAGTTTGTATAAACATTGTTTGCTTTTAATTATATGATAATTTAGACATCATTTAAAATTTTATAATCATAATTGTCTCAATGACTTCTACCTACGAGTACCTCGTGAATAAAATTAAATAGAATGTATGGTCTAATAATAATTATATTTATTGTTATGATTAATTAATTTTAAAAGGTTTATCTTTCTAAGATTTTAATATCTATCATTGTAATTATTTAAAACATCAAGTATTGTTTTTGTTTATAAAGATAACAATATATATATATATATATATATATATATATATATATATATATATATATATATATATATATATTTTATATAATTTAACTTTTAACTATTATTGTTCTAAGTTATTTTAAATAACATATTTGGAAACACTTAATTATTTTAATTTGGTTTCAAAATTTCAAAATTTTTAAAATATATTTGATGAATATTTTTAGTTTCTTTGATTGTAATTATTTAAAACAATAAACATTTTTTTTAAAGATATCATTATAATTTTTATATAATACATGCGTTGCGCAGAATAAAATTAGAACTTTTGGTAATCTTGTGTTATTGAAAATATTTATTTCATTTATATTAACTATAAAATAATAACTATTACATTTAGTTTATATAAAATCATAATTAATTTGAACAACATATAAAATAACGTTTATTAAAATCAAATCATTTAATGGTCTCTACTCATGTTTTATGTGTGTATAACATTACTGATATTTGCCAACTATTTTAATTTACTACTGTTATGATTTATTTATTTAAAAAATAATTGACCGTATTTTAGTTTCATCATGATGACTATTTAATTTATCAACAACTGTTTGTAATCTAACATAATTAATTTCTAAGTTTCTATTATTTTTAACTGATATTATTATAAATTAATTTAAAAACATCTGAATTGAATTTTAGTAATTATAAAATATAGTTTTCAGACACCTTTTAGTTAATTCGATTCATAGATTTAGGTTGTTTTATATTTATTATATTTAATGTTTTCATTTTAACTATGTTAAAAAAATGTATATTGAATTTTTTTAAACATTATTTGATATTTTACTTTAGGTTTTAAATTTTACACTACATTTTTAATCTTATTTGATATATTAATGTAGATTATTTATTTAACAATATATTGAAGTTAACAAATTAAATATATCATATTGATAAGTTATAAAGTCTTCCATTTATGATAATGTTTATAAGTAAAAAACATATCTAAGTTAATAAATTAAGTATATTATATGGAAATATGAAGACTTTGGAGTTTCAAATGAATGTGGTGAAAGGAAAAATGTTTCCTTTCTATATATCTATATCTATATTTATATCATACTATCATACTAATACTATCATACTATCATCATATCATACTAGACTTATAAAAGAGACATTTTTCCTTAAACCTCATGCATTTGAAACCCCCCACAAAATTTTGCAAACACCTCATGCATTTGAAACTTCATATTTTAATGAATACCACTCAAAAATCTCTTAATAATGATTAACAGTTCAAAGGTTTTATAACTTATATAATATATTTAATAAACAATTAATGGATACTCTACTATAAAAATGCTAGTCTCTTTGAGTAGACACACAAATACAAATCACATACAAAATTCACAAAGAAAACAATTTTAAAGTTTTTGTGTTGGTTTGAGGGCTTTGAACCATTTTTCGAGCCATGTTATTATGTTGAAGTTTTTAATTTGGAAGGTTCTTATATACTAATTATTTTTTATATTTTTTGGTTTAAGTATTCTTTTAAGAATATCATTGTATGTTGTGGTTGAAATTTTAATGTAATTAGATTAGATTCATGTTATCGATCATATGTTATGGAAGGCGATATATATATATATATATATATATATATATATATATATATATATATATATATAATTAACTATTGTATACATGTTTATATGTTCCTATTGCTTCAAAGCAATAATTAATTAAAAATCATGAATATATTATATTATCCATATTATCCATGTAAGTCTTTTTTAAAATGCAAATTGTCTATCTTATCACTTTATATTTTAATATATGTTTAACATTTTATTATAAAAATAAGTGTTTTTTTTTTAAAAAAAATTCACTTATTAATAATAATAAGCAGTTTTAAAATTAATGAACAATAATTATAAATAATAAAATCAAGTTATAAAAATCATAGATATGTCATATTATCCATGCAAGTCTTTTTTAAAATGCAGATTGTCTATCTTATCACTTTATTATTTAGTGTATGTTGACACATTTTAATAATAATATTAAGTGTTTCGTAAAACTCTTCCTTTAATTTATTATTAATAATAAGTGGTTTAAAATTAATGAATAATAATTTTAAATGATAATAACATCAAATTATAAATTACATTTATTTACAAATAAGTTGTATTTTAAATGAACGTCATTATTGAAATTAGAAAATGATTGCATAAGTAAAAATATAATTAATCAATCATAATAATTGTTAAAAATAATACTAAGTAGAATATTATATTTAATTCTATTAATGAGGAAGGTGGGTTGATGTCAATGAATATTATTGTTCAAAATAATTGAGATTATATATATATATATATATATATATATATATATATATATATATATATATATATATATATATATATATATATATATTGTTCAAATTAATTGAGATTATATTGTTCAAATTAATGTAAATATATTATCTCAAATTTAATGTCAATGACATAACCATTTTTAAACATACATTTTTCAATATTTTAACAATATATGTTTAACCTGCGCTGTGCAACACGCCGAAAGACAAAAATGGTTAAGTTTACATGTGTTTAATGATGTGGAATAGAGTACCTGGGAAAATAAAACAAAGGATATGTTCAGAGCGAGAATTGATCCTGAGACCTTTGTTTCAATAACCAGCACCTTAACCAGTGGACCAGTTTGTTTATGTTTATAAGTGAAGGGATACGTATATATACACTACATAAAACAATTTTTTCCTAAAAAAATTACATTACCAAAAAAATTGAGGGTTATCCTGGGATCCCCTTGGATCTGCCCCTAAATTGAGCTCGCGGTTTGTCGTGCAGTTTTACATGTGTTATAAAACATGTAAAAACTATATGCAAAGTTTGAAGACCTTTTATTTTAATATTATTATGCTTACGTAGCAGCATATCATCCTCTTTCCAATTCAATAAGCATTGGCATGTGCTTTAATTTTATCAAATGTATACCCTTTTATTCGTATTAGAAATTTAGATATCACAGCTTTCAAAAACACTAAGGTAGTGTTTGTTTTTTGTCCGCAGATCTGCGTGACCTCTTCTGTCTGCGCCGCGCAAACCACGCGCAGACATTAGCCTTCGCAGACTGTTTGTTTTTTTGAAGACTGCAGACCTAAAAATGTCTACGCGCCCTCTTCTTGGCGCAGACGTGGACCAGAGTCTTCTAACATCTTCAGACATCTTCTAGCCTAAAAAAACATATATATCTTTATTTTTTTCAAGTTTTTTTTTTTAAATTTATATTTTTTCCAACTTTATTAATGATGAACAATTTGAAAAAAAAAATTACAAAACTTAAAAAAACGTTCGACGATAGAAACATTATATTTTTGACACCTTTATAAATAAAAATTTATTATAATAATAGTCGTTGAAGTTGTTTATATAAATATGACAAAAAAAATCATAATATATTCTTATATTTTTTTGTCAAATTTTGTAAAACATTATTTAATACAATATCGTCAATTTCTCAAGAAAATATTTATGGTACTTTTTTAATGGATTTAATTGAAAAAATCAAAGTTTATTTGCATCCATTTATGTATCAAATTTTTTGATCACTAATTATAATATTTACTTATAACTTTGCAACCAAAGTTGTTGGTTTTTATCAAATATATACATTAATTTATATCATTTTTATTTTTATTTTTTATACAATAATACATAAAAGTTGATCTAGATTCGTAGATTATTTATAACAAAGTCATAAAAATATTAAAAAATCACTTTGAAGTTTAAAAAAATCAGTTTATTTAGATTTCAGTTTATTTTAATAGCCCGCAGATGTTAAAAAAACAAACAGTCTTCTTTTTTCAGACTGCAGACGTTTGGTCCACCTCTTCTACTCAAGAGGTCTACAGATGTGGTCCGCAGACTGCAGACATTTTGCCTCAGAAAAAACAAACAACACCTAAAAGTTTAAAAGAAATGAACGTTGAGTGATTATCAATATTTGAGAAGAGTTTTGGTGGTATGTTAAGTCCACCGGGCAAATTACACAATTTGTTTGCAAATAAGACGTAATACAATGGTAAAAAGAATGTATCGACCTTCGGGAAAATGATTGTATTCAATCACCAATGCAATGCAATAGAACTCGTGTGGTAAAACTTACTAACTACAATTAAACTAGGGGAGGGGAGTGTCACACCCCCAAACCAGAACGGCGGAAACGTTCGGGGGCGGAGGACGTCATGTCAAATATCATAACAATTGAATAGTAAAGAAAGTACATACCACCATAATATAAATATATTTGAAAATTTTACATGATTGTATATATTACATGTTTGCAAAAGAAATCAAATACAATATGGTGATCCAAAATATGTTACTAACGCCAGCGCGTTAGTCTTCAAAAGTAGTTGCTACCTGGTCTAGCGGTTTCCTGAGAATACAAGTTATTTCAAAGAAAAAGTGTCAACATTTAAGTTGGTGAGTTCATAAGTGGTGTTTTGAGAAAATGTATGCCATTCGAAAGTGCTTGTATGTTTTTCAGAAAATCCCTTATTTCCTATTAGATGTATGAAATGAGTTTGAAAGATTTTTGTATGTACTATATGTATTTGAACCAGGAAAATCCCTTATTTTCCTAAAAGTGAAATGCAGTCTCAAATGACCAAGACTGTAAGCTATAAGAAACTATGACATGCTCAAAAGAATGATGTTGTAAATCGTTATTGTACAAAATGAATGTATTTGAACCAGGAAAATCCCTTATTTTTCTAAAAGTGAGGTGCAGTCTTATTGTTAAGTAAAACTAGTTGTGGAAGTGTTTTAACCTGAGTTTTGATCATGCCAATAATACCCTAGAATATAGTTATTACCCCTCGAGCATGATTGAGTTAAGTATTACTACGTGCATGAGTCATTGTTTCCGCGTGTTGTGAGTTCCTCATAACCATACTAGACGCAGTACCTAATGTTGACGTTTGTCACCCCAAATGACGGACTGTAGCTAACAGTCAGGGTGCGGAGTTGTCAGCCCCATATAGATCTATACACACTTGTCACGCTCTCCCTCCAGGAGACTCTGGTTATAGGTGAGGACTTTCGTTTGGTACAAACAAAGCCATATGCCATCACATTATTGCTAACAACAAGTTCACGAGTAATATGATGAAAATCGTTCGTATGAAATGATTTCGTTTTCTACCGTGTTACAAAAACGTGATGATGAGTTGAGTTTTCTTGTAAAAGCATCATGTTATATTTGAAATGGTTACTCTTGATATGATGTAGTATGCAAACGTATAAATAAAACCTATTTCTATTTATGAAACATGTTGTATCCCAAGAGGGTAAAGTTGTGTTGTGAGGTGTTTTGCATGATAATAAATTCATAAGATAGTTTAAAACAACAGTATGAAAAGTATATAAAAAGATCGATGTTTCACACGATTTTAGTTGTGTGTTTACTTGTATTCCCCCCCTTAAAAGTGTTTCAAAAGCATTTAAAAAGCATTTAAAGTGTGGTTGTAGGGGTATGAACTCACCTGAAAGTTTGAAGATAGCGAGATGGAAAACCGGGCAGAGTTTCGTCTCGGGAAACGGATTTTTCTCGGGATTCTTGGGAATCTCGGGAGTAAAATCGACCCTCGGGACTTGAGCAAAAAGGCCAGAGCTTCGGGTTTGAATGGGCACGGAAAACGAGGCAAAACGCAAGAGAAAAGAGGAGAATTTAGCAAATTTCCCGGAGACCCTCGCATCTTATTTATAGGGAGGCTGAACCGCCTCGGTACGCGGGGCGTACGCTCGTACGCAGCGCGTACGCGACGTCATCGCTTACGCACTTCGAATGGGACGGCGGGTCGGACGCTTCGCATAGGCGACGTGGACGATCCGAGGCCCTTGATCTGAGTACGCGGGGCGTACGAAGGTACGCAGGGCGTACTTCGGTCCTATCCGATGACTCCCCTTCGGATAATACCGGGAGTTTATAATTAAATTTATATTTATTTTAAATAAACTTCTAAAATTCATATCTCCCTCATACGAACTCCGTTTTTGACGTTCTTTATATCCACGCGAAGGTGAGACCAAGATCTACAACTTTGGTTTAGAAACCGTTGGCAAATTCCGAAATTATTTTTATTATTTATTTAATTAAATGACGTGATTAAGGAATTTCTTCAAAAATTCATAACTTTCACATCCGAAGTCAGATTTGGACGTTCTTTTTATGTACGATCATAGATTGAGGTTGTCTATAACTTTCATTTAGATACTTAAGGCTAAAAACTATTGCATCGAAATTTCGCGTTTTTCGTTTAATCGCTGATGCCGGTTTTGCCGAGAATCTTCGGTTGGTCATAACTTCTTCGTTATAACTCGGATTTTAGGGTTCTTTATATGCTTGGAAACCTTGATACGATTCCTACTACTTTATTTAACCCAAATAAGATTTTAGGAAAGTTAAATTTTGACCTAAATTTGACTTGCGTTCTATCATATCGTCTTGAAATATCGGGTTGTCACAGGGAGTTTGTGATTTTTTGATAACTAAAATACTTGCAATTAAGCAAGATGGTGATATTCTCAAATATTTGAGAGAATTCGTCAATCAAGGCAACACATTGAACATATGTGTGTATATTATTAGGATTCAATATGTAAGATTATCATTCATACCAAACTGGTTATAGCAATCATGAAGCATGATATACCAAGATGACTCAAAGGTAGTATGGAGGTTAGGGAAGCCCACAGCACACATTCTTAATAAAAATCAAGGATTCAATTGAAACAAATGAACCCAATAAAATTCATTAGCCTTGAGAATGAAGGAATCTCCAACTCCTAGAGGATGCCAATGCTTACACATCCATAAAGGGTCATGATCCATAAGTTAGCGATGATTTCTACCATCATAAAGCATTTGTTCTAAACAAATTCAATGATTCATTACTAAATCAAAGAAATAAACCAACAATTGCTCATTCAAATACCAAGCTCATGATCAAAGTATTAAACAAGCATAAAAATTATGAACTAAGGATCAATAACATAAGATAAATGGCAGTCAAACATGAATCCTTCAAAACCCACATATAGCCAAGGGTTTTAGCCCAAGTTAACCAAAATAAAGAGATTAGCCACTCATGGAAACAAGATAACAATCATAAAAGTATTCTAACCTCAAATAATGAGAAGAATGTAAATCTATCTCCCAAAAATCGCCTCCAAGGTGCTCCAATGGTGGAAACATCAAAGTGTGTATGTCAAACCTAACCCCCAAAGTAAATGATGAGAAAAATGACCAAAATGCCCAAAAGTGTGCAGTTGCGCGGGTACCCTCGCAAGCCTTGTGCAGGAGAAACCCCACCCTCGCAAATGGTGCTGAAATACTATTTGCTCTTGTTCTCCATTACTCCACCCCACTACTCAAGATTCCCTTGGTCTCCTTCACACCTCACGTGATTCAAATTTTTCCTATCATCTTCAAGCTCCAATATGGATAGTCCAATCCTAATAACAAGATTCCAAGACCCATCTTCATAAGCTCATTGCATCCAAGTCTTCAACATTTTAAGCCCGATTCTTATTTGATGGATTCGTAAAGCCCAATAATGCCTCAAAAGCCCACCAAGCCCATCTCCAAGCCAAACCACAACCACATTGAGACTCCAAAATCCTACAAAACACCTCATGCGAAATAGAAAGTACCCGATACGATCCAAGATAAAGAATGAGATAGAATGTGCAATGTAGTAATAATAAAAAGGGCTAAAAGTGCTAAAATAAACTATAAAAAGAAAGAAATAAAATAAACTATCAAATCACCCTAAGCTTAAACCTTACTTGTCCTTAAGTAAGAATAAGACTAAGCTAAAAAGGAAAAGTAAAGATACCATAGAACTTAGTCAATATCAGCCAACATGGTCAATGCTAGTCTTGTATGGACCCTATGCATCTTCCAAATGTTCCCCATTTAGAGCCAAAAACCACATTATCGAAAAACTTGAAGGGTGAATAGACCCCGTCTGAAGGTAACAACCATTAGATTGTACAAGATAATTGAAACATTGGGGATGCGCCTAGTGGGGGCACTATATAACAATGGAGACCATAATGCATGAATGAAAGGCGCCTCTTCATACACGATGATTCATATATTGGTCAGGCTAAGGGTATCATAACGAAATAGGGTGTGTAACATCGCCTCCGAGAAAACATCTGACTTTGGGGGTTTTTCCCTTGTACTATCCTTTACACTCTACCATCTCACCTTCATTGTCTTTTCTCACCAAAATAAAAAATAAAAAAACAAAATAAAAATCTACTCAACCTAAATCTTCATTCATGAACTTCTGTTATTTGGTCTTCAATCTCTTTCCTTCTCGATATTCTGTCTATTTATTTCTCTCCTCTTTCTCTGTTTTTAGAAAAAAATGCTTGAACTTGGATTTTTATTTTTGTGTTGATATTTTTCTTCATTTTTCCTTGTTTTTGTTGCTTTTATTTGGATCTTCTTTTATTATCTCTTTTTGTTACTTTTTCCAAATTTCTTCATTTTTTGTTTGTTTTTTTGGAAGGTCTAACTAATTTCACTACAAAACAAAAGACTCCAATAATGTAGAAAAAAGAGTAAAAGATAGAGGCTAATATGAACACCTAATGATCATTGAGAATGTGCCAAGATCTACTAAAAAGGTGGGAATGACTCAAAAAATTGGTGTTACCGAAAAAATTTTGGTCCCAAAAATGTGAATTGGGGGACCTACCTTAAAGTTCATCAATGTGATGTGATGAACAAAATATTTATAACAATTTACTCTAGACCCTTATAAAACTTACATATCCTAAAAAGGTGGTGAGAATCTAAATAAGCAAGGCAAAATTTAGTTTTCATTAAATTTCAAAATTCAACAGTCATGTTATGATCTGTTGAACCGAAATAATGTCATCAACATAAATTTGGACAACCATTAAGTGATCACCAACCTTTTTACAAAAGAAGGTAGGGTCAACTAAACCTTGTTTAAATTTGGATTGGTTAAGAAAATGAGTAAGAGTTTCATACCATGCCCTCAGAGCTTATTTAAGACCATAAATAACTTTGTCTAGAATGTAACAATGGTTTGGATATTTTTTTATTTACGAAACCTATAGGTTGTCCAACAAAAACCGTTTCGTCTAGTTCGCTATTTAGAAATTCACATTTAACATCCATTTGTAAAACTTCAAAGTTTTTATGTGCAACATAAGATAAGAAAATGCGAATGAGTTCAAGTCTTGCAACTGGATCAAACATCTCTTTGTAATCAATACCATCTTCTTGGCAATATCCTTTCACAACGAGACTTGCCTTGTTTAATACAACCTTTACTTCTTTATCAAGGTTGTTGCGAAAGAACCATTTGAGACCTACAACAAAAGCTTCTGGAGGTGTTGGAATTAAATTCCAAACCTTGTTTCTTTCATACCCATTCAACTCAGCTTGCATTGCCTCCACCTAATTATAATGGTCTAGTGCCATCTTTATAGTAGTTGGTTCAATTTTATAAATGAATGAATTGAAGATACAAAATTCTTTATTGATGTTTAGCATTGCTTTCCATTCCTTTATTTTTGTATGTGTTAAGACACCAGTTGATGTTTCACTAATTACTTGTGATTTCAGATGATATTTTGTCCATTTATGTTAGGTTTTCTACGCATTAAATACACTTTAAACTAGGTAGCGAAAAAATCTAAACTTCGATATACCTAAGTGCACATGCAACTTATGGACCTATGGTTTCATGCTAATTATATCTACCATAGAAAATAAAAATACAAAGAAGAAAAACATACCTATTATGTAGCCCTAGATCTCCATGCTTGAGATCTCATCCTACATGAAGTTGCTTGGTTGAGAGGACCCAAAGCAGAATCCCTATAATGGTATCACACCCAATGACACCAAAGAGTGGAATAAAAATAACTAAGAGAAGGTTCAATTTCACAAACCCTAAGAGGGTTATAAATTGTCCCTAAGAGGGGGGGGGGGGGGGGGAGGAATAAGGGTTGGTGAAACTTCAAGCAAATATGTAAGGAAGAATGAAATTCCTAAGGCCCTATTTATAGCCTTGGATCCCTTCCTAGGTTTTAAATCTCAAGTGATTTCCAAAACAAAACTAGTTCAAATTAAGCATGTGTTTAACAATCCATCAGTAGGACAAACCTCCAACTCTTCACCTCTTTCCAAAAGAAAAGCCATATTGAATAAGAAAGATATCACCAATCCTAAGGTAGAAGCCCGGAATGCTCTCAAAAAGGAAGTCAAGTTGAGAAAAAACTCTGGACTCCTTGAGCACTCCAAAAAGAGTGTATCTCAAAATACTCCTTTGTCAACTAAAAGTCAAAACAACTTCTCACCAATAAGATCCTCAAGAGACCTTCCAAACCTTCGAATCCTGAAGAACAAAAGAAAGTCGTTAGTCCTACTATGGACAAGCCTACATCTGTCCGAACCAACTCTCCTCGGAATGCTTCATCTGTTTTTATAGCAAAAGATGATGGCACAATTTTTAAACCTGAATCGCTTTTGAACTCAAGTGTGCCATCAAACAAAGAAAGATTTTAAAAGAGAACAATCTCTTCAAAATCTTCAAAACAAAATCTTGTTTGGAAAGTTAAAAAACACAATGATGAAACTACAACTCCGGAAGATACAATAGTTCTCACTACTCTGGAAGTTGAATGTCCGAAGAAAGATGTTCTGAATACTCATATTGTTGAATATGATAGATGAAAGAACCATGACCTTCTTTTTGTTTCCTAAGGAATCTCGTACCAAATTTCCTAAATCATTTGTTGCTCCAAAAGTCACAACCAAAGCCTAAGACTAGTGCCTTTGTCCCAAAACCTAACTCGGAGCCTAAAACCTCCACAACTCACTAATTTTGTAGGCACTATGTGCTTCAGAGCAAGAAAAAACATGGTTTATTGATAGTGCTTGCTCCATGTACATGACCGGGTAGAAGAACTTTCTACGAGAGCTCAAACTTTCACCAAATGCTGGCTATGTGACGTATGACAACAACTCCAACTCTCAGATCCAAGGATATTGCATCCTTACAAATGGAAACTTCTCCATTTCAAATGTGGTATATGTAGCTGACTTGAAGCATAACTTGATAAGTGTAGCTCAACTCACTGATGCAAATCGTCGAGTTTAATTCTACATGAAACACAACTACATCATGACCGAAGAGCGGAAAGAATGCTTAATCAAGTCAAATCGAAACAAGAACATGTAACCTCTTGACAGAACATAATTATTGGAAAATCTCAGATCTGCCTTCTCTCCAAAGCCATTCCTGACATTAGTTGGTTATGGCACCATAGGCTTGTTCATCTAAATTTCAGGTATATGAATGATATTGTTTATGGTGAAACGCTGAGAGGAATTCCACTCCTTAAGTTCGAAAATGATCATTTATATGTTGCATGTGAGTGTGGAAAGCAGTCAAAGAAGGGTCATCCCGTCATCATTGAAAAATCAATCTTGGATCCGCTAGAAATTCTACACATTGATATGTGTGGACCATCAACAGTAGAGAGTCTTTATCACAAAAAATACATTCTTGTGATTGTGGATGACTTTACTAGGTTCACCTGCGTCTTTTTCCTAAGGATCAAATCAGAAAAAGACTCCGAACTCGTCAAATTTATCAAAGGAATTGAAGTTCTTATCAAACTCCCAGTAAGGAGAATCCGAAGTGACAATGATTCGGAATTCACAAATTCCACCATTGAAAACTTCCTCACTGAGAAGGGTATCGACCACAATTTTTATGCTCCATACACTCCTCAACAAAATGGTGTAGTCGAACGACGTAACAGAACACTTGTTGAAGCTGCTCGATCCATGCTTAACTTTGAAAATCTTTCAGTCTATCTTTGGGATGAAGATGTTTCTGCTGCATGCTTTACTCAGAATAGAAGTATCATCAATCGGCGCCTTAACAAAAAACCGTATGAAGCCATGAACGGTCAGAAGCCAAATATCTCCTTTCTTCACATTTTCGGATGTAGATGCTTCATCAAGAATAATCGTGATCAGCTTACCAAGTTCCAACCCAAAGCTGATGAAGCTATCTTCCTTGGATACTCTGCAAAATCAAAGGCTAATCGAGTTCTTAATCAGCAAATTTGTGTTCTAGAAGAAATTTTTGATGTTACCTTTGATGAAAATTTCGTTCGAAATTCTGGTCCGACCTATGTTACAACTCACATCATGCAGTACGATGCTCCAGCACCAGGATGTTCGAACCAACAAAAAATCTATGAAGTTGACTTTGAGAGCCTGTTTGGACCCTCCGAAATGGCTCTTGATTCGGAATTTCGAATAAGACAAGCCACATCTGAAGCTCCAGTCTCCCAACATGTTTCCGGTCCGACACCCTTTTGATTCCGAATTGGTTCAACCTTTTCATGTTGAGGGGGAGAATGGTCAATCTTCCCTTGAATCAAATGTGGATGGATTTCAAGATGCAGCTGCTGAATTCGACTCTAATCCTATCAACATCGATGATGATGCAAATTTCTTTAAATTCCCACCTGATGATGATGTCAACCTATCCAATTCAGAAGCTCAGGGGGAGCATCATCCACAAGTTCAAACCATTCAGGGGGAGCAATACAACCCTGTTGGGGGAGCAATACAACCCTGTTGTTGATATTAGATCATCTGCTGCACCAGAACTTCCGAGATTACATGTTTGGACTAAGGATCATCCTCTGAACCAAGTTATCGGAGACCCAAACAATGTTGTAGAAACTCGTTCCTCCATAAGTTTTCAAAATGAATGTCATTTCTCGGCATTTATCTCAATGGTTGAGCCCAAATCCATCAAAGAAGCACTTGAACACGCTGATTGGATTACAACCATGCAAGAAGAATAGGTAGAATTTGATAGGAATGAAGTTTGGACTCTCATCCCTCTTCCTCAGAATCACCCCATCGTTGGTACTAGATGGGTGTTTCGAAACAAACTAGACGATGCATGAGTCATTATTCGGAACAAAGCAAGATTAGTGGCTAAAGGATTTACACATATTGAAGGGCTTGACTACGATGAGACCTTTGCCCCTGTTGCCCATCTTGAAGCTTTCAGAATCTTTCTTACTTATGCTGCTCATAAAGGCTTTAAAGTTTATCAAATGGATGTCAAAAGTGCTTTTCTAAATGGTGAACTTGATACTAATGTGTATCTTCAACATCCTCCCGATTTTGTTAATCTATCATATCCGAACTACTGCTACAAACTCCGGAAAGCTTTTTATGGCCTCAAGCAAGCTCCTCGCACATGGTACAAGACCCTCGTCAACTTTATCAAGCATTTAAGCTTTCAAAGAGTAATTCTAGATCCTACTCTGTTCCGAAGGTCAAATGGAAAACATCTCATGCTTGTCCAAATTTATGTTGACGACATCATTTTCGGATCCACTGATTCATTAATGGTTGCTGACTTTTCTAAGTTAATGGTCAGTAGATCAAATGAGTATGAATCATGAATTAAGTTTCTTCCTTGGTCTCCAAGTCAAACAAACCAATAGAAGAATTTTCATTCACCAAGAGAAGTACATTTCGAAACTCCTCAAAAAGTACTCAATGGACACCTATGCCTTAGGCAAGGTACCAATGGGTTTCGGACACATGATTGTTTCGGACCCTTCAGGGGTAGCAGTTGATGAAAAAAAGTACAGAGGAATCAATGGATCCTTGCTTAATCTCACAACAAATCGTCCGGACATCATGTTTTTAACATGTTTGTGTGCCAGATTTCAAGTCAATCCAAAGATGTCTCATCTTTTGCCTGTTAAGCAAATATTCCGATACCTCAAAGGTACAAAGAATCATGGAATCTGGTAAATAGCAAATGAAAGTTTCCTACTTCAAGCATATTTCAATTCAAACTATGGTGGTCTTCAATTGGACATAAAAAGCACATCTGGTGGCTGTCAATTTTTAGGTGTTCGATTGGTCAGCTAGTCATCTAAGAAACAGAACTGCATTGCACTTTCAACAGCCAAAGCATAATACATTGCTACTACTAGTTGCACTTCTCAAGTTCTCTGGATGAGATCTCAGCTCCTGGATTATGGTTACCAGTTTCAACAAATTCCAATCTTTTGTGCTTCTCAAAGTGCTATTTCTATCTCACACAATCCAATTCAACACTCCACGATGAAGCACATTGACATACGGTACCATTTTATTGAAGATCATGTTCTAAATGGTAACATTGAACTTATTTTTGTTCCATTTGACGATGAAATTGTTGATGTCTTTACTAAGGCATTAGACGAAACCAAATTTAATGGTTTTCTGAACAAAATGGGTATCATGATGCCTGATCCTTAGTTCTTTCAAGAGGCTTGTACTCTCTGATGGAAACATCAGAAAGAAAATTAGCTCCAAATTCAAATTTGTTTTTCATCTCGAGACTATTGCCTCTCGGAATAAATATGATCATTTTATGTGTCTTTTTCTCTAACCGCCACTTGAGTTTTAAGTTGAACAGGTCATCTTATTATATGAAGTCCATAGCCTATATAATTACATTGGTTAAATCTTCACCTCGGAACATACTTCATAAGGTCGTCCCGGAATTCAAATCCAGAAAGGTATTAATTCTACTCTCCGGAAGTTTGTCAAATTTGACTCCGGAAGTCTGTCAAATTTGACTCTGGAAGTCTTTCAGATCACACTCTGGAAATTCTATCAAAATTCTTCCCAGAACTTCTCAATACTCATTTCAGATTTTCAAATTTTTGCTCTGGAAGTTTTTCAAATTTTCACTATGGATTTTTTTTAACTTTCATCTTGTCAAAATTATTTCACAACTCTTTTTCGAAATCCTATAATTTTTTTAGTTTCGGAACTTCATTACCACTTCACTTCGGAATCTTTTCAATTTTTGCTTCGGAATTTTCAAATAACTTCGGACAACTTTTAAGCTCATATGCTTTATTCCGGAACCAGTCATCAATACCTTTCATGTTCCGATACTACTAAATTTCATCCCAGATGCTTCATGTTCAGAAATAGTTTTCATAAACATTCTGGAACTAATTTGTTCCTAAATCAAACACATGTTGAAGTCCAAATGTTTTTATGATGAAGCATTCTTTTTGTCCAAACGGTTACTTTTGTCGATACCTATCCTTTCACCCTCGAAATCCGCTCCACGTTTGCACGTCTCTATAAAGTAACCATCACGTCGCCGTGTGACGGTTTCCATTCTACACTATATTCCATCAAAACCTTTTGTAATCACAAGTAAACTCACCCCAAAGATGGAAAAACATTAAATGCAACCCATTTCCCAATCCGGATTTCATCATTACCGTTCCAAAACCCGACCCGTTTCCATCACCTATATAAACTACCTTACCCATTATTTCCACTTTACGCATACAAAACCCTCAAACTGCTCTTATCTTCTTCCGTGTTCTTGTGTTCTTCAAGCTCTCATCCACCTGCAACAATGGCCTCCTCATCACCATCTAAAACCTTCAAATCTGCCCCCAAAATCACAAAAACTATTGGCAAGAAGTCCTCAAAGGGATCATCGTCTTCCCAATCGCCTAAACCATTCCTCAGAGATACTACACAACTATTCTCACTCAATCCCATGGACTTCGATGAACCCATCAAAGTGATGATTGAGTTCATTACTTATCATCCTATCTCTACCCCCTCACTAAAATCCCAAAACCACCACATTCACTCCCTCTTCTTCTCACAGCCTTCGAGAGGGTTAGAATCCATAATGATGTCCTGGAAACCAAGATTACAGGTGATCACATCGTGCCAATCCACAAGTCTACCATTCTCAAGGCAATCGGAGTTAAGGAAAATCTTTAGGGATTCAAAGTTCAAGAACCAAATGCCAAGGAATTTCAACAATTTTTGAACCACATCGATTACGATCAGGAGTACAAAGCGAAAGAGTTCAAGAAATCATCCGTTTCTGGTCTCTAGACTGTTCTAAAGCACTTTATCATCTACGGGATATCCGGTAAGCATGGAGGTACGGACACTCTAAGAAAAGACTAGTTGTACGTTGTTTATAGCATCTTCTCTAACAAGAGCAATGCTATTGATCTTCTGGAATTCCTATGGCAAGATTTCTGGAAATTCTCCATTAAGAGGAAACCTAAATGAAATTTCGAGCCCTAGATTTTGGGCCTGAAAATCCAACAACTCTAGAAAGAAAGGTCCTAACCAATTACGGTGGCTACAATTCCGAAAGAGGTATACGTTTCTTTCAAACTTGTTAAACACTATCGCATTCCGGACCAAAGTTCTTTCGGACCAATTAGGAGATTACTGGAACATATGTTAGCCCTCATTCCTTCCGGATCAATTCATTTGAAACACCACTTGGAGACTTCGGTTGTGTATAACCCAACACAATCTTCCCCAGTCTCCATTGAGCCCATTCTGGAAGTAGCCAAACCTACTTCGCCCGGAGGAAAGAAAAAGAAGCAGCTAAAAGGAAAACTTCTCCTTCAAAGCCAAAAGCTAGAAAGAGAACCAAAGTCGGTTCCTCCTCTCAAAAGGAAGGAGCCCATGACATTCTGGTTGACTCTGGTCATCCTTCTACTCCACCTACCCACTCTTCCGAGGTACCCCTCGGAGTTTCAAAATCATATGCACACACTCACGGGGAGTCTCCTAATAATCCACCCTCATCTTCCCAACAAGGTGATGTTGGTGTTGAACAAGGTTCCTTGATCCCTTGGAACAAAACCACGTGTCAAATTTGATATCCCAATTTCTTCTTACATGCACAGTGCGAAAACCCTGTTCTAGACCCCAAGCATTCCAAGGCTGGAGCAGTCCCTCCAACTTTCGGTGCCTCAACTAGTCTGATACCTAGTAGGGGTATAGGACGACCAGGTGTTAACGACCCTCTATGGGAAGATTTTGTTGATAGGGACCAGACAAGGCATCCGGAGCTCACTAGATCCCAAGTTGAAGGAACACTCATCTCCATGAGGAATAGGACCATTTAGAGCAACTTGCCCTTTTTTGTCCCTTCTAATGAAGTAGCCGACCTGGAGTTTGCTTCCGGAGAAACTCCTAAAACTCAATTTTACGATACAATGCACTCATATGAGCATTCGGGTGAAGTCATGTTCGCGATGAAGGTGCCTCGATTGCTGCTCCCCAGTTGTTCACATCATTCCCTTTTCTTTCAAAGCCTTCATCATCAAGGCTAGATTTGGATTTTGTACTTTCATCATCCGCTTCGAAATCAATTAATGAAGACATTAATGTAGAGGATCACATCTAAGCCACTCGTCAAAAGTGAAACTGAGTCTACCCCCAAGAAGATCAATGTTGTTCCCACTCCTCCTTGCTCTCCTGAACATCAATTAAATCAAGAAGTTGAAAAGAACAAGTCCTGGGATTCCACTTCGGACACTGGATCCTCAGCCGGGAATTATGTTGATCCGTTTGCCCTCGTTAAAATCCAAGACTCTGTTTCAGACACCATGAAGAAAGTCAATGCAATAGAAGCTTTTGTAGCCGGACTCAACACAAGACTTGATGTCAAGGTTTCCGGACTGGATTCCAAGGTTGATGCCACACTTAAATTCCTTTTCAAAACCAACAAGTCCGGACCTACTACTGTGGAACGAGAAGCTCAACTGGATCAACTCGTTTCCTTAAGGTCCAAGCACACAATCGAGGAAGTAGAGAAGAAAGACGATGAAAGTGTTGATCATTACCTTCACACCATCACCAAGATGTTAAAGATCCATGACGATATGCTCAATGCCTCCAATGAACTCATTAAGAAAACTCATATTCGTGATGAGAAGCAGATACAACGATTAGAGAAGGAGATCCGAAAGAAGCATGAGATGAATCTTGAAACAACCCAAAAATCAAAGGTAAAAATTTCATTTTTATTATAGCCAAACATTTATATCATTTATTTCAATCATTCCAAAACATCGTTAATTAAAAACATTTATCAGAGTTCATCCCAAAATCTATCATTGCGGAAATCATGGGTGTGTGCGTTGCGATCAATCCGAGCCCTTCTTTTCCAAATCGATGATTCCTGAAACAATAAACAAAATTGTAAGCACGAAGCTTAGTGAGTTCCCCAGAGCATACCCACACACAATCATGTATAACATATCATACTAGATAATCAGCTCTACAGAACACATAAACCATGCAAGCCAACACATTGGGAAGCCCTGGAAAGCCTCCAGGGTCTTACTCCGGGTGCCATGGGAACCCCCACATGTTCTTAGCCCAATGCCTCGGGAACCCCTAAAGGTCATCGGCCTCGGGAACCTGAAGACGTGGCCAAACCTGCTACACCCGTAGCAATCTAGATTACTGAACAGATTCCGACATCGACTCAGAGAAACCATGGTACACGTGGAATCGGCTCCGCGAGAGACATCCGTCTGAAGATCTCTCAAAGATTCCTCGACATGCTGAAAGGCATCTGACAACCCTTGATAGCCTAGAAGACAATAGAAAAACAACCCGAGATCCAACTTATCACGCTCCCCAAGCAGTATAAATTTCCGATACCCACCGGAAATGGCCGAATATAGCATATCCGCAAACATCTGGAGGAATCCTGACCACCTCCTCCCGAGTTACCCCGAACACTCTAGGAACATGATGCAACATTTCCTTCCAATCCCGATAACAATCCAAATCCTTGGAACGAAACTCCCTTATGCAGTTTCCACAATCATTACACTGAATCCCGAACCTATTGGCCTCTCAAAGGCTGATCTAAACTCTTGGGTCTCTTCTCGAGACTCCCACTAACTGCACATAACCTGAACCAATCCTTTCGAGATACTCACAACCGATTTTCCGCCCTCAGGCTCTGGGATCCACAATGATCAGGGTCTCGCTCCCTGACCCACTTACTAGCTCAATTGTCACGGCTACATTGCAATAGCTGGCAATCTTTGTTCCAAATCAGGCTACTAACTACCCCAAAACATAGTCTCTAATCCCAGAAGTGCAATAGATCGCACGATCACTCCTTGCCTCCTGATGCAAGAGATGCAAGGCAAACTCCAAATCCTGGCAGTCCTTCCACTAACTGGCTCACCACCGGAGCCGAGACCAAACCCTGGTCCTTCCCCTAGCATGAGCATCCGCATTCAGTACATTAGATATCCCCACGGTCCAATTGTAACCAAGAATTCTCCTTTCCAGGCTTCTTAGATTCTTTGAGACTTTCCCCGATTCGAGTATGGATCCTATGCTTTCAGTAGTACCGGCCCAATACTACCTTCCACACCTACCCATACTTTCCTCCAGAATCATCCTGAATCCTCTATGTCACCTACTCCAATGATTTACTAAATGTTTGCTAAACAGCAACACAATATCCACCGAAGCACCTCCTAGGCTCTCCTAGGTTCCCAACCCACCCAATCCTCAACTGCTGAAAGATTCCTAGTAATGTCAACTAGCTACCTCATGAATATAGCCACATGTAGCAGAGATCAGATAATCCTTCAAGTAAAAGACTTATCCCTAGAACGGTTGGACTCAAACAAGAGCTGTGTAATAGGGCCCAATCCATCACTCTGAGATTATCCGGCCTGTACACATGTGACCTAGCATATTCACTTAGTAGCTAGCTCACATTGCTAAAAGTCCCACAAAGCACAAAGCAAGCAGCATTCGAACAACGTGAAAACTAACCAACATATTCCAATTAGACAATTCTAACTATACATATAATTCTCAATCAGGTGACTCCTGTCACGAATCTCATCCTAGGCTCACCCTAGGGTAATCTCCGACCCACAAGCTATCATAGAACATTCAGCCCACATACCGCAACCCATGTTGTCCACTTCCACCCTCGCTGTCGGCTGCCTTTATGCATGCAAATTATACACAGAACAAGAAATGAGTCCTAACCGTATACAATTTTTAAAACATACACATAGCAGTTACCAATATAAATAATCATTCTCATTCTAGCATGGCATCGAGTATCTCCAAAACTAAAAGCATCACATATCAGGCCAATCTATCGCTGACTTCTCAGCACTAGCATGCAAGTCTACCAGCTCATACAACATTTACAGGCATCTCCCCTAGCCCTAACTAGCATGCGATTCTCAGATACATAAATCAAATCATAATAGATAACAACCGTGAGTGTCCTGGGAAACTTACTTGAGCTCGACTGATTGCATGCACCACACCCTTTCTTGTCATAGAAATTCTTTAGTTAAAACATTTTCCTTTTGACAATTCGACAGATCCTCAGTTTTAGTTCAGACACACCCGAAAGTATGTCCGAATCCCTCAGACTCAGGCTCTGATACCAACTTGTAACAACCTAAAAATCAAAGGTAAAAAATTTATTTTTATTATAGCCAAACATTTATATCATTTATTTCAATCATTCCAAAACATCGTTAATTAAAAACATTTATCAGAGTTCATCCCAAAATCTATCATTGCGGAAATCATGGGTGTGTGCGCTGCGATCAATCCGAGCCCTTGTTTTCCAAATCGATGATTCCTGAAACAATAAACAAAACTGTAATCATGAAACATAGTGAGTTCCCCAGAGCATACCCACACACAATCATGTATAACATATCATACTAGCAGAACGCATAAACCATGCAAGCCAACACATAGGGAAGCCCTGGAAACCCTCCAGGGTCATACTCCGGGTGCTATGGGAACCCCCACATGGTCTTAGCCCAATGCCTCGAGAACCCCCCGAGGTCTTCGACCTAGGATGCCAAGGAAACCATCCAAGGTCTTATACCTAAGCGCCTCGGGAACCCCCCGAGGTCTTTGACCTAGGATGCCAAGGAAACCCTCCAAGGTCTTACTGCTAAGTGCCCCGGGAACCCCCCGAGGTCTTTCATGCAAGCACAATCACAAAGCATATAAATTCACAGAATGGCTAACACATATATCGTAACACATAATGGGCCGACCTTGGTGCCTTAGACCCATTGGTATGGTGAGGAGACTCACCTCACACTGTAGAAGCTTCCTGCATGAAATCATTAGTTGCTGCCTCGCCAGCTTCCCGAGCTGTCACTACCAATCAATATACCCAATTAACAATTGGGTCCATAGCAAAATCTTTAATCCATGCATTGGGTGAAATGACCATTCTACCGCCGGTCCTGTATGATTCAAAACTAAGGCCCAAACCTACACCAAAAGCCCAACACTATAATATCCATAAATCCATCATTGGCCCAATTTTCCAAATTGGGCCCAAACCTTTATAATGGATCTTATACTAAAGCCCAATATTCTCCTTAGTCAATAATCCCGACCCAATTGGCCAACGAAGGCCCACAAAACCTAGTCCAAGAATTGGCCCAACCCGAGGCCCATAATGCGAAGTTCATTTATATATTGGGCCACAAGGCCCAATAGGCCCAACTATTCCATTATTGGCCCAAAGATGCATTGAGGCCCAACTATCAGCAAATATAGGCCCAAAACCATTAGGGCCTAAAGGTCCGAAGTCCACAAAGGCCCAAGTCCTCCTGAGAGCGTACGCCCAGCGTACCTCTTCTGTACGCTTAGCGTACTGTGCAAATGGACTGTACGCGCCGCGTACTACATAGTATGCCCAGCATACAAACAACTCATGCACAACATCCATTAAGTGCTTAATACTTGATCCAATAAGTTCAAATCATAGATCTGAGCTATACTTAACGTCTAAACCCATGAATTCACTGATTTGGTGACTTTGCATGCCCCAAACAAACCCAAACTCCAAAAATGGCATTCTACTTCCATAAAAGTGACCCTAACTCAAGCATGAACCCATTAAGACCATCAAGATGTCAACTTTCTACCTTAGGGACTCAAATAGCATCAAGGGTGGCAACCCCAAGCCTAAAAACGGATTTGGAACCATAAATCTTCAACCTTGGGACCGAAAAGAAACCAAAACCCAAAAATGGTAGATCTTAGAGATGAATGATCAAGTTCAAAGCTTTATACCTTCATCATGCTTAAAATAAGTCCTAAAATCTAGATCCATAAGCTCCTCCTTGATTCCCTTCCTTGCAACAAGTTCCATCTTCTTGAAAATGCGCCAAATATCCCAAAAATGGACTCCATAAGCTCCAAAATGCCACCATGGTTGCTATATGATGATTTTTAGTGTTTAGAGGGGTGGAGGCTGAAGATATTAGGGTTTGGTTATGATATAAGGAGTTTAAATAGGGTCCAAGACCCTAAAATAGGGTTCTGATCTGACGAAATTATGCCCAACGTACTCCAGAGAACCTTCGCGACCACTCCTGGTCATTACGCCCAGCGTAATCCTAGGTACGCCCATCGTAATCCCTTTTTCCCAAGTACGCCCCGTGTACTCTTTGTGTACGCCCTGTGTACTCGGCTAAGCCTGAAAACCATGAAACTTCCGAAGGCCATAACTTCATCGTTACAAGTCCAATTCAGATGTTCCTTATATCCACGGAAAGGTGACGAGCAGCCCTACACTTCTAAAAAATCAAACCTTTCTTAAGGCCTTCTGAAAAAAAAATCCATTTTCCACTAAAAGCCCAAACTGCCACTTTACCGAAATACCCCTAGGTTCCAAAACACGAATCGAACACCCAAATCACTTCTAATACATCACCCACACCCAAATGAGCCTAGATCCTACCTTTTCAAATGCCCTAATCCTTATGATGAACGATATTCGTCCCACACCCTCAGGCTAGGAATCGATTCAGAACAGGGTGTTACAAATCTCATCATGCAACAGGTCCCAATAAAGCTTCTTAGGGCATGTTGGAACATTATGGATGTTTCCGAACAACAAGTTCGATGAGATGCTTTCCATTCTCTTCCTACTATTTGATAAGCTCAAAGCTCAAGCTCCTATTGCTGAAGCCTATGATGCCCTCACTCTTCAGCTCAACACCAGTTTCCAAAAGGTGTTTGATAAATTTGCGGACCTGAAGGAGTCTGCTTTGCTTGCATCGGTTGTCTAGCCATCTGTTGCAAGAGGGGGAGAAGGACCAAGTATAAGATCTCACCCATGGAAACCTGTCTCGGAGTTTTGACTTTGAGATGAATCTAATGACTCATTGCAAATCCTATCAAGTTCTCTTAGTGATGATGATAAAAATGATGATGCTGATAATAGTGAAGATGAGGATGTGTTTGTAAAAAATGGAGTGTTAGGTCTGCAAGCTCCAAAGAAGTTTCCTGCTACGGTCCTTACAGAGGAAGAACAAAGAATATGGTCAGCCGTATCATGGCCATCTACTGTGGATAAAGTCCTTCACAATAACATATAAATGGCTAAGGTCAAAAGCAAACTAACTGCTGATGCCTTCCGAGTCACTACTTCGATGCTGCCTCCTATTCTGGCTCCAAAAATTGCCCCCATCGATGACCATTCTTCTCTCCGGAAGCTAGATGATATTCAGGAAGAGCTTCTACCAAACTCCCCTTCGAAATTTGTCATCGATGAGAACATGCAACAAGTTCTTTCCATCCTCAGCAAGCAACAGGACAAGGGAAAGAACCGCATTTCGGACGTTCCATTCACTGCTCCGTACTTGACTGAAAGATGTGGTTGGTCCCTAGAAGAGATCAACATAACCCTTGAAAATAGCATCCATATCCAATCCTTTAAGGATGATAATCCTCACCCGATGATGGGTATCTCTCCGTTTGTAGCAAGACCTACACCAAATTTGCACCTCTTCATCCGGAAGATGATCCTTAAATGATAATCCAGACTTAACACGAAAGACTGAAGACTTTCTATTCCAAGAATGCACTTCCTCTTAAAGAAGTCTGGTCTCGGAAAAAGATCACGAAAATTTCCGGTTTCGGAAGAAAGATCCTGACTAAGTTTGAACTCCACTGTATGTTGTTCAGGTATTACTGATGGGTTTTGAGCATTCTAACACTTCCTAAGTGTACATGCAACCCCAATAACCTTGGATCTATGTTTGTCTAAATACATGAAAATTTTGATTTCCAAGGTTCATAATCTTATCTAGCATACATAGGGAACTTTTATCCTAAAAGGATGGCTAGAATTACATACCTTGTAGTTGATTTTGATTCCTTGAAACCTTGTGAGCCTAGCACCCCAAGTGTGATGCCTCAAATGCTTCACACAACACCAAATTCCTTTGGAATGACTTTAGAGAGAATGCACACACTCTAAAAATTGGCCTAGCCCTCACTTCTTCCAGTCTTGCCGATTTTGGTGGATAATATGTTCCTTATATAGTGTTGACACATCTAGGGTTACACCATGTAAACCCTAATGTGTCATGGCTCTTCATTTCCATGACCCATGGGTTTGTAACTCCCATGGAGCATCCATGGAGCATCCTATGGGTTTAACCCAACTTGATAATCCATGGAGCCTTTTAGCCCACTATACAAGTTATGGATGATTTGCATAATCAACCCATATATTTAAATAGTTATCTTTTGATCACTTAATTAATTCCAAATTAATTCTTGATCAATACTAATTAAATAATACTATTAATATATTAGAACTTATAATATATTAAGAAACCACAAGTGTTATTTCTCTCATTTAGTCTATCCAAATGCATGGTGCCATGCAACCCAAATGGACCATGTCGGGTCGGATCAAGTACATACCAGAAATAGTTATGGACTTAGAACAGTCTCCCACTTGGATAAGTCTAATAACTATAACTGCAAGTATGACTTCAGGAACCGATCAGCAATCGTAGCTCTTTCAAGGTCTCTCGGAACTGAGAAGATGATGATACGCCATTTAGTGATCATATAATCCTCTGTTCTAGATATCAGTCGGACAAATATATGGAACAATGTCTTGCTTATTGCCTAGCAGTTTGTTTCCCGATTTCCGATTTGTTTGACAAAGAACTCAATTGAACACATCAACTTAGTTCTGACCGGGCCCGATACATAGGTCAAAACAGAATCATCGAGGGGCCCAGATATCAACTTCTAATCCAAGAAGGAATAGATAAACTTCGACTCATATGTTTATTCTACCACTCATTGAATTATACACAAGAGCACGTTTTATAACATCGAGTTACCAATGCGTTTTCGTACAATCAATGCATAACCAACTCATAAGTAACAAATCATATCACTAGGTTTGAAGACTTATATGATATTATCGTCTCACGATCACTCGAGATAAATTCCATGAAGTGATTCCAGTGAGTGTGGGATGAGTCTAATGCTCAGAACTTATGAGCACTCACGAGTGTTGTAGCCATGTCCAACAACTTAGACCTCTACAACCAATCATGCCAGTCTTGATTCATACCTACTTCCGACATATGAACGACTGTGGAGGTTCGAATAATATGATATACCAAACATAATTGTTCTGGAAGTCAAAACATGCCAAAGAAATATAGTAAACGATCGACAAGTGATAGCAACACTTTACTCATAAATAAAACACCTTTTATTCATCATCTAATGTCAATTACACTATACAAATTTCGAGGATATCTAACTACTAAATCTAATATCATCCTTCAGCCCTATGCTCCGAGCATGATGGAGATGCTTAACCCGAGTCAGTCCCTTCGTGAGGGGATCTGCTGGATTCTCATACGATGATACTGTTGGATTAATGTCTAAGTCCATAACAATATTTGGTATGTACTTGACCCAACCCGGCATGGTCCATTTGGGTTGCACTTCACCGACACAATTTATATGGATAGTCTTTTGAGAATAGTATATTTATGATTTATATTAATATATTAGAAGTTTTAATATATTAATATATAATCATATTATTTAATTAGTATTGATCAAGAATTAATTTATAATTAATTAAGTGATCAAAATGAACTAATTAAATATGGACTCTTATATATATGGAATGGGCCAAGTTCATTTAGGTTAGGCTAAGCTTTCATGGATAGTCCATGGAGTGTTTAACCCACGGATCATATGAAATGAAAGGTCATGGGTTTAACCCTAGTCTCCATACTATATAAAGATGTCATTGGTTGGTGAAATTGGCACTAGTGTGGGTACACCAAGAGGGCTAGCCAATTTCACTAGAGAGAACCAAAGTATTCTTATTCTCAAAGTCTTCCAAGGTGTTTTGTTGATTTGTGATTCCACTTGAGGCTTCCACACTATTGGGGCTAAGCTCTTAAAGCCTGAAGACATCAAGCTACACCAAAAAGGTATGTCATCTAACTAGTTTTTATAGTATAGTTGCCTCATAGTATGCTAGTTAGGATTAAAGCCTTGGAAAGTTCTTATTTGCATGTATAATAGAGAAAACATAGATCCAAGGTTTATAGGGTTGCATGTACACCATAGGAGTGTTAGAATGCTCAAAACCCAACAGTGGTATCAGAGCCAGGTTTTTTTCTTGTTACAATTGCAAAAACAACTTAAAAATCGAAGTTTTTTTTGCTGTCTGGACAACGGACTCGGCGAGTCCATCAGGGGAATCGACGAGTCCATGCCTTAAAAATGTTCAAAACGAACCAACTCGCCGAGTCGGTTCATGCACTCGAGAAGTTGGACCCCCAGACAGCATATATTCGACTGTTTTTGCTAGAAATGGACTAGGAACATTACCCTAAGTTGTTTTTTGAACTTATAAACCTATTTTTGATATGGTAATGTTCATGCTAATCCAATTTCAAAGATAATTGTCAATGGATGTTTTGTATTAGTTTAAAGAGTATTGCTAATTACATGGAAAAGTTTGATGTTGATTATCTTTGTTCATATGAGTTGCTTAGATTAATAGAAAAGTTAAATGAATAATTGTTTCAATCCATTTTAATCTAAAAGTTGATTCTAAAATGTGTTTGTGTAACTTGTCCTCAAGTTACATGAAAAATCACATTTAAGTTTCTTAAAACTCATAAAAATTGTCATAGGTTACAAAATGAAGAGTCTTGTTCTCATTAAATGGTTTTATGACTCCATAACATGTCCTCAAGTTGTGGAGGTTCAAGAGTCTCTTCATTAAATAAAATATGTGTAACCTTAGTTAAACTCATAAAGCTTCCATAAGTTATGAATTATGAAGAGTCACTTTCTTAATTAGTTTAAAGTCTTCCATAACTTGCCCTCAAGTTATGGAACTTGAAGAATTTTTTAATTAAAACTACTTTAAACACATAAGTTATGGAATTAATTAGTTTTGAATATTTTCAAAACTTGCCCTCAAGTTTTGGAATTTGAAAAAGTTTTCTCTTATGAATACTTTAATTCCAAGTTTAGCCCTTAGAATTTTAAAAGTTAAAATTCAACCCATATACTTTATAATATCATAAGTTAATAATATATATATATATATATATATATATATATATATATATATATATATATAGACACATGTATAAGAGCAAGTCAGTCTTACCGTTAGTAGGCCTCATTCATGAAGTCAGTCTATAAGGGGGTATAAGGTTACTGCCTATAAAATGGCAGTTTAATGGGTGTCCACTCTCACCCACCGCTTCCTTGACTGGTGGAGGGTCGTTAGACGAACGGGTAGGACAAAGAATATAAATTCTCCCTTCATTAAAAGTATTAATGATAAATACTAAGTTACTAAACCTTTTATAAATACCCAATCTTAGTTACTTAGGAAAATGTGAATAAGGTGCTAATCCATGAAATTACACTTTGCACTTTGTTTAAGTCGGTTAGTGGAGCGTGTGTGGTTAACCGGCACACTAACTCGTATTTAACAAGGCAGGGAAAGGGTAACTTAATGTTTATCATAGTATCGATGGAGCATGTGTGGTTAACCGGCACATCGATTGAGGGGTAAACACTTAAGGGTACCAAGTGATTTGCATGGTTACTTCACACCTTGTTTTGTGATCCTCGACATCCCACTCACAAAACTTGAAGGGCACACTCGGGATTGAAACATGCCATTGAAAAGTTCAATGAATCTCAGAAGAATCTAGGAGTTTCAAAACCAATTAAAACCTAATTAAATTATTTCTTTTTCATGGTGGAAATTGGTGAATCGTCATTCACCTACCTGCAAATATTCTATAGCTTGGGTTACGACATCCCTTTTCCAAGTTCTAAAATATTGTGTTGGGTCCTAGCCTTAATATTTCATATTGAGTGTTATATTAAGGACTTTAAATCAACTGTCTTGAATATCTCCCAAAAGATGTGTAGTTCAGACATCTATGATCTTCCCAAATCTCTTGGAACTTCAGTTCCTCCACCTCCTCCAATTATTATCCCTAACCCACAAGTTCAAGGTCACTCAAGCCCTATTGGCAAGGCAAGGTCTAGGTGTGATCACATCTTGGAGATGAGGTCACATACTGACAAGTCGGGAGAGTTGGGTGTCAATGTCTTGAGAAAGTTAGTATTTCAATCACTTTCTAAGTCACATAATGAGTTCCTTTGGGACTCCTATGAAACAAACCATGACAAGACCCTTAATGATCTCATCTATTTGCTTATTACTACTGAATCAGAAATGATTTGGAAGGCTAGTAAAGCAAATTTGATTAGAAGATCGACTTCCCAAAACTTTATGGACATTGAAAATGGTGACACTGGAAATCCAGAAAAAGCATTCTCTTCCCAATGGAAAGGGATCGGCCATAGTCAACTCGGTTGACCAAATGGTAAAGCGAAAGGCTAAGTCTGAGATTATCCCATGTACCATTCCCAAAGGATCCATATGGTTCTATTGCCAAAAAGGAAAGGGCATTGGTTGCAAAGCTGTCAATTTTACCTGAAAGATCATAAGGCTAGTAAAGTCAATAAGTTTGACTCTACTTCAGGTAAAAGTCCACTATCTAACTTGGTTAAGTTTCTATTCTGAGTTTCTTATTACATGATGTGACTGGGTCACATGTTGATGTTTTAAGAATCAAAGGGAAAGTGAAGGAAACTTAAAGAAAGAGTATGCTGAATCTGACCGCGAATATGGATTTCTATCGCCTGATTGAAGATCGGATTTCTGAGCTACTTCTTAAGAGTTATGATAGATTGCTAGGAAACATGTAATAACATAGTTTTCATTTCAAGTTACATTGTAAGGAAAAAGTTTTTCCGCATTTTAAAATAAATAAAAGTTTGTTTTATTTTATTTTTATATCCTTACAATGACATTCATGAAAACTCGATGTTTGTATGTTTATAGCAACATTGGAAATATGAATTTGATTCTTTCATTTGTGGTAGTGTCCAAATTTACCAAATAAGGAAATATTCTCATCACCCAAGTTTCAATTGGACCGAAACTTGGAATCGTACAAGGTGTTGAGTATGATGAATGAGAACTTTCAACTTTGGAAAATTAAGACTAGTTCCTTGTTCACATGTATATGTGAGTCAAGAGAAGGACTAAGGGATCAAGTACACTTTCTTGTGCACTTGTCAAAGTCCACCACAAAAGATGAATAAGACTATTCGTCATGATTTACTAAGGTTTGGTAAATATGATTATACTTACAAGCTTAAGTATAATTCTGAGACATTGAAAATTTGTCAATGTATGACAAAACGAATAAGAAGAATCAAATTAGGCAGAAGGATAAAAGTTTCTCAAATCTGAAAAGATGGGAGAGTAGTTTAGTATCATGTTTTAAGATCATCTTAATGATTTGGAGACCTTATCACAATTCATCCTCTAAGTGCATTATGATAGTTAAGAAGAAGAGTTATGAATTGTTGAAGTGGTTAAATCAAGAAGATGATTCGTACTTCGTTCCAAGAACAATTCATAGAGTTATACTCTAAGATTGTAACTTGAGTGACATGTCTTAAAGAAGGTTTAAAACACTTGTCAAATGTAAGAGTAAAAGTTTTCTACTCTAGTACATTTGAAATTGGTAAGTTGTGATGTTTTGGATAAAACAAAGACCAACTAAGGCTAATTGTGTTAAGTGTCTGTCTTGATTAGAATCCATACTATCTCTTGAATATTTGGAAAGAAAGTCTTATAGGTCAACGAGACAGTGGGAGTCTAAAAGATCCTGAAAGGGTTTCAAGAAGTAATCAAGAATAAAAACCTGTATTTCATCACTAGCACACAACTAAAGGTTTGTAACCTATTATGTTTACATTTTTGTGCCCATTTTAGTTAAGTTGGCTATACATTTGGGTTCTACATGTTCTCAATTGTTTGCATAGCTACTTGGAAGCAACGGCAGGTCCTTGAGCTGCCAGGTGGCAAGAAGTTAAGATTGCATAAGTTCAATCCATATGAGTTAGGATTTGTCACTAACCTAGTCTTGTGATTGTGGTTTTGACAAATTCACATGGATAGGAACACTTACACCATAAAATCTAAGTGTCATAAGGTTTCTCTTCGATTCATGAAGATGATGGTAAGGAAACTCTTTCACTAAGTAGATTTTGAGTAGATAGCAATTGTGGGAATGACAAAAGGTTTAAACATTATGATTACGGCATCCCTCTACATAATTGTTTAGACACACCTATGAGCTATCTAAGAGAGGTGTATGATACTGATAAAGTCTTATCAAGGCAATCTAGTATCAGAAATCTGAACTTTGGTAAGAAAGTGAATAAAGTATTGATTTCTAGAAGTCTAGTTGATTTCTGGGTACATGTCAAAGCTAGTGGGAGCATAAGTGTTATGCTAATAATCATCATGTTAGTGGGAGCATGATAATTATGGTAAGTATTGCAAGTTAGCAATGTTAATTATAGAAAACAAAAGTTTCAATTCGTGAGGTTGCAGGGGTTGAAAAAGTTGTTTTGCTATAATTAAGGGAGAGGAAATTATACTTCATTTCAATTATCAAAAGCTTAGATTGAGTTTATAATCATTCTAAAGAGCTTATATTGAGGTTTTAATAGCCTTTAGTCCAGAATATATATATATATATATATATATATATATATATATATATATATATATATATATATATATATATATATATATATATATATATATATATATATGAATTTCATGTTGGATTGGTTCAACTTAAGAAAATTCTATATATTGCGTTCTCAAAATTCGATTATGATTACGCCATCCCTTTTCCTAGTGAAATTTTTGAGAATATGGCTAACAAAAATTATTATGGCAAAAGACTGGTCTAGAACCATGTCTTTATATGAAAGATCATGAATCGTGTCCCATTTACTTTGGGTACAAGATCGATTACATGTGCTATAATATTTATCCTTTCTAAATTTTCTAAATGCCTTGGGGCATTAAGGAGGAAAATGTCTAGAACTGGATATGACTAAAGTGATTAAGCAATTGTTGAGGACAATCTAAGGTTTACCAATGATTGGTTGCTCAAGGACAGTTGGAAGTATACTGTTAATATTGGAAGGACCATATTGACGTAGTCTGAAAAGAGGCAACTCTTGTTCATAAGTGATAGTCAAAATGGGAATATAGAGTTGTCTTCATAGGTGGAAGCAATCTTTGTAAGGTTAAAGAAACTTAATGCGAGAATCATGTTCAAAGCAATGCGCTTTGAATTTGAGACATCATTTCCATGGAATTTCTCTCCATTGGAATACTCTGTAATGATTGTTGCCAAGCCTTTGTGGCTTTGTGAATAATCATTAGAAGAGGAACAGTGCATGTAAGTTTAAAATCTAAACAGATTTCGATAAATGATAGGAATTTGGAATTCTTACATTTAAGACAAGGAGTTGGGAGTGTGAAAAGAGGATCATTGAAATTATGTTCAATTGATCTAGTTCACAAAGAAAATGATAATAGACAAACATAGAGTTCATACTTGGTGTATGGCAAAGCTATTGTTAAGAAAACATAGTGTACATGCTTGGAACATGGGACACCTAGTGTTTTTTAATTCAAGTATAAAGTTGATAAAACCGAAACAATGAATAATGAGTAAACAGTATGGTGATAAATAGAAAGTGTTTTATTTATATTCATAGGTTTTGATACCGTATTAGATTCATTTATTTTTGTGTTTCACTTTGCATGTTTTGACTTCCATAATAACTAGGTTATTCTTCCGGAATGACTAAATTATTCAAACCATCCACAGTCGGCCATATATTGGAAGTAGATATGAATCAAGACTGTCATGGGTTGGCTTGTAGAGGGCCAAGTTGGTGGACAAAGTTGTGCTACAACACTCACGAGTGCTCATAAGTTCTGAGTATTGGATTCAGCCCGCACTCGTTTGAATCACTTCATGGATTTTATCACGAGTGATCATGAGACGATAATATCTTATATTCTTCAAACCTAGAGATATGAGTTGTTACTATGAGCTGATAGTACATTGATTGCACGAAAACACATTGGTAACTCGATGTTATAAAATGTGACTTTGTGTATGATTCAACAAGTAGCAGAATAAGCCATATGAGTCGAAGTTTATCCATTCCTTTTACCTTCGGGATAAAAGCGATATCTGTGGGCCCCTCGATGATTTAATGATGACACATGTGAGTGCTTGGCCAAGCCAGGACTGATTTGATTTTTTCAATCAGTTAGTTGCCATGAATCGGAAATCAGGAAACAACAAATGGATTGAGAGAATGATTATAATCCATGTCTCAGTCCATATGATATCTAGAATGGAGGAATATATGATCCCTTATCTAATGGACAAGTCATTGACAAAGGTCAGAGTTCGACAGCGGCTTTAAGAGCTACGATTGCCAGTTAGGTTTTGAAGACATACTCAATAATAGTTTTAGACTTATCCAAGTGGGAGACTATTGGATTAATGTCCAAGTCCGTAACAATATTTGGTATGTACTTGACCCGACCCGACATGGTCCATTTTGGTTGCACTTCACCGACACAATTTATATGGATAGTCTTTTGAGAATAGTATATTTATGATTTATATTAATATATTATAAGTTCTAATATATTAATATATAATCATATTATTTAATTAGTATTGATCAAGAATTAATTTATAATTAATTAAGTGATCAAAATAAACTAATTAAATATGGACTCTTATATATATGGAATGGGCCAAGTTCATTTAGGTTGGGCTCAGCTTTCGTGGATAGTTCATGGAGTGTTTAACCCATGGATCATATGAAATGAAAGGTCATGGGTTTAACCCTAGTCTCCATATTATATAAAGATGTCATTGGTTGGTGAAATTGGCACTAGTGTGGGTACACTAAGAGGGCTAGCCGATTTCACTAGAGAGAACCAAAGTATTCTTATTCTTAAAGTCTTCCAAGGTGTTTTGGTGATTTGTGATTCCACTTGAGGCTTCCACACTATTGGGGCTAAGCTCTTAAAGCTTGAAGGCATCAAGCTACACCAAAAAGTTATGTCATCTAAGTAGTCTTTGTAGTACAGTTGCCTCATAGTATGCTAGTTAGGATTAAAGCCTTGGAAAGTTCTTATTTGCATGTATAATAGAGAAAACATAGATCCAAGGTTTATAGGGTTGCATGTACACCATAGGAGTGTTAGAATGCTCAAAACCCAGCAAATACCCTCTTTGCCACTAGGATTCCTTCTTCTATTCGATGTCTGATGAAATGGTATTTTCTGTCGATGTGTCTGGATCTCCCATGATCCCTAGGTTCCTTGGCTAAGGCAACTGCACTTTCACTATCACAGAAAATTTCCATTGGCTCCTTAATAGCTGGTACAACTCCAAGGTCTCCAATGAAGTTCTTCAACCATATCGCCTCCTTTGCTGCCTCGATAGCTGCTATATACTTTGATTCGCAAGTTGAATCAACCATTGTTTCTTGCTTGGAACTCTTCCAAGAAATTGCTCCCCCATTTATGGTAAAGACCCAGCATGACTGAGAGCGGAAATTGTCCCTATCAGTCTGAAAGCTAGCATGACTATACCCTACAACTCTCAAGTTATCACTCCCACCGAGGGTAAGGACCCAGTCCTTAGTCCTCCGTAGGTACTTGAGGATTTCTTTACCGCATTCCAGTGTGCCTTGCCAGGGTTCCCCTGATACCTGCTAACCATACTCAAGGCAAAGGCTACATCAGGTCGAGTACACGTCATAGCATACATGATCGATCCTACAGCCGAAGCATAAGGTATTCGAGTCATTTCTGCTATCTCAGCCTTAGTACTAGGGCTTTGTGTCTTACTCAATCTGGCGTTACTCTGGATGGGTAACTCTCCTTTCTTGGAGTCCTGCATGCTGAACCTCTTTAGCGCCTTATCCAAGTAGGTACTATGACTAAGTCCAATTAGTCTTTTACTCCGGTCTCTCAAGATCCTTATCCCTAGAATATAGGCAGCTTCTCTTAGGTCCTTCATAGATAACCACTTCCCAAGCCAGGACTTAACTTCCTACAGAGTTGGGATGTCATTTCCTATGAGTAGTATGTCATCCACATGCAATACCAAAAAGCTAACTATACTCCCACTAGCCTTCCTAGAAAAGCCAAACTCTTTGACTTTCTCATCAAAGAAAAGATTCCATCTGCGAGGTGCTTGCTTTAATCCACAAATGGATTTCTCAAACTTACACACTCTATTAGGGTACTCTGTATTGACAAAACCCTCTGACTGACTTATGTTAACATCCTCAGCCAACTTTCCATTAAGGAAAGCGGTTTTGACATCCATTTGCCATATTTCATAGTCATGAAATGCAGCTATGGCTAACAGCACCCTAATAGACTTAATCTTAGCTACTGGAGAAAAGGTCTCATCATAATCAACTCCCAGAGTTTGTGAGACACCCTTTGCAACCACTCGTGCCTTATAAGTGTGTAGATTACCATCCATGTCGGTCTTCTTCTTGAAGATCCACTTGCACCCAACTATCTTACGACCTAGTACATTATCAACCAAGTTCCAAACTTGATTGTCATACATGGATTGTATCTCGCTGTCCATTGTCTCTTTCCACTTGGCTGACTCAGGGCCTACCATGGCTTCTGTGTAACTGTTTGGTTCATCCAGACCTATCAGTGTTTCATCATTGATAAGTGTATCACCTTCCGCAGTAATATGAAATCCATAGTAATGCTCAGGTGCATTCCTAACCCTTGTGGAACGCCTCAGAGGTACAGACTTGTCAATTGGCTCAACAGGAGTTTCCTCCTCAAGTTAAGTACTAGGGTTTGAAGTTCCTTCACCACTTGACTCTTGAATTTCTACAAGGTCAGCTTGCCTCCCACTATTTCCTTGGCTTATGAACTCTCTCTCTCCTGAAAGACAACCCTCCTAGCTACAAAGACCACATTTTCACTAGGTCTGTAGAAGAGGTACCCAAAGGATTGTTGTGGGTATCCGATGAAAATACACCTCTCGCTTTGAGGTTCGAGCTTATCATGAGTCTCGCGTCTCACAAAAGCCTCGCAACCCCAAATCTTGATGTGGTCTACTTTGTGTACTTTACCACTCCACATCTCATGAGGAGTTTTGGCAAGTTTCTTTGTAGGGACCAGATTAAGGATATGGGCGGCAGTCTCTAAGGCATACCCCCAAAATGAGATTGGTAGCAAAGCTCGACTCATCATGGAACGAACCATATCCAACAAGATTTGATTACGCCTCTCAGCTACACCATTCAACTGCGGTGTCCTGGGAGGTGTCAATTGTGAGACAATCCTACATTCCCTAAGATAGTCGACGAACTCTGAACTAAGATACTCACCACCTCGATTGGATCGAAGCATCTTAATGTTCCTACCCAATTGATTCTCGACTTCCTGGTTAAAATTTTTAAACCTTTCAAAAGTCTCTGACTCATGCTTGATTAAGTAGACATATCCATATCTATTGTAATCAACAGTAAAAGTCAGATAATAACGATTAGCATCCCTTGTGGCATGTTCGAAGGGTCCACACACATCCGTGTGTACAAGATCTAACAAACCTTCACCCCTTTCACAAGAACCTGTGAAGGGTGACTTTGTCATTTTTCCAAGTAAGCATGATTCACAACTATCATCTGACCTTAGGTCAAATGACTCCAAGCCTATGAATTTCTTGCTTATATGTGCAAGACGAAAATGCCATAAATATGCTTTATTCAAGTTATTATCATTAACAGAATCAATACACAATACATTATTTCCTAAGTTATCAACCACAGATACAGTTTCATACACATCATCACAAGGTAATGCTTTAAAATAAAGAACATTATTAAAGAAAGCATTAATCGAACCAACTTCATTATCAAATGAAAAGGTGAAACCTTGTTTATACAATGCATGAAAGGAAATAATATTTCTTGCCATTTCTGGCGAATAACAACATATATTCAAATCTAAACTAAACCCACTACTTAGCGATAAAGTATAAACTCCAATCTTGGTGACAGGTAAAGCTTTCCTATTCCCCATGATTAAGTTTATTCTTCCATGCTCCACATTCTTACTTGTTCTTAGTCCCTGCAAATCAGAACATATATGAATACCACAACCGGTATCAAGGACCCAGGATTTAGAATGGGGGAGTTATTAGATAATATAGTGTAAATACCTTCATGGTTGGGTTTAACTTTCCCATCCTTCACATCTTGCTGGTATTTTGGGCAGTTTCGCTTCCAATGTGACTTTTCATGACAATAGAAGCATTTAGCCTCTTTTGGGTCAGAAGAAGGAGTGACAAAACCTTTCTTGGTTCCACTTAAAGAAGAGCCATCAAGGGTCCTAGCCTTGGTACCCTTCGATGAGCTCTTTCTCTTTTTCCTTCTACCTTTCCCGATTGCCAAGATAGGGACAGAGTTTGGAGTAGGAGTGTTAACAACCGACTTTTCTTTAAGACCTGTTTCTGCAGTCTTGAGGAGTCCCTGAAGTTTGCTGAGTGTGACATCTTCCTTATTCATGTGATATGTCATGCGGAATTGATCATAGCACGATGGTAAGGAGTGAAAAATGATATCTATTGTAAGCTCCTCAGGGAAGTTCACATTAAGCTTCAGCAAACGATCCACATACATTTGCATTTTCTGCATGTGGCTCGTGACAGACTCTCCGTCCTTCATCATGGTTGTTATCGTTGAGCAAATGATTTCATACCTCTCTTGTCGTGCACTTTGATGGTATCTTACCATCAGATCTTGGTGCATTTCAAAAGGGTAGAAGTCCTCATAGGACTTTTGGAGTTATGCTGTCATCGGGGAGAACATGATGCATGCCACTTTGGTAGCATCCCTTTCATGTGCCTGGAAGTCAGCGATCTCCTGGGGAGTTGCAGTGGTCTCATCAATCTCCTTAAGCTCCTTATCGAGGACATATTCTTTGTCCTCGTAGCGGTTAATCATCCTGATGTTTCTGATCCATTCATTGAAGTTGGATGCATCAAAAGTGACTTTCCCACACAAGTTTATAAGGGTAAAGGAGCCATTAGGATTAGAGCCAGAAACAGCATTGTTTGAAGACATCTGAAAGAAGAGAACAAGATTATTTTAGATATTAAGAGAGTCCTTAATAAAACACCCAAATGTAATATTAAGGCTAGGATCCAATCACAATATATTATAACTTAGAAGAGGTATGTCGTAATCCAAGCTATAACATATTTGAAAGGTAGGTGAATGACGATTCACCAATTTCCACCATGAAAAACGAAATATTAAATATTAGGTTTTAATTGGTTCTTAGAAATTCCTAGATTCTTTTGAGATTCAATGAACTTTTCAAAGACATGTTTCAATCTCGAGTGTGCCCTCCAAGTTTTGTGACTGGGATACTGAGGATCACAAAACGAGGTGTGAAGTAACCATGCAAATCACTTGGAACCCTTAAAGTTTATCACTCAATCGATGTGTCGGTAAACCACACATGCTCCACTGATACTATGATAAACCTTAAGTCACCCTTTACCTACCTTGTTTAGTCCAAGTTAGTGTGCCGGTTAACCACACACGCTCCACCAACGACTTAAACAAAGTGTAAAGCGTAATTTCATGGATTAGCACCTTATTCACATTTTCCAAAAGTAGCTAAGATTGGGAATTTAATAAAAACATTTAGTTACTTTATAATATTCATCATACTTTTAATGAGAATTTATAAGTCCTTGTCCTACCCGTTCGGCTAATGACCATCCACCGATCAAGGAAGCGGTGGATGAGAGTGGACACCCATTAAGTTGCCATTTTATAGGCAACAACCTTATGCCCCCCTTATAGACCGGCTTCATGAACGAGGCATACTAGCGGCAAGACGACTTAATCTTATACATATATATATATATATATATATATATATATATATATATATATATATATATATATATATATATATATATATATATAAACTTATAATATTATAAAGTATAAGGGTTGACTTTTAACTTTTAAAAATCTAAGGGTTGGAACTAAAGTTTATTAAGTGACTTTACAAGTTCCAAAACTTGAGGGCAAGTTTTGTTACTTTACAAAACCTTTCATATTCATAACTTATGAGTTATTAAAAATGAAGACTCTTCATTTTATAACTTATGTGTTCTTTTAATGGCTTTTAACACAAAGAGACTTTTGGTTATCCATAACTTGAGGACAAGTTATGAACTCCATTAAAACACATAAAGATCATGAATTAATCATTTAAGCAAGTAATACCTATGATCTATCAAAAAAACTCATAAGAACATGAATATCCATATCAACATTTAGAGAACATATGAACACATATAATCATCAAAAATTGATCTTAGCTATTGTAAATGGATTAGAACAACCATTACACCATCTAAAACAAGTTTTATAATACCAAAACAGTTTAGGGTAATGTTTCTAGTCCATTTCTAGCAGCACAAATCGAATTTATGCATTCTGCATGACCAACTCGTCGAGTACACGAACATACTCGCCGAGTTGGTTGCATTTAACCTTGGACTCGTCAAGTCCTCCCCATGGACTCGTCGAGTCCCCTGAGCAGACAGCAAAAAAACTTGATATTTAAGACTATTTTGCATCAAGTGTTCACAAACTAGCCTTGGCTCTGATACCACTGATGGGTTTTGAGCATTCTAACACTTCCTAAGTGTACATGCAACCCTAATAACATTGGATCTATGTTTGTCTAAATACATGAAAATTTTGATTTCCAAGGTTCATCATCTTATCTAGCATACATGGGGAACTTTTATCCTAAAAGGATGGCTAGAATTACATACCTTGTAGTTGATTTTGATTCCTTGAAACCTTGTGAGCCTAGCACCCCAAGTGTGATGCCTCAAATGCTTCACACAACACCAAATGCCTTTGGAATGACTTTAGACAGAATGCACACACTATAAAAATTGGCCTAGCCCTCACTTCTTCTTGTCTAGACGATTTTAGTGGATAGGATGTTCCTTATATAGTGTTGACACATCTAGGGTTACACCATGTAAACCCTAATGTGTCATGGATCTTCATTTCCATGACCCATGGGTTTGTAACTACCATGGAGCATCCATGGAGCATCATATGGGTTTAAGCCATCTTGATAATCCATGGAGCCTTTTTGCCCACTATACAAGTTATGGATGATTTGCATAATCAACCCATATATTTAATTAGTTATCTTTTGATCACTTAATTAATTCCAAATTAATTCTTGATCAATACTAATTAAATAATACTATTAATATATTAGAACTTATAATATATTAAGAAACGACAAATGTTATTTCTCTCATTTAGCCTATCCAAATGCATGGTGCCATGCAACCCAAATGGACCATGCCGGGTCGGGTCAAGTACATACCAGAAATAGTTATGGACTTAGACACCTTATCCAACAGTCTCCTACTTGGATAAGTCTAATAACTATAACTACAAGTATGACTTCACTTCAGAAACTGATAAGCAATCGTAGCTCTTTCAAGGTCTCTCGGAACTGAGAAGATGATGATACGCCATTTAAGATAAGTGATCATATAATCCTCTGTTCTAGATATCAGCCGGACAAATACATGGAACAATGTCTTGCTTATTGTCCAGCAGTTTGTTTCCCGATTTCCGATTTGTTTGACAAAGAACTCAATTGAACACATCAACTTAGTTCTGACCGGCCCGATACATAGGTCAAAACAGAATCATTAAGGCGCCCAGATATCAGCTTCTAATCCAAGAAGGAACAGATAAACTTTGACTCATATGTTTGTTCTACCACTCATTGAATTATACACAAGAGCACGTTTTATAACATCGAGTTACCAATGCATTTTCGTACAATCAATGCATAACCAACTCATAAGTAACAAATCATATCTCTAGGTTTGAAGACTTATATGATATTACCGTCTCACGATCACTCGAGATAAATTCCATGAAGTGATTCCAGTGAGCGTTGGTTGAGTCCAATGCTCAGAACTTATGAGCACTCCGGAACAAACCAATTCAAAAAACCATTACTGATGCCGACTTCCTTGCCATCAATCCAAATGACATCTTGACTATTAATGCTCACTTCTGAAGCATTCAGTCTGATGATCTCAGTATGGGAGCTTATCATGTTGCTTTAGGCTTCCTAAAGGACTACGTTGTTGAATTCTGCCGATGTGACTATGAACTGGCCCATTTGTTCGGAACAGAAAAATATTTGGCCAAGATGGACTTTAAACTGCCGGAAGCTAAAATCATGGCAGAAGGCCACATCGATGAGCCAGTGCTTGGTTTTGTCTATCATCAAAGAAAACCAAATCAAAAGGACTTCTTCTGAGTTCAAGATAAACACCTGGTTCCTACCAAGGCATTTCAGAAGTTCATTAGTCGAGCATCCAAGTCCGAAGCACCGGGGCATGTGAAGTTTAAGTTCGTCAGTCATCTGCAATGGCACATTAGAGTCCGAGAATGGCTGTGTCGGGCTTAAGTCTTCATCAAAGAAGATTCAAGCAGTACTGACTAGATTGCAAAGTTCAATTAGGTGGAGATTGTTGGACCCTGAAAGTGAACCTCTAGCAATCTCTATCCTTTGTATGTTCCGGAGTCAGCCCAGTTCCAAAGTTAGTTCCATTTCCGGAGTCAACTTGCAGTCTGGAGTTAGTTTGGTGTCCGGAATGAAGATGGTGCATGTCCGAGTCTATTTGTCCGTTTCTATTAATTACTTTTGTCATTTTGTTTGATGTAACGTATCGTAGGACTTAGTCTCTTTTGTCAACTTAGATAATCAGAGTGTCAGGAGTAGCTCTATGGTTAGTACGATGTATCTTATTCTCCTATATAAGGAGCATTCAATGAAAAATCAAAATGACAGATTGCTTCACTCGGACAGGTGATCCTACTCTATAACCACAACCAAACAAGGAACATGTAAGACAGCCTAGATGAAGAGTCCTCAGTTTATCCTACATTACTATATACAGTCCTTAGGGCATCCCTCTACTAGCAGATAACCAAAACTAGTGGGTCGACATTGGTGCCTTCGACCTATGGGTACAGTAAGGCGAAACTCACCTCGATATGCGCGTAGATAACCACGATAGCAATGAAGGACTCTACCAACTTCAAATAACTTCCAAACACCTACAGGAAGATACTTGACTCAATACCCAATCACAGTGGACACAATAGCTTTCCATTCTGACCTAAGGCCATTCATAAACGTCACTTTTTATTCAATAACACGTCGCTCAAGATTATATTTGAGCATTCTACTCAGCAAGCGGTTGAAGAGATTGAACATTTGATCAAGCTTCTCACCAGGTGTCTTAACAAACAAACCAAAATCAGAGAGAAGAGTTGTTTGTAAAGAGTGTTATAGATCAGCATCTCCAGAATACAACTCTTTCAGTCTATCCCATATTTCCTTGCCACTAGTACATGCACTCACGAGACGAAAGGTATCTGCTGGAAGAGCAAAGCGTATCATTCTCATTGCCTTGATGTTGCTCATCAGCTTTTCTTTTTCATCTAGAGGAACAATAACGTGTTCAACAAGAAGAGTGTTGTACTTAGCCTGAGTCTTGATAAACTTCCTGAGTGTTGTGTGCGAATACGTCTCCTGTGTCATCGCATGCCATATTGTTGAACCATGTTCTACAATACCTAGAACATAGTCTTCAAAGTGTAATGCCCATACTTCATAATCCTGAGGGAAGAGGATTGGAATCATAGTTGTGGATCCAATACTGCTAGAGAGAGTGAACGATAAAGTATGAGGATCTTCGTTCTACATGATGTCAAAGATTCACAAAAACACGGATATAGAATGAAATGTGTAAAATGAAACTTCGAGTTTTATGGTATAAATCAAAGATTTAAATCTGACATCTACAATAGATAGAAATGATGGAGATGATAAGAATAGATCCAGTAATAACACAAAAACCCTAATCCAACTCGACAGAAGAGTAGTGACTGAGTTACACTATCTCCTGCTCTGATACCAATTGTTGAAACAATAACTTTCTAAGATCGATAGATTCTATAAACGATTTGAATTAAATAACAAGAACAATGAAGGTCAAAGTAGTGTCGAATGCTTCGATTATAAAAGCTCTTAGAAGATTTCAACGTGAACTTCTCTGTGAGAACTTGGTAGGGCAAGTAAACTGTTAACCCTAATTGTTTACATGCATGCACATTAAATAGTCTAACCCTAAAACATAAACCTGTGAATGGACAGGCCCTAACCGAAAAATAAGACTATTCTATTATAAACATTTGACACAATACATATAAAGCCCAACAATTACTGGAAACAAAAACTTAAAATCGATGTTCACAATGGAAATCGTAATGAAGACCAAAAGTAAACATGGTTTAGAAGTAGTGTTGCCTTAAATCTCTTGAAGAACTAAAGTTCAATTGAAATCAGATCTCCTTCTGTCTTCCAACATGTCTCTAGCCTCCAAAAGTCGAAAATAACTTGAAGCTTAAGATAGGGTTGGGAGATTATAAGAATATTGATAGTCTCCTAAATCTGATCCACATGCCATGACCAAATCCTCCATGGCATGGTAGGGATTTTCCATGCATGTTCCTCAAGTCTGTTAGATGATCGCGAAATTTCTTCTCCCCACAGCATGGTCAAAGCCTCCACACTGTGGGCTTTAGTCTACTTAAGCAATTTTGTCTTCTGATGACTAGGTTCACTTTTTCCACTTTCAACCCCACAATTTTATTTCTTTTAATCCCGAGCATGACTTCGCTGCTACAAAATAGAATTTAAACATATTAAGTACCGTTTGTTCTAAAATAAACACATTTGTAGCTAAAAATATAAGATAATGCATGAAATATATGACTAATTATGCACATAAATGGGCTAATACTAGAAACCATAAATGTAACAATCTCATAATGCTCATTATACTTTATACTCCAGGATAGATGTTGATGGTAAGGTTTGATCAAATGGTGGTAAAGAAAGAGATTGTCCATAAATGTACTTGTTCTCATACCTAAGGTGTGACACCTTTTTTTCAGATGTGTTTTATTGGTAATTCTAAGGTAAATTAGTATGACTTTTTTTGGGAAAACCCTAGTGCATGACACATTTGTTGGAGGAACACGATACTTTCCATGCCATTGGTTGTGACACGACTAAGTGAGTGTCACAATGCGTGGCTGCAATCAGCCAAAACCCAAATCTCGGGCCTTGAGCCTTATTTAGAGACACTAAATTCTAAGGTTTCCCTATTTGTTCAACTTCTATCCCCATAAACTAAAAACTTCAAAACCCTAGCCTCCTTACCTCCATTTTGGTGTTTTGCTACCTTGGTGTGAAGCTTTAAGGGGAACTAAGCCGTTTTGGTGACAATAGAAGCAAGATCCAGAGATTTCCTATCTTTTAGACACTTTTCTTGTGCTCTGTAACTTATCAAGTTCTTGCATTTGTGGTTTCTGATTGCTACATCTAGGATTTTGAGCATTGTTGGTCCCTTTTTCCAAGATTTCTAAGGATTTTGGATAACTCCAGCTCCAAAGGTGGTTTTGGTTGACATTCTGAACCCATTATGGTGTATTGAGTGCATGTTTAACTTTTTATTTGGTCTATGCATAAAGTTGTTATCATTTAAGACTTATTCTAGATCTTGATTTGGTATTTTACTTATAAAAGGCATGGATATGGATAAAGTTGAAAACTTTATCCATTAAGAGCTTCATTTGATGGGTTTTTTAAAATATAAGCCTTTGTGTATATAGATTAAGAAATTAATAAGATAAAATGCATCTGCCGAGAAAGTGTGACGTGACCAAGGATGGGTCGCAATGAGAAGCTTAAAAGATAATTACGATTATTTTGTCTCCAACTGATCGCGACGCGACCAGGAGCCAGATCGTGGCATGTATCGCCAATTAACCGTTGGCTATTGACTTTGACCAGTTGATTGTTGATCGTTGACTTTTTGACCAGCTTGAATTTGGGTCAAAATTTGATAAATCTGAGTATTTTGTTGAGGATTCGTCTCGGTTTGGAATTAGGTGCTTTTTGCTAACTATTTCGTTTGTAGAGATTGTTGTTAAGGTTCTACGTGCTAGACTCATGTGATTTTTCTCACTATCGTATGTGCAACATTATATGACTAATGTTTGGTACGTTGTCTCTGTACTGATAGTATATGAGCATGTGATAAACTGAAACTTTTTGTGATAAGATATCTAAGAGGTTTATTTTTTAGGTATATTTTAATATTAATAGGGGTTGTACGTAGTTAAAATCATATAGCCTTAGAACTCTTGGTTTGGCCTTAGAGTGTGGTCCTTTTTTGGTATATTTTTTTAGGTAAGATCATTTGTTTGACTGACTATCTTATTTGCTACTACGTATAACTATCATTCGTAAGGTGTTCGTCGATATTAGCAGTGACTTCAGTATGGCTTATGTGAATAGCTCACTTAGTGTTTATTTGTTGATTGGTTAGTCATATGACTCAATCTTATGATGTATGATATGTTGACCGAATAGTATGAGACCGTGAGTTTGATAGATCGACATAAGGCCATGAGTCATCAGGGAAACAATGTGAGATTGTGAGTTTGGCGAATCAGTGTTATCAACTTCATCTATATACACAACAATGAGTTGGATGGGTAGGTCGTTATCAACATCATCACTATACAACTCTTACTTCCTTATGAAACTTTGGACAATAAAAGATTGTATGTGATATGTTTAGCCATGTGTTAAGGTCTAACTATTCTCTTATTTAAAATATCAAATTTAGAACATGTGAGCTTTTTCATATGTATGACCAAGCCAAAATTTTTACCTTGAGGTGGAAAGATGTTAGATCCGAACATGTCCAAAATTGTACATAAAAGTTATTCCAACTATTAGATAAAATTATTTATATTTAGTATGTTTATTTTATATAATCATTATATAATAAAATTAGTGTTATAAATAAAGTGCATGTAGATAAATTAACAATATCTACGTGAACGCTGCAATAAGCATGAAAATGTGCGAATGGAGAGAAGTGAAGCAGCGGCACGACTCATCGACCAAATCTTCTTCAATCAACATCGATGACCCTAATCTCACATCTTTTTATGTTTCTAATCTTTATGGTGATTCCAATAGGAAGCAGTTGTGGGGTTCTGTTCTAAGTTAGGTTCTCTGGGAAGGAAGTTGGTAGCCAATAATTCTAAGCACCCGCAATTATCATTCAAGGTTTCTAGGCTGAAGAAGATCCATCTTGCTGCTAGACCGGTTAATTTAGCACCACATGATTCCAGATCTTTTTCAGATTTTTGAAAGGGAGGGTTGGAATGACTTCGACTTCTCCCCTTCCAGCTCCGGTGATTAACCTTTCCAATATCAATAAAATTGAGGATTGGGCTGACAAAAGCGTTATGGCGGGTGAAGCGAAGGATTTTGACATACTTTGCAACTTCCCATCTTTGTTTACGTTGGAAGGTTACGATATGTTGGAGTGTAAGTAGTTGCGAGGCATGAAAGTTTCTGTTAAGTTCAAGTCTTGCTGGGAATCCTAGATTATTAAGGTGAATAAAAGCATTTGGGAAAAGTGGTTCTCGAGGATAGAGGTTATGGTGATGAACGCCATAAGATATAAGAGGGTCATGTGGATTAAGATCACTGGAGTCCCAATTCGTGCATTAGATGAGTCCAATTTTTCTTCCATTGCTTTTTTTTTGGAAAAGTTCTGGTAAATACTTGCTCCTTTTGGAATAACAATGATATTTCCATGGTGAAGGCTTGCATCCTCTTAGCATTTCGGGAAAAAACCAACGATGAACTGGCTGTAAATCTCGACGGGTTTGTCTGTAGGGTATGGGTGTTTGAAATTGAAGATGTCTAGACCCCCTTCAAACCATTCTCGATGGCAGATGTTTCAGAATAAGATGATAACAACGAAGACGACGACGGCAATGGTGTCTCTGGCACCTTAATGCGAACAGCTTGAAGAAGAGGAAATTGGTAACATAGGTGATAATGGTTGTCCGGAAGCCAATGAAATGGAAGGAATTGATACGTCAACCGCTCTGAGAGAAGCTGATAAGTCTCCTAAAATCTTGGAAAATTTCAATGATTTTAAGGCAGCTGTAGATATTCCCACGGAGAATTGTAATGCCCATTCGGACCCTGTGGGTTCGGGTTGTATCTATCCTATTGGGCCTTCCAAATCCAAGTCTGATTCTAATTCCATGCATCTAGGCCAAGCAGCAGTCTTGAATTTCGAACTGGGTGAACGTTGTTCAAATCAAAAGAATAAAGGTGTCGATATTGTGTTGGATTAATGTCTAAGTCCATAACTATAATTGGTGAGACTTAACCTGACCCGGCATGGTCCATTTGGGTTGCATCGCATCATGCATTTGGATAGACTATAATGAGAGAAATAATACTTAAAGTTGGTTAATATATTATAAGTTCTAATATATTAATAAGATTATTTAATTAGTATAGATCAAGAATTAATCTAGGATTAATTAAGCGATCAAAAGAAGACTAACTAAATATATGGGTTGATTGTGTAAATTGTCACACCCCAAAACCGGAACGGCGGAAACGTTCTGGGGCGGAGAACGTCATGTAATGTATCACAACAATGCAAAGTAGTAAACAAGCAACAACATCGTCTATTGCATTAATAGTAATAGTTTAATACATATGTGTTCTTTCATAGTAATAAGACATTACAACAAGTAATCAAAATAAAAGACGAGTCTTGACTGCCCCGTCTTCGCAAAACCTGGTCATCGTACCTGTCTACTGGTGACCTGAGAATACAAGTTATTTTGAAAGTGTAGGTCAGCATTTAAGCTGGTGAGTTCATAAGTATTTAATGTCATCGTTTGTATAAGTATGAAGAAAATGTTTGAAATTGTTCAATGTAATTATTCGTATAAGTATGAAGAAAATGTTTGGGAATTAATCAATGTAATTGTTCGTATAAGTATGAAGAAAACGTTTGGAATTAATCAATGTAATTGTTCGTATAAGTATGAAGAAAATGTTTGGAATTAATCAATGTAATTGTTCGTATAAGTATGAAGAAAACGTTTGGAATTAATCAATGTAATTGTTCGTATAAGTATGAAGAAAACGTTTGGAATTAATCAATGTAATTGTTTGTATAAGTATGAAGAAAATGTTTGGAATTAATCAATGTAATTGTTCGTATAAGTATGAAGACAACGTTTGAAATTGTTCTATGTTTGTATAAAACTGAATAAAATGGTTTGTACAAGTTTGAAAGTTTCTAGAAAATCCAATATTTTGTACTAGTATAAAAGTAGTCTTTTACCAAGACCTGACTGCTTTGTATGTTTATCTTTAGAAATCCAATATCTGTTCATAAGTGTGTGTGTAGTTTAAAAGTTCCAAAACTATAACAAAATGATGTTTTTCATGCCTAAATAATAGATTTGTGTAAATATAAAACCACTAAGGCATTTGATAACCCCGTAAACCAATGTGATTCTAATACTCCATGTGAGTTTTATAACCATACTAATGACCCAGACTGCCTGTAACAACGTTCTTCAGGCGTTGGAATGTTATGACGTTTGTCACCCTAGGCCTGCCGGCCTAACTGTAACTAATAGCTTAGGTGTGGGATTTTCAATCCCGTATAGATCTATACACAAGTATCACGCTCCCCCTACAAGGGATTATGGTATATAATACAGGACTTAAAGAGCATACTCAAAAGTACGTGAAATGTCTCACAAAACTTAGTATAAAACAGATTTACGAAATGAAAATGTCCATTTGTTCTTGCGTATGAAAATATCCCTTTGATAAAATATTTCTAGTATGAAAATGTTCATGAATTTCTCGTAAACTATACCTATTATAGTTTTTCAAAGTGTGTTTCGCTTGTGTAGTAAATCCCAGTGTAATGCCCACTTGTTATGTAAAGTATACATTTAAAGTGACATAAGTGACCATATATACTTAAAGTATAAATAAAGTGTTTGATTCGTGTATATATATATATATATATATATATATATATATATATATATATATATATATATATATATATATTGACATGTTTTATTTCCAAAAGACAACATGTTATCGAGAATATATATTGCATACGAAAGTTCCTATGTAGTAGTTATGAATCACATATGATTGACTTGATAAAAAGAGTAGATGGTGAAACTTTATGTTACACGCGATAATAACCGTGTATTTACTTGTATTCCCCCCCTTTAAAAGTGTATAAAAAGCATTGATAACACATTTGAAAGTGTAGTTTATAGGGATATGAACTCACTTGATTGATGGAAGAAAGCGAGATGATAAACTAACAGAACTTCGACTTGGAAGAGTTGATTTTCTCGGGAATCTCAGAAATACAAAACCTTCCTTCGGAACTTGAAGGTGAAAACCGGGGCTTTGGGAGGGCTTCGGGGGCTTAAACGCAGAGTTTCGGCACGAGAAAGAAGAGAACTGAGCAATGAAACTCGGAGCCCTTGAAATCTATTTATAGGGGCATTTCTGGTGTGCCACGTTGTGGAAAGGGATGGCCACGTCGTGGGGAGTCAAGCTTATCCTCTTCCAACTAAGATATTTGAAATCTATTTATGATCTACAACTCTCGTTTAGACTTCATGGGCAAATTTTGAATTTATTTTTAACGGGCCGGGACATGAAAAGTCCATTAGAAATCCATAACTTCTTCATCCGATGTCCGTTTTCGTTAGACTTTTCGCCCTTGCGCTACTATTGTTGAGACCTTCGATTCTCATTTAGGTTGTTTCGGAAAAAAGTCTCTTGAACTCTATTTCAAGTTTTTAGCTGCCTGCTGCTATATCCGGATCTTGGAAAAATCATAACTTCCTCATATGAAGTCAGATTTGGACGTTCTTTTTACGTACGTTTACGGTTTAATGTTATCTACAACTTTCATTTAGATACTTAAGGCTGAAAACTATTGTATTGAAACTTCGCATTTTTCGCTTAATCGATGTTGCCGGTTTTGCCGAGAATCTTCGGTTGGTCATAACTTCTTCGTTATAACTCGGATTTTAGGGTTCTTTATATGTACGAAAACCTTGATACGATTCCTACTACATAATTTAACCCAAATAAGATTTTAGGAAAGTTATATTTTGGCCTAAATTTGACTGGTGTTACATTTTATTGTCTCAAAATATCGGGTTGTCACATAAATCATCCATACTTATATAGTGGGCTAATGCTCCATGGATTGTCAAGTTGGGCTAAAACCCATAAGATGCTCCTTGGATGCAACATGGTGTGTTTGTACCCATGGATCATGGAAATGAAAGGCCATGACCATTAGGGTTTACATGGTGTAACCCTAACTATATAATGATCTTATTCTTGGAGAAAATTGGCGACTATGAGTAATAGAAAGGGCTAGCCGATTTTCATGAAGTGTGGCGACTATGAGTAATAGAAAGGGCTAGTCGATTTTCATGAACTGAGAAATGAAACTCGGAGCCCTTGAAATCTATTTATAGGGGCATTTCTGGTGTGCCACATCGTGGCAAGGGATGGCCACGTCGTGGGGAGTCAACCTTATCCTCTTCCATTAATTAGACGCCCTCAGTCACTTTCCGGGTCGCGGCAAACTGTGCCACGTCGTGGCAAGCCTGACAGCCTCGAATTTCGGGCCTCGAACTTGTAAAATCCATAACTTTCGCGTACGAGCTCCGTTTTTGACGTTCTTTATATGCACGCGTAGCTGAAAATATGCTCTACAACTCTCATTTAGACTTCATCGGCAAATTTTGACTTTATTTTTAATTATTTATTTATAACAGGCCGGGACACGAAAAGTCCGTTAGAAATCCATAACTTCTTCATCCGAGGTCCGTTTTCGTCAGACTTTTAGCCGTTGCACTACTATTGTTGAGACCTTTGATTCTAATTTAGGTTGTTTTGGCAAAAAAGTCTCTCGATCTCTATTTCAAGTTTTTAGCTATTTGCTGCTATATCCGAATCTTGGAAAAATCATAACTTCTTCATATGAAGTAAGATTTGGACGTTCTTTTTACGTACGTTTACGGTTTAATGTTATCTACAACTTTTATTTAGATACTTAAGGCTGAAAACTATTGTATTGAAACTTCGCGTTTTTCGCTTAATCGGTGTTGCCGGTTTTGCCGAGAATCTTCGGTTGGTCATAATTTCTTCGTTATAACTCGGATTTTAGGGTTCTTTATATGTACGAAAACCTTGATACGATTCCTACTACTTTATTTAACCCAAATAAGATTTTAGGAAAGTTATATTTTGGCCTAAATTTGACTGGTGTTACATTTTATTGTCTCAGAATATCGGGTTGTCACATCATCCCCCCGTTAGAGAGAATTTCGTCCCGAAATTAGAGTTTAAGCAGAAGTGATAATCATGCTGCGGATAGAAGTTTTATTTGTTCCTCGTGTTCTTAAGTGAACTCAGGTCCTCGCTTGGCATTCCAGCGAATCTTTCACTATCGGAATACAACTCTGCTTCTTTCGTTTGACTTCACTGGTATGATAACTCTTCTTCGTCGAATATATGTTGAATGTTTTTATGGTCTGTGAACATAGTACACCTTGTACCCTACAAGTAGTGTCTCCAGATCTTCAAAGCAATCATCGCTGCTCCTGACTCAAGATCATGTGTTGAATAGTTAACTTCCTGTTTCTTAACCTGTCTTGAGGTATAGGTAGTGACCTTTCCTCTTGCATAAGAACACAACCAAGCCCTTGGTTGGATGCATCGCATTACACCAAAAAATCTTCTATCCCCTTTTGGGAGGAATAATTTCGGTGCGGTGCACCAGGCTTACTTTAGCGTTTGGAACGCTCTTTCTTGTTTACAGACAAGTGTGGTGCTCCTCAAGGTGAGAAACTTGGCCTGAAGAATCCTCTTCTGAGGAGTTCGTTAAGCTGTCTGGGAAGTTCCAGTATCTTAGTTGGAGCTAGACGATAAGGTGATTTGGCTACTGGGGTAGCCCTTGTAACTAAGTCGATTCTAAATTCGAATTGACGTTGTGGTGGTAATCCCGGTAGTTCTCCTGGAAAGGTGTCGGGAAAGTCGCGTACTTTTGGGATGTTCTGAATGTCCTTCGCTCCTTGGCTCGCATCGACGATGTGTGCAAGGAATGTGTGACATTCCTTTTGTAAGCGCTTTTGAGCTTAAATACACGAAATGATGCGAATGTTCGTACTTGCTTTGTCTCCGTAAATAACAAGAGGTTCTTTGATAGGGAAGTTAAGATGAACTGCTTTCCCAAAGCGCTTGATATCGGCTTGATGTAGACTCAACCAATTCATACTGATTATGACGTCAAAACCTTGTGGTTGATTAGATGTCGTCAAGATCTAAAAGAAAGTATGATTACTCATGAATTAAGGAAAAAAGGATAGGTATTTCTAAGTTTATTCTCACGGAAGCACGATCACTCGCAGTCTTTGGCTGTCTCCGTCCTAAAGTTCATAGTAGAACTCATACCTGGTTCATCAATCAAAGTCTCGGGTATACGAGTCATATATAATTAAGATTGAAAAGGTGGGTCTTTGGATTGAACTTGACGTACTGCATGAGTGGTACTTCGGGGAGGTTTGTTGAGGTTTCTTCGGAAAGGATAAGAAACATGAGGTACTCTACGCATGAGTACTTTGGAGTTCTGAAGTGATAGCTTCGTTAGAAAGATGATTTCGGAGAAAGAGATGTGCGCACGAAACTGATATTGTGCGGATCGAACTGACTCAAGTTGTATGATAATGTCGGACTTACTTAGAAGTAAAAGACACTAGATTCGATCATAAAGGCGTTACAGATAAATACAACAGTGCAACTTTTAACAGAGTTACAGTACTTTAGAGTAACTACAAGAATACTGTTGCGAACAAAGTATACTACAAAAGGCAAGTGCACGTAGCACGAGGGTCCCTTAACTGACGGGATCTCGCAAAAGATAAGACTTGAGTTACACTAGTTTTAAACATGTTTTAAAAACATACATAATACTGACGCTTGGAAGTGAACCTATACTATAGTAGGGTCCTTCGATGCCTCTTTCCATTCCGAAGTCAAACTCCTCCGGATTCGCCGTCGTTCTTCTCTGTTGGAAAGTCCCTCTTGAAGTGTCCCATTACACCACATAGATGGCATATTCGAGAGATTTCGACATTGGTGGTTGAAGTAATGTGTTGGATCTGAGTCCTGCAGCAATTGGTAGTATGTCTGTTCTTGTTGCATTGAAAGAGTGTAACGGACGACAACTACCCAGATGATGGAAGTTGCACTTATTGCATTTCGGTAGGTTTCCGGTATACTGCCTAGCTGGTGTATGGAAAATTGGGATACCAGAAGGGATGGTAGTAGGAGGTACATATGTTGTGGCTGCGAAGGTTGCCGCATGTTGTTGTCTTTTGCTCCCCCCTTGGGGTGATTTTCCTTTAGCCTTAGCCCAGAACTTTCGTTTGTTATTCTTGGGCTTGAGATTCGGGGTGTCGTGGTAGTTTGTTGCTCGTTGAGGTATTTGATTGTTACTTGGATTGGAATTATTGTTAACAATTCCACTAACATTCACGTTGTTAGCATTAAGGTGGGTCAGAATAGCTGGCATGGCAACCGAGACTGCAACTTGAAAGGTAGCTGCATCAATCTGAAGAGTTGGTGTTTGGTTGATGGGTTGATCGTTTTTCTTCGACAACATGATTCTGTTACACAGAAAGAAAATGAATTTGTGAGTGAGTATGGTTGAACCTGGATGTAGTTTGATCGTTCATCTAAAGAGTAGAAGTATGTTCTTAAAGGTTTGACCTACATCCCTATGATGCAGTCCTAGTATAGATTAGAAGTAAATTAATAGAATGGTCTCAAAACGTTTATTGTCCAAACCAGGGTATTATTGGTTGGTGGATAACATGATCCAACCTTTGAAAGAGACTTAAAATGATTCCGGAGTTAAATTACCATAGTCCAATAACTTGACTAGATGGGGTTTCAGATAGACTCCAATGAAAGCATTTGAACAAAGATTGACACGGAAGTTAGTTGACTGTCGGTATCATTGATGTTTAACATGTAATAGGTTTGGGGAAATTGACCTTGTTGTAGGTCATACATCATATTCGGAGTAGAAAAGTCTTTGATAGCATAAAGACTTAACAAAAAGTACATACAGTACAAGGTAGTCACATAGAAAGTACTACACATGACATAGACAGGAACACGGTTCTTTGAAACGAAGAAGGAAGTAAGGTATCTCCTACTGGCGATGGTCACCCCTATGGTGAACCCTTAGTTCGGCAAGTTGACGTTCCATATCAAGCAGGTATCTTTCGTACACCTTCTGGCGTACTTGGAGCTCTATGACTTCGGCTCGGGTTTCAGCTAGTGCTTGCAGCAGGGTCTCATGGTTTCTCTTAGATCTCTCACTTGTGATCAAGGAGATTGGTGCGAATGGTATGCATTCATGCATTGGCATTAACCTCTTCAATACGTTGGAGAGTCGTCTTGCCCTGAATTTTGTTTTGGGAAACTCTACTGATCAGGATTGGTAGAACTCTATCTGCTGAGCTCCCTTCGTTTACATTGTAGAAGCTTCGGTCTCCATTAAATGGCATAGGTTGATCTTTCTCTTCGCTCCATGTTTTCCAGCATTCTACCCAAGGGGGCGTCGAGCCATGAAAAGCCAGACGAGGGTTAGGGTTTGAATTGGGAGCTACCAGGGGTAGGTTCTCATCCTCGAGTTCGGAGTTATCATCATCCGAAAGGTCTTCAGCATGGTGATCATTCAAAAGGGATTGGATGATCACTCTCTGGTTCTTCTCTGAACCATCCAGCATTGCCTTTGTTCGGGAAGTACGGGTTGTCGTGGGGATAGGGTCCAACTATGTTATCTATGCGATAATTGGGGCATAAGAATCTAACACATAAGTACTTTATAGTAATACACAAGAGACTCCTATAGTATTTTGGGTTGATGTTCTACTGTTCTCATTGTGGTATTGTGGGTACGTTTTTAGACTTGTTGCAACTCACAACCACACTTAGGCACATGCTAGTCAACCCTCGGATAATATAGTTGACCAGGCTATATCATCCTAGTTTTGACTATATGTCTCTAAGTCTACTTGTGCTGCCCAAAAACCGTAATACTTTTGTTCTTGTCATTGTGACACTGATTTTAGTATAAATGCAGGCACGTATACTTAATTAAATATTTTATTATTTAAAAGTATAAACTCTTTGGTCAGAGTATTTTAATCCCATTGCATTTATAGTTAGTATATCTTTTATAGGTTGATATACTAAATTCACTATAAACAATGCTCTGATACCAATCTGTCAAACCCCAAAACCGGAACGGCGGAAACGTTCTGGGGCGGAGGACGTCATGTAATGTATCACAACAATGTAAAGTAGTAAACAAGCAACAACATCGTCCATTGCATTAATAGTAATAGTTTAATACATGTGTGTTCTTTCATAGTAATAAGACATTACAACAAGTAATCAAAATAAAAGACGAGTCTTGACTGCCCCGTCTTCGCAAAACCTGGTCATCGTACCTGTCTACTGGTGACCTGAGAATACAAGTTATTTTGAAAGTGTAGGTCAGCATTTAAGCTGGTGAGTTCATAAGTATTTAATGTCATCGTTTGTATAAGTATGAAGAAAATGTTTGAAATTGTTCAATGTAATTATTCGTATAAGTATGAAGAAAACGTTTGGGAATTAATCAATGTAATTGTTCGTATAAGTATGAAGAAAATGTTTGGGAATTAATCAATGTAATTGTTCGTATAAGTATGAAGAAAACGTTTGGAATTAATCAATGTAATTGTTCGTATAAGTATGAAGAAAACATTTGGAATTAATCAATGTAATTGTTCGTATAAGTATGAAGAAAACGTTTGGAATTAATCAATGTAATTCTTTGTATAAGTATGAAGAAAATGTTTGGAATTAATCAATGTAATTGTTCGTATAAGTATGAAGACAACGTTTGAAATTGTTCTATGTTTGTATAAAACTGAATAAAATGGTTTGTACAAGTTTGAAAGTTTCTAGAAAATCCAATATTTTGTACTAGTATAAAAGTAGTCTTTTACCAAGACTCGACTGCTTTGTATGTTTATCTTTAGAAATCCAATATCTGTTCATAAGTGTGTGTGTAGTTTAAAAGTTCCAAAACTATAACAAAATGATGTTTTTCATGCCTAAATAATAGATTTGTGTAAATATAAAATCACTAAGTCATTTGATAACCCCGTAAACCAATGTGTTTCTAATACTCCATGTGAGTTTTATAACCATACTAATGACCCAGACTGCCTGTAACAACGTTCTTCAGGCGTTGGAATGTTATGACGTTTGTCACCCCAGGCCTGGCGACCTAACTATAGCTAACAGCTTAGGTGTGGGATTTTCAATCCCGTATAGATCTATACGCAAGTATCACGCTCCCCTACAAGGGATTTTAGTATATAATACAGGACTTAAAATGCATACTCGAAAGTACGTGAAATGTCTCACAAAACTTAGTATAAAACAGATTTATGAAATGAAAATGTCCATTTGTTCTTGCGTATGAAAATATCCCTTTGATAAAATGTTTCTAGTATGAAAATGTTCATGAATTTCTCGTAAACTATACCTATTATAGTTTTTCAAAGTGTGTTTCGCTTGTGTAGTAAATCCCAGCGTAATGCCCACTTGTTATGTAAAGTATACATTTAAAGTGACATAAGTGACCATATATACATAAAGTATAAACAAAGTGTTTGATTCGTATATATATATATATATATATATATATATATATATATATATATATATATATATATATATATATATATATATATATATATATATAAGCATGTTTTATTTCCAAAAGACAACATGTTATCGAGAATATATATTGCATACGAAAGTTCCTATGTAGTAGTTATGAATCACATATGATTCACTTGATAAAAAGAGTATATGGTGAAACTTTATGTTACACGCGATAATAACCGTGTGTTTACTTGTATTCCCCCCTTTAAAAGTGTATAAAAAGCATTGATAAAACATTTGAAAGTGTAGTTTATAGGGGTATGAACTCACTTGATTGATGGAAGAAAGCGAGATGATAAACCGGCAGAACTTCGACTTGGAAAAGTTGATTTTCTCGGGAATCTCGGAAATACAAAACCTTCCTTCGGAACTTGAAGGTGAAAACTGGGGCTTTGGGAGGGCTTCGGGGGCTTAAACGCAGAGTTTCGGCACGAGAAAGAAGAGAACTGAGCAATGAAACTCGGAGCCCTTGAAATCTATTTATAGGGGCATTTCTGGTGTGCCACGTTGTGGAAAGGGATGGCCACGTCGTGGGGAGTCAAGCTTATCCTCTTCCAATGATTGGACGCCCTCGGTCACTTGCCGGGTGGCGGAAAACTGTGCCACGTTGTGGCAAGCCTAACAGCCTCGGATTTCGGGCCTCGAACTTGTAAAATCCGTAACTTTCGCGTACGAGCTCCGTTTTCGACGTTCTTTATATGCACGCGTAGCTGAAAATATGATCTACAACTCTCGTTTAGACTTCATGGGCAAAGTTTGAATTTATTTTTAATTATTTATTTTTAACGGGCCGGGACATGAAAAGTCCGTTAGAAATCCATAACTTCTTCATCCGATGTCCGTTTTCGTTAGACTTTTCGCCGTTGCGCTACTATTGTTGAGACCTTCGATTCTCATTTAGGTTGTTTCGGAAAAAAGTCTCTTGAACTCTATTTCAAGTTTTTAGCTGCCTGCTGCTATATCCGGATCTTGGAAAAATCATAACTTCCTCATATGAAGTCAGATTTGGACGTTCTTTTTACGTACGTTTACGGTTTAATGTTATCTACAACTTTCATTTAGATACTTAAGGCTGAAAACTATTGTATTGAAACTTTGCATTTTTCACTTAATCGATGTTGCCGGTTTTGCCGAGAATCTTCGGTTGGTCATAACTTCTTCGTTATAACTCGGATTTTAGGGTTCTTTATATGTACGAAAACCTTGATACGATTCCTACTACTTTATTTAACCCAAATAAGATTTTAGGAAAGTTATATTTTGGCCTAAATTTGACTGGTGTTACATTTTATTGTCTCAAAATATCGGGTTGTCACATAAATCATCCATACTTATATAGTGGGCTAATGCTCCATGGATTGTCAAGTTGGGCTAAAACCCATAAGATGCTCCATGGATGCAACATGGTGTATTTGTACCCATGGATCATGGAAATGAAAGGCCATGACAATTAGGGTTTACATGGTGTAACCCTAACTATATAATGATCTTATTCTTGGAGAAAATTGGCGACTATGAGTAATAGAAAGGGCTAGCCGATTTTCATGAAGTGTGAAGTTCTCTCAATTCATTCCATGTGTATTTGGTGTTGTGTGAACCATTTGAGGTGTCACACTTGGGGCACTAGGCACTCAAGCTTCATGAAGACATTCTACATCAAAGAGGTATGTAATTCTAACTTGATATATTCATATAAATCAATGTTATTATGCTAGTGAGGATGAATACCTTGGAAAGTTCATATTTGCATGTATAATAGAGAAAACATAGATCCAAGGTATTTAGGGTTGCATGTACACTTACGAGTGTTAGAATGCTCAAAACCCAACATATTGTGCCCCCTCATTTCGAACGCAACGAGTATGCCATGGAAGTGTAGAACACAAATCACCAAAGTGAAAAAGGAACTTCTCCCTCTCAGAGTTGCGCTTCTTCATCCTCTGAATTAGGTCAAACTATCGACATTGGTAAACAATTAGGATTTCAGAATTTGGAAGGGAATGCATCCCTTAAGGATGCTTCGATTGGTGGTGATGGTGTAAAAATACGTGAGCCGCGAATGTTATCTCTTTAAATATCAGGGGAATGAGCGATTCTAACAAACTGGAGTGGCTCAAAACGCTCAAGAAGGTACACAATTTCTTATTTTGTGGGCTAAAGGAGACCAATCTTTCTGCTATCCCTCCATATTTTTATGATCGGGGGGACAATATTGGTTTTGGCATCAACTTTATTGATTTAGTGGGCAGATCGGGAGGCCTTATTTGTTTGTGGGATATGTCTTTTTTTCATCTTATCACCATTATTAAATCCAATTTTTTCATGGTGGTAGTTGGGTATTGGCGTGGTGTTGTAGGAGAGAGAATTATTGTGAATGTTTATGCTCCTCAGGTTTCTACTAAAAAGGCGATTCTTTGGAACAATATTCAAAACTTGTTGAATTCCAGGCCTGGTATTCGCCTCATCTTCGGCGATTTCAACGCTTGAGGCGTCCTGATGAAAGGATAAATTCTACTTTATGCCCTCTTATTGTGGCAGGTTTCAATAGTTTTATTGTTAATTCAGGGCTTGTTGATTTTAAGATGGGAGGGAAGAGATTCAAATTTTTCTCTGAGATTAGATGCAAGTTGAGTAAATTAGACCGGTTCCTTGTGTGTTCTAAGTTTACGGTAGCCTTCCTTTCTGCCTCTGTCTTAGTCCTTCCTAGAGAATACTCTGACCATTCTACGATCCTTCTTCGTACTTGCTGCATGGATTTTGGTCCTCCTCTATTCAGATTTTTTAACTCATGGATTCAGAGAGATGCTTTCGATGGGATTGTAATTCAAGAGATGTCCTCGTTCTCCGGTGGGGGGAGTCCTGAGAGATTCATGGATGATAAATTTAAATTTGCCAAGATGCAATAAAATTATGGAGGTGGATTGAATTCGAGAAAGAAAATAGGATGCTCCTTGACCTTAAGGCCAAAGTTATCAATCTTGAGTTGTAGGCCGAGAACAGAACCCTTTCCAATGTCGAGCTCTTAGAACGAAGGGCATATAAGCAACGCATTGCCGACATGGAGCGCCTATTGAAACTTCATCTCATCCAGAAATCAAAGAATAAATGGGTTCAAGATGGCGATGAAAACTCTACTTTTTTTCATGCCTTAATCAAGATTAAGAATAGGAGAAGAAATTTAACCGGTCTCATGGTGAACGGAATGTGGATTTCAGATGTTAACTTCATACAAAATGAGGTGGTCATGCATTATAGCGATAAATTCCGAGAAACAAGACATGAGCGTTTTGTTATCATTAGAGATAATTTTAAACAGCTCTTCGAGGTTGACAGGGGTTTTTTGGATGCTCCGTTTGAATTAAATGAGGTCAAGGATGCCTTTTGGAATTATGGAGAGGAAAAAGCGTTGGGCCTAGATGGTTTTACATTCAAATTCATCAAATAGTCATGTCACCTATTGCAAGATGATATCATGCGCTTTGTGAAGCACTTCAAAGCTTATGGTTGTCTTTTGCGAGGGTGTAACTCTTACTTCATCACTCTTTTACCCTAAAGGATCCGCTCTCCCTTGGCTAATTCCGACCTATTAGTCTTATAGGGAGCGTGTATAAAATTCTGGCAAAGAGTCTTGCTGATAGGATCAAAAGGGTTATCGGGTATGTGATTGATGAGGTGCAGACGACTTTCATTGATGGAGTATTTTAGACAGGCCAATGTGTTGGATTAGGTATCTAAGCCTATAACTATAATTGGTATATACTTGAATTGATATTAGCAAAGTAATTTTTGGTTGCCCTCAAAACTAACAATTGGACACTATGACTTTTGGAGAGATAGATTGAATTTATTATTTGACTAATAAATTAAAATAAATGATTTATTAATGTATTATGAAAATAATATATTAATTAGAAATCATATTATTTAATTAATAGTTATGTAACTATCTAAATTTTCAAATAAATTTTTCGTTTTTATTTCCACACAAAACATAGTTTAACATCTCTCATACTCAATTTATAAATGTTTCAAAACACAATCATAAAAACTATTTGTCACATATCTCAGAATCCTCAAAACATAAATCAACGAGCTGGTGTGTACAATCATGTCAGTGCCTTCTTGCGATCCTGAGATGTACCTGGAACACATTCCACACAACACTATAAGCGCAAAACTTAGTGAGTCCTCCAAAATACCACTCACAAATAATTAGCCTCTCATGGCTATATGTCGATAAGGACCCTCCGGTCATGTGTCTCAATGAAGACCCTTCGATCTCATGAGTCGGTTTGGACCCTCTAGTCCTATCTTAATAAAAGCACAAAATAATATATAACATAAATCACAAAGACAAAATTCATAATATCACATATCTCAGTAATAGCACATAAGAACCTCTGGTCAAAAACACAAATAAGACCTTCCGGTCGCACAGTAAATACCACTTAGGTAAGTATAGTAAGAAGACTCACCATGTAAGTAAATCAAGTATGTCTCGTACTCAAACTGTTGGTCTAGTCTCTGCCTATATATATCACAATCATCTCTAGTTAACAATTTATATTAACAACTCCAAAGATGTTAAGCTAACTCCTCTACTAAATCTCAGAAAGGGTGAAAGACCATTTTACCCCTCCATGGTCTACAAAGTCCACAACTTGAACGAACCCTTAAAAGTCAACGGAAGTCAACACACAAGTCAACGGTCCATGTTGATTCAACTCGTCGAGTGCATGTATGCGACTCGTCGAGTTCCTTCTGTTCTCCGAAAATCGGGAAAATTCGATTCAACTCACTGAGGTGTCTCACCAACTCATCGAGTTTGTACAGTTTCCAGAATATCAGGGAAAACCCTAACCAACTCGTCGAGTTGGCTAACCAACTCGTCGAGTTCCTTCAGCCTTTTCTCTTACTCAGACGCTTTTAAGCAAGACTACGACCCCAAACTCTATATCTAGCCTTCTAGGGCTGATATACCACGTAAAGCTGCAAGCTTTACGTCCATGCATGGCATTTAGGGGCTAACTTTGCCAAAACAAGGCTCAACAAGGGGTTTAAGGCATGAATATTGACGAAAGCTTGATAAAGCTTGACTCCTTAGGCCTAAAGGGCCTAATAATCTTAGCTTCAAAGCATGCTCAAAACCAATAATGACTTAAGAAGAAGCTAGAAATGGCCATAAACTCTTTAATGGAGAGATCTAACAAACAAGTGATCAAGGTAATGAATTTTTACCTTCAAATGGCTTCTACAACTGAATGGATGCCAGATCTATAGACTCTTTCTTGTTCCAAACTCTTCATTCCTCAAGGAATGCATCAAAATACACACTCTTAGCCTTACACACTCTCAAGATGGAAGATAACTCGATTAGGGTTTATCTCCTGGTGATAAGGTTATGAGGGAGGCGGGGTAAAGGACTTAAGGCCCTTTAAATATGGTGCAAACCCGAAAATTTAGGGTTTCACACTCAGCCCCAACTAGTCGAGTTGAGTCCACCAACTCGTCGAGTTGGTTCTAAAGTCACACGCCTAATTTCAGTCTCTACTCAAAGAGTTGGGGCCTCCAACTCGTCGAGTTGCCCTATCAAAATGAGTATAAAAAAATTTAAATTTATACATAGGAGTCGGGATGTTACAAGTTAATCAGAAATTAATTGGAATTAATTTTGGGATTAGTTGAATTAATTAAAAGTGCAGGGGTTGTTTGGAAATTTATTGATAGTTGAGGAAAGAGGCTCTTGAACCTCCTTTGAAGGGATTGGACGAAACTTCTAGGAAGGCCCTAGAATTTTTGCCCAAGGGCTCTTGGATGGGAGTTCATGGGCTGCTTGGTCCTTAAGCAAAGGAATTAGGGTTTCCTCCTAAAACCCTAACTTTGGTTCTAAGCTATCTCACCTATATAAAGGGCATTGACCTCTCATATTTTTGGCCATCATATATTAAGAAGAGAAAGCCAAAAAAAATCTCTTATTCCCCTCTCTCCTCTCTCATCCTATTGCTAGTGTTTGGTGTGAATCATTAGAGGCACGACATTTGTGGTGCTTATTCTCTAAGCTTCAACAACACAAGGGTTTCTTATTATTGCTATATAACAATCAAAGGTATGTTTACTAACCCTAGTAGTTAATTTCAAAAATAATATAGGATTCCTAGGATTTCCAAATTGATGTTCAAATGTTGTACGTTCAGTTAGAGAAAACATAGATCGGGAAATTAGGGTTGCATGCACACATAGGTTTTTGTTTGTTATGCTCAAAACCCATCACAATGATCATAAACGAAGTTTGCAATCGGGAAAAAAGAGAAAAGCATGAACTCTTCTTCTTCAAAGTCGATTTTGACAAGGCCTTCGATTCTGTTAATTAGGCGTATTTAGAGTCGATTATGATGTAAATAGGTTTTGGACCCAATTGGTTGATGTGGACTTGAGGTTGTCTTAGTTCTGCCCGAGCTTGGATTCTTGTCAACGGATCTACCACCAAGGATTTCCTTCTATCAAAATGAGTTAGATAGGGAGATCCGATCTCCCCGTTCTTGTTCGTTATCGCCTTGGAAGGTCTAAATGTGGCAGTCAAATCGGCGTATAAAAAAAGTCTTTCCCATGGAGTCAATATTCCCCGCAACAGACCTTCTCTTTCCCATATTCTTTATGCAGATGATGCGATTTTTTTTGTGATTGGATAAGCTACAACTTCACAAACTTAGCTCGCATTTTTTGGTGCTTCCATGCATCTTCTGGCCTAAAAGTCAATTTTCATAAATCTAAGATCTTTGGGATCTCGTATTTTGGGTTGCAAGGCTCCCTCTTTTCCATTTAAATATCTTGAAGTGCCGGTTGGGGCTAATATGTCCTTAAAGAGATATTTGCACCTGGTTGTTGAACGGGTGCAAAATCAGCTTTCTTCTTGGAAAGCTAATTCTATGTCTATTGGTGTCCGCCTTACTTTGGTGAAATCGGTTCTTGGAAGTCTTACTCTGTATTTTTTCTCGCTCTTTAAGGCCCCTATTTCTATCATAAATAACTTAGAGAAACTCAGGCGACAATTCCTTTGGGCTGGAAGAGAGATAAACAAAAAAATAAATTTGGTTAATTGGAATTGTGTTCTTGGGCCAAAGGACAATTGTAGGCTCAATATAGGTTTCCTGAGATCCCTTAACATTTCTTTATTAACTAAATGGTTATTGAGATTTAAATCGAACCGGAATGATATGTAGAGAAAAGTTATTTGTGGAATTCACAATCTTGATAAGAAACCACTTCATTTGTTAGTTAAAAAATCCCTTAGTGGGGTGTGGTATAATATTGTGCAGGTCGTTGATGATTTGGAGTCTATGTAATCGCTTTATTCTCTATTCTCAGGGTTAGCGTACATTCCGGCTCTAGCACTCTTCTGTGGCTAGACGATTGGACAGGTGACGGAGCTCTTGCTGCTTGATTTCCCTCTCTTGTCACTTTCGATAAAAGGAAATCGTGTTATATTGCCGAGAGAATACAAAATAACCAGTTCAATTGGGCCTGGAAAGAAAAACCTCATAATCAACAACAGATTGCGGAGTTAAATTCTCTTTGCGGGATTATGTCTCAATTCGTCTTGACACCTGGGGAGGTCAAATGGAGGCGCGAGCTATCTGTTGATGGCTCCTTCTATGTTCGAAACCTCCGGGCCCAAATTTATAACAAATTGACTTTTCCTATGGCAAATCCAATAATTTGATTCCATTACCGCCCTTGAAAATTATTTGCTTTGTTTGGAGGGTCTGCATTGATCGTATTCCTTCCGCTACGACTCTTGCTTGGAGAGTTATCAACATTCCTAATAAATCCTTTCATTTATGCCACTCTGGAATTGATGATACTAGAAGTCTTGCCCTTTCGCGGTTGTTGTTCTCGCTTGGATTTTTAGCTGGTGTAATATTCCTTTACCGGTGGTTAACATGACATCCGAGCTCATCAATTTCGCAGCCCACTAGGGAATTGCCCCAAGAAGAAGAAATTTATCTTGGCGATTGTTTATGACTTTCTTTGGTGTATGTAGAAGCCTAGGAATGAAAATGTATTCAACGTTATGCCAACTAATGCACCAAAGGTGGAGGACGAGATTCTTTACTACGGTGTTTATCTGGATGAAACTCAGGGGTAAATTTTGTAAATTGTAATTGGTCGGGTTGGATATATAATCGGTTTAACATTTTGTAATTGGGCATTTTGCGCTGTTTTCTTGGCCTTGCCTTTTCCTTTTAAGGCTGGGGCTTTTTTATATATTTCGGACGTTTCAAAAAAAAAAAAAAAAAAAAAAAAAAAAAAAAAAAGTGCATACATATGACATACCCGTCTTAGTTAAAATAACTTGATTTATAAAAAAATTTCATTGTAGTATTTTAGATTCATCAAGTTCAAATAAACTATTTAATTTAAAAATTAAATTTATGTCTTAATTAGTTTTGCTAACCGAAAATAAAAACATTAAACATCACATGCAATTAATAAAATACAATGTTGGTGATTTGTTATCATCAATGTTATTTAAGTGTAATAGGGATTACTTTGTTGACTAAAAATGATCTTGATAAATATTAAACAAGTAAGGTAGGTGTGGAGTACACACTTGTTTAAGTTTGATCAAGTATTAAAGTATACTGTCATTTAGGGGCGAAACCCCTGAACGAACGGGGGTCCGGGGGCAGCGCCCCTGGGAGCGGGGTCCAAGGGGCGGCAGCCCCTGGCGGGGTCCAAGCTAGGGACAGAGCCCCTGGCTGGGGTCGAAAATCCAAATTTTGAATTGCTATATTAAAAATGCATCAGAAAATCCAAATTTTGAATATTCGACCCGATTTTGACTTTGAATTAATCTTTATACAAAAACCCGAATTTATGACAGTTTTTACTGTTGAGAAAAACTGTTATATGACAGTTTTGACAGTTTTTCGGATAAGACAGGTTTATAACCAATTTTAGTCACTTTTCTGGTACTCAGGAAATTACACCATCTCAATCTCTCTTTCTTTTGTCTCTGATTTTATCTGAGGCTTATCAAATTGAGGATTTGGGAGTACCACCCAAATACTTCGATTTGAAAGTGATTATCACGATTCTCAGATTTCCAAGTGTCACTAAACTATATTTCTAAAATAATGTTGTCATCATGAAAATATATTTTATGAAAATCTGAGGGTTTGTAACGTTTTGTCTGAACCAATTATGTTTGCCACCGTTGTAATTAGTTCAATGCTACTATGCACCACCACAACTGACCAAATATCACCCCTGACGTTGTTCTTCCAATAACATCAGAAATCGTATCCAGTGAAAAAGAAGAAGAATATGAAGTATGAATGCTACTGGACATTTTTGTAGAACATTGAGGAAAACGAAAATGAAGTTGAAGAGCAAAGAATCAAACGACGGAAAATAGACTATATATGTGGAAGAAGAAAAGAAGAAATCATCTGATAATTGTTTTGTATTTGATGTAAATGGCCTCGGTTTGAAAATCACGAACAAAGGAGAAAGATTTGTGTATAGTAACTAACGTGATCGCACATGTCTCATATGAATATTACCTCTTTACTATCGATTAACTGTGGATGATTTGGGAAGTGTGATGAAAGTTGTCAATGTCACCGCTTAATCTCTCAAAATTTAAAAATAGATAACCGTAGATTAGATTTGATAAAAATCACAAGTAGTTTGGTGATTCTCATAAAATATGAAGTTCATACATAACTTAATATTCATGTATAGGATATAATCTTTTATAAAACCGATTAAATATATGAAATTACTTTAATTAAAACTGTATTCCGCACATGCCAAACTTTGTAATATCCACTATTGTCAACATAAAAAAACTCGGACCTTTCTGTCGTTTGACTTGTTGAATAGAAGGACATCAATTTTATTTGCATTTTACTTTTCTCGGCCGACAATATTGATATATTCATTGAAGTCTTGAACCATTAAAAACTTTCACTTAGACCCTTCACGTATTCACTTTTTCTTACAAGCCCTTGTCCTTCTGCTTCTTTTTGTTTTAAACATACTGGCCGAAAAGAAACTCACTGTAATAGTAAATTACTAATACTTAAAAAAAACCAAAAAAAAAAACCATTAATTTAGACAAATAAAATATTATACTAATATATCGGGAAAAGTTTAAAAAAATGACTATATTACAAAAAGAGTAATCTCATCAACACATTTACTCTATTTATAGGGATTATAATTAAAAACGTTTTTTTGCTTTCATTTATTATATCGGAAATAAGAAAATCATATATACAATTTTATAAATTTTTATCTTTTACAAATAGACATCAATATTGGTATCCAAAAAAAATCTAAAAAGAGAGAAATTAAATATTTTCCTACTTTTTGTTCTTACATATCTCCTATCCAATGAAATTGTAACATTTGTAACATTTAATGATCATTTAATGAGATTTTATGATATTTTAGGATACTAATATAACACATGTCATCATTTGGTAGAATGATATTTAATTTCTCCTAAAAAAAATCAGTTTCAGCCCGTTGATATTTATCGTATAAATCTAAAATGTTTTTAATTAATTGGTAGGTACTCATAAATTAAATCTAGCCATATTTATTTAATTGTTGAACTAGAAAAATTATAAGTGAAACTATTCAGATTATCATGATTCATATAAATATTTATTCAAATTTAAAAGTAATGTGAGTAATTTATTTGTGAGTCTCACCAAAATTAATGAATCATTAAAAAGTGGAAATAGTAAAAAAAATTGCAAGTGAACTCATTAGATATTGTATATTTTGTTTTTTACAATGCCATATTTACATTGTGAATGTCATTGAGTAATTAGATAGAATTTAACAAGTTGTAATCTTAAAAATTTATTTATTATATACCAATATAAATATCTATTTTTAGATGAAAAAGATTATGAAACTTTATATATTTAATAATTTCGAGAAAAAAGAAACCCTAAAATTAAATTAAACAAAAAATAAAAGAAGTTTTTTTTACTGTGATCTTGTAGATGTACGTGGAACTAACAAGCATACAACTCATTCTGTGGCCCTAAATAATTATGGCTCAAACGATAAGATTAATTCCTTGATATCAAAATTTAATTTAGTGACTTCTATTAAACTCATCAGTAATATACATTTACATACACTAATATTTTATAACCATAAAACTTTAATGATTAGATAAAAAGATGAAAACGCCATTTGAATTGAAGAAAATATCAATCTTTATATTTTCGGATAAGTTAACTTTTATCTTTTGATTCTTTTTCTATAATTAGTATATTGGCTGAACCTTTTTTCTTTGGACTCAATTTATTCAGTTCGATTTTTTAAGTCTAGTATATTAGTTTTATCATACAAGACGATGGGGGATATTAAAAATATGAAATGAAAGAGGATAAATCAAATAACTATATATAGTCATTAAACAAACTTCTACCATAAATCTTCTATATCTGTCGTCAAATAGTAATACCATTTTCAGAAACCTAGTTGCAACTGGCAACATAAGCTTGAATGTATGTCATTCGGTTCTCATGAAGAAGATGAATATATATATATATATATATATATATATATATATATATATATATATATATATATATATATATATATATATATATATATATATATATATAGAGAGAGAGAGAGAGAGAGAGAGAGAGAGAGAGAGAGAGAAGAGATAAGAGCTTCTATGGAAAACAAAAAATTCTAAAAAAAACCCTAAAAATCATAAAAATACATGAAAAAAATACTTAGATATCGTAATTTTTTTTTTTTTTTTACTTTATATTCTTAAAAATCATAATTTTTTATACAATTTCGCTGAAATTTTTTTGTAAAACCTCAAAAAATAATAAAATAATAAAAAAAATATAAAAAATCGATTTTTTAATTTTTTTTTTTCAGCGAATTTATAAAAAAAAAACCTGCAAACTGTTGTGAGAAACCAAAAGCATATAAAAAAAGATGGCAAACACCAAAATGAGCATGCCCCTTTGATTTAACAATTTCCATCTAAGGGCCCTCATCCTTGTCATATGTGAATAAAAAAGGAATTTTAAAAGATATATTTAGAAAATTATTTGGATATTAGAGAAAATTGAATATAATTTAAATGTGATCCATTGTAAGAAATTAGTACTCCAAAACTTCATATTCATGATAATCTTTATCAGTTGTTTTCTACATTAACAACAAATAGAATCCTGAAATATCGTATACATCGAAATAGAAACACATTAATTAAAAAGCGAATACTCATATATATATATATATATATATATATATATATATATATATATATATATATATATATATATATATATATATATATATATATATATATATATATATATATATATATATAGGGTTAGGTTCATGTGAGACGGCCTAATTTTGTGAGACCGTGAGACACAGTTTTTTATTTTTTTTATTTTTTTTTATTTAATTCAAGTTCCGAAAATAATACTTAAAAAAAGAATTTTTGGATTTTTCCATTTATTTTGCATTTTAAAATTATTTTTAAAAATATGTATAGTATAATATTTTATTAAAATATTTCACGTATTTTTCAAAAAAAATGTAATTTTTTATATATTTTTTTTATTTATTTTTATTTTTTTTAGTTAACTCAAGTTCCGAAAATAATATTTAAAAAAAGAATTTTTAGATTTTTTCATTTATTTTGCAGTTTAAAATTATTTTTTAGAATATGTCAGTGTAATATTTTATTAGAATATTTCACATATTTTTTTAAAAAAAAAAACGGGATTTTTTTTTAATTTTTTTTAATTTTTAAATTTTTTTTTTTATTTTTTTTAGTTAATTCAAGTTCCGAAAATAATATTTAAAAAAAGAATTTATGGATTTTTTCCATTTATTTTGTTTTTTAAAATTATTTTTAGATTTGCTCTCACGGTCTCACAAAATCAGAATGGTCTCAAGTGAACCTGAACATATATATATATATATATATATATATATATATATATATATATATATATATATATATATATATATATATATATATATATATATATATATATATATATATATATATATTACCCGAATTAATTTCCCCTCGATGAGCATGGTACGGTTTGGTGCGGTTTTTTGGCTAAAAACCGAACAGAAAACCACAACTTTGGTTTTTTGAAGTTTAGAAACCGCACCGTTTGGTTTTTATGCGGTTCGGTTTTACGGTTCGTTTTTTTTGGGATTTTTTTTGTTTTCGTTTTGCCTTTTTACTAAAGCTCAGGTAACTCAGCGAATTACTTTGACTCGGATGAGGAGTGTTAATAATTTGTTGAGAAACTTTAGATAGAGATGAGGAACTCAAAATTTTTCATCCCTCGCAACGTGAGACTCCTCAAAAAATATGGGTTAAAAGCCGTAGACTTAACTCTCTTATAAAAAAGGTGAGAGTGGTGAAGATTTTATCTCAAAGGCGACGTAGGATGCTCCTATAAGGCTGACAAAATTAAAGCTTAAATGATATTTTGGAGATAAACCGATACTACCACATTTTGGTTTGAAATCAAATGACATAACCACTCATCCAATATGCTTTAAATGTTTGAATGCAATATGAATTAATTATAATATTTGTTTCACAGTTATATATGATAATATCAATTATTGTATTTATAAAAATAATACTATCATCACTATTACTCTTCATATTTAAATGTTAAAAAATATCATAACTATTATTTATTCTTGTAAATATCACAAAATGTACGATTAAAAATATACAATCATCCTGTGATGAAATATATATTTATATTTATAGAAATTTTAATTGTCATGAAATTTTCGTTCTTACAAATATCAACACTTAATATATATATATATATATATATATATATATATATATATATATATATATATATATATATATATATATATATATGTGTGTGTGTGTGTGTGTGTGTGTGCGCACGTGTGCGGTGCGGTTCGGTTTTTTGCAGTTTTTGCAAGACTAGAAACTTCACCGCATCGAACATTTTCAGTTATTGCAGAATTAAAAAACCGTACAGTTGGTTTTTATTTTGGTTTCTATTTTCAGTTTTAGTTTAAGTGATTTTTTCGGTTTGCGGTTCGATTTTTGCTTACCCCTACCCCTACTAAATTCATTGAATGAATGAATGAATGAATGAATGAATATATATATATATATATATATATATATATATATATATATATATATATATATATATATATATATATATATATATATATATATATATATAAGAATTGGGGTATAGAAAATGCTTGGAAATTCTAAGAGTTATGATTTTCACTTTCAGATTAAAGTATTTTGGTGGTACTCCCAATCTTTAATCGGATAAGACTTAAAATTAAGAAAACAGAAGAGAGAATGTTCAAGATATTAGGAAGAAGAAGAGTACCAACAACAAATTTCGGATATGATCATATAACCGGAAAAACTTCCAATATTAAAACTACCACATGACAGTTTTATGTCCTAAAACTGTCAAAACGTCATAAACTAACTTAAATTCGGGTCTAGAATATGGATCACAAAACCAGCCAGGGGCTCTGCCCTTTGGACCCCGCCAGGGGCTGCCACCCCTTGGACCCCGCTCCCAGGGGCGCTGCCCGCGGACCCTCATCGGCTTAGGGGCTTCGCCCCTAAATAGCAGTATACTTTCAACAAAGACAAAATTAAACAAATGTGCACTCCGCACCATACCGATTTGTTCAATAATTGTCAAGTGACATTGATGAACAAATTAACCCCATTACACTTAAATAATATTAATGATATAAAATCACCAACAAACCTCCCCCATTAAGTGTAATATTGATTAACTTAACATTAAAATCATAACAACAACAAACTGATGCATAAATAAAATATCGTGACGATTGAATTTCACATTAGTATATTACTCATTCCAAATATTCGAATATCAGGGTTTCACTAAGGATTGAACCCTTTCTATTCTAAGTGAATACATGAAGATGATATACACAATTGTTTACATTCTTAAAGTTCTAACTTGACACTATATTTTACTAGCTTGTGTCCCATCCTTCAATAAGCATATCAAAGCCAAGTCCTAACTTCTTGAAGCAGCTAAACTTCATGCTTATATAGGTAGTCCTTTTATTCTTGCACCTACAAATGCAATTTTTCAAAAGAACTATTAAGAATATAAATTCGACCTCCTTAACTTGCAGTACTGAACATATACCTTGGGATGATAATAATAATGTGTTCCAATCTTCAAATATCAAGCTTTCCACATTGAATTCAACATCTAATATTACATTAGATGGGAATTGGGTATCTCAATATAAAAGATTTTAAGTGGACTTTAAACTCATCCCTACAGCCGCCTTGTGCACAAGATCTCTTGCTAACCCTTTGGTTAGATGATCGACTAAATTCAACTGAGTTCTTACAAACTCCACAGATATCACACCAGTCATGATGAGCTCACGAATCATGCTCTGTCCATCACCTAAATGTCTAGACTTTCCATTGTACACTTGACTATAAGCCTTAGCCAATGTTGCAGCACTATCACATCTGATAGAAATGGTAGATATCGGTTTGGGCCATAATGGAATTTCATAAATTAAATTACTTAGCCACTCAACTTCTTTACCAGCAGCAGACAATGCAACAAACTCAAACTTCATGGTTGAGTTAGTAATACAAGTCTATTTTTTAGATGCCCAAGAAATGGCACCTCCTCCATGAAGAAACACCTAACCACTTATATAGGAGTGATCCTCTAAGTTGTTAATCCATTTGACTTCTGAATAACCTTTCAAAATAGAAGGATATCCACTACAAGTTAAACCATAATTCATGGTCCATTTCAAGTACTTGAATACTCTACTCACAGCTTGCCAATGATGTGTACTAGGATTACTAGTATATCTACTAAGCCTTCCCACATCATATGCTATATCAGGCCTAGTACTAATCATGGCATACATTAGACAACCAATAGCCCTTGAGTATTCAAGTTGAGACACTGAGATACTTTATTAGGTAGAAGCTTAAGACTAGGATCTATAGGAGTGCTAACAAGAGAACAATTCTCAAAGTTAAACTTTTTCAATATCTTCTCAATAAAATGAGATTGAGAAATTGAAATCCCATTGTTTCTTTTTCTAATTCTTATACCAAGAATTACCTCAGCCTCCCCCGTATCTTTCATATCAAAACTACACTATAAATAAAATGACATTTAGTGGCATAGAAAAAGTGTCACTAAAAACCAAAAAAGTGCCACTAAAGGCCCCTGTGGCAATCAGCGGCACAAAGAAAAAGTGCCACTAAAAGCCTTTAGTGGCATTTTTTTGTTGTGTCGCCGCAGCCTTTTAGGCTTTAGTGGCGCTATTCTATTATGCCACTACAACAATTTTTGGGTTTTAGTGACACTTTTTTTTTATGTCACTATATATTTACTAAAACAACTATCATTTTTCTTCTTTTGGGGGCATATATTTTTCCCACAAAAAAATTAAGTTTAAAATTATATCTAATTTCTTTTTAATTTAAACAAATTATAAAATAATGAAAAGACAATTAACATAATAAATGATAAAACACAGTATCAATACTTACATTAAAACTGAATTTGAACTTATATAACAACAACATAAAGATAAGTAAATCTTATAAATGCCAAATCACATACATGGGCAGAATAGGAAACTAGGGATATACATATCGCATATAATAGTATCTATCACCTTTCTAATGAAAACATTAAAAAGTAACAAGCAGGTTCACAATGCCTTTGAAAATTCATGTCACATTATATATAACTAACAAAGCTCTGTAAAAGGTAAGGAAAGAGACCACCTGCAACAAGAGATAGTATAAATGTATAATCTTTAATTTTGAATTAAAAGAATGATAAATAAAAAAAAGATAATATTGTAAAGGATTACCTTAACTTGAGATAGCCGGCACCATCTGTTAGAATTTGAGGCTAGGAAAATTGAGTTTCATAAAACGCATGATCATGATGATAAAACAAAGGAGATAATAGTTTAGTGTTCTTTTTTGAACCTTTTAAGATATGAAATTGTGTACATGAATAAATACTTCAATATAAAAATATGAAGAATAAAATTTTGATCTTGACTACCAAACTTTTTATTTATTTTTTATTTAGAATTATATTTATTAATTATAAAAATTATTGATATAATAGTTGTTTCTTTACCACTAGTAATTTAAAGGGTAAATGGTCATTTATTTTATGTTAGATGGTGTATTCGGTCAAATTAATTGGGTTTAAGGTAATGTAGAAAACTAACCCCTCATAGATAGAGATGTATAAACCTTAGATGCATCTAAAGATTCTGGAATCACAATAGTGACTAATGAAGAAGCAAATGAACAAGATTTTCCTTTAAAGCATTTTGTCCTTTGCTCAACCATGTGACTAATGAGATGCAAAAGAATAATCATAACTGCAACATAAGAAAAGAGATCATTATAATATAGAAAAGGAAAAAAAAGGTAAACAAATATCATAATATTTACTTGATCAGTAGTATCTACAGAAAACAATACATTCCCATTGCATCTAGTTTAATATAGCATCCAAGATTTGTAATCAAATAAAAAACCCATAAAAATTGGAAATAATGTAGATATCCCTATTTTGTCCCTCTTTGTTCTGCATCTTGGGATGCAAATTCACACCACAAAAATTGAAAGAAAAACAGAACTAAGAGACATAAAATTCCAAAAAAAAAGAGGGATTACTTTCCACAAATCTACAGACTTATTTCTTTTGAGACAATCATCAAATTACATAGAGACATAAAATCAAACACTTACATTGCATCAAAAGCTAGATGAGCAGTGAGAGAGGGGTAGTATGAAGTCGTGAAACCATCCTCGTTCTTGATCTTTAGTGAAATTTGAACCATCATTAGAAACTTCGAATCAGATATATCCAATTGTGTTTCCTGTTCAGGTTCGTTAATCGCTACCCAAAACAAATATCGATCGAGAAAAATATGGATCTCTTTTGCGTGTTTTACACTAGAAACCCCTTACAATCTCACTTCCATCTTCCCTGTCGATCTCTCTTGTTCAATGCAATATACGATCACAAAAAACTAAGGGGGTGTTTGGATAGGAAAAAAAGAAGTGCTTATTGCTTATTCCCATAATAAGCTAATTTGAGTGTTTGGATAAAATCCAGCTTATTAGGCTAAATAAGCTAATTTTAATAAGCATCGCTCCCCATGCTTATTACTTATTGCTTATTCCCACCACAAATAAGCTATAAGCAATAAGCTAAAAAGCTAATCCAAACACCCCCTAAACTAACTAGGGCAAGGAAAGAAATGAAAGTTGAGGTGGGAACTCTGATTAAAATCTAAAATTTTGGGGGTAGGCGGAAAGATTTTAATTTTAGGAATAAGAAGCGGTAAATGAAAATCAAAATTTTGCAGAAAGCTTTTTATTTTAGGAATAAGAAGCGGCAACTGAATATTAGAATCTTTTCGTACCAAAAGGAAAATAATGCCACTAAAAGTCTTATATAGTGTCATTAAAAGATTGTGCCACTAAAAACTTGTGCCACTAAATGTAATTTAGTTTGTAGTGCTAGATGATAAGAATTTATTGGTTTTATCAACTTCTTCTAAATCAGTACCAAAAATTAACATATCATCTACATATAAGCAAATCATGACTCCTTTACCAGAAGTATCAAATTTGCTATATACACACTTGTCAGTTTGGTTTAATGCAAACCCATTAGACAAGACAACATCATCAAACTTTTGATGCCTGTTTCAAACCATATAATGATTTCTTCAACTTGCAAACTTTGTGTTCATTTCCAGGCTTCACAAACCCTTCAGGTTGTTTCATGTATATTTCCTCATCCAAGTCACCATTCAAGAATGCAGTTTTCACATCCATCTGGTGAATCACAAGATTATGTATAGCTGCAAGAGCTAATAATAATCTAATAGTAAAAATTCTGGAAACAGGAGCATAAGTATCAAAGAAATCAATGCCTTCCTTTTGTCTAAAGCCTTGGATAACCAATCTGGCTTTATACTTATCAATAGTGCCATCCACCTTCATTTTTATTTTGAGGATCCATTTACATCCTAATTCCTTGAAACCAGGAGGTAAATCAACCAATATCCAAGTATTTTTATGCATGATAGAATCAATCTCATCATGAATTGCCTCTTTCCAGAAATGAACATCCCTAGAAGCCATGGCTTCACTGAAAGTCTTTGGATCCTCTTCAATATTAAAACAATATTGATGTTGAGAAATAGTCTCATTCCTTGTTCCTTCAACTAAATATAGTTGGAAATCAGATCCAAAATATTTATCTTTTCTAGCTCTAGTACTCTTTCTAAATTTAGGCACATAACTTGTACCACCAGAATCATCTCCAGCTTGAGTTGTGTTCTTGCTGAAAGATTGTTGAATTATGTCTCTTGGTCTTGGTATAGATGTAAATCTTTCTTCATCAAAGATAGCATCTCTTGACTCTATAACAATGTTTACAAAAACATAGTCATTAGATTCTAAAACATAGAATCTATAAGCTTTGGAATGCTCAACATATCCAATAAAGATACAATTTATACTTCTTTCACCAAATGTTTTCCTTTTGGGTTTAGTAAGCCTTACAACTGCTCTACAACCCCAAACTTTGAGATAACTCAAATTTGGTATCTTTTTACACCAAAGTTCATAAGGAGTATTCTTACTCCTCTTATTTGGAGTTTTATTCAAGATGTAACATGCAGTTAACATTGCCTCACCCCAAAATCTTTCACTTAATCCAGAATAAGACAACATGGAATTAACCATTTCTTTCAAAGTCCTATTCTTCCTTTCAGCTACACCATTTTGTTGTGGTGTACATGGACCTGTGGTTTGATGTATTATTCTAGTTGATTCAAAATAAACTGGATCATAATACTCACCACCTCTATCAGTACGCAATACTTTTATTAATTCATTTTTATGAAGCTCAACTTGTTGTTTATAAATTTTAAATTTATCAAGTGCTTCATCCTTAGAATGTAACAAATAGATATAACAATATCTAGATGCATCATCAATAAAAGTAACAACATACTTCTTGTTTCCAAGGGAAGGTGTTGCATGGAAATCACATAAAACACTATGTATAAGATCCAACACCTTGCTTTCCCTAACAACATCTTTGAAAGGTTGTCTAGTGATTTTAGTTAGCATGCATGTTTTACATTTTTCATTATTTTGCATACCAAAAGGAGGAATTAAACTCATTTTAGACATGTCTTTTAATCTCTTGTAATCAATGTGTCCTAGTCTAGCATGTCATAATTCAGATTTATGAAAATTATTGCTAGTACTACTAGAAGCCATGCAAACAAAATTATCACTAGAAGGATAATTAATATTAAGCCTAATCATTCTATTACATATATAGCCAAATCCTATAAAAGAACCATTCTTCACAAGATATACTTGTCACTTTCTAACACTTGTTTGTAACCACAATTATTTAATACAATTTCAGACACGAGATTCTTTCGAATCCCTGGAACATATAAAAACATTGTTCAAACACAAACATTTCCCAAAAGTAAAAGTAAGTAAAACAGATTCTATGCCCTTGATTGGTTCAGTTGCAACATTTCCCATCTTCACAACAAATCCATCTTCAATTTGTTGAAAGTCCTTGAACCGATATAGATCTTTGCAAACATGACTTGTTGCTCCTGAATCAACCAACCATGCAACATTATCATCCTCCACATAAAATGCTTCAGAAATCAGATAAATATAATTCTGAATATATTTAGAATTCTGCATGAAAACAGAAATATGACCTTGTTGCTTTTTTGGATCCTTGGATCCACTTGGTCCAGCACCATCCTTGTTTACTTTGCGAAGAAGACAATCGTTCTTGAAGTGACCCGGTTTGTTACAATTCCAACAAACCAACTTAGCCTTCTTGTTTGAAGACTTGTCATCCTTTCCTTTAAACCTCCTTTTTCCATTAGACTTCTTGGGATTCTTTGAACTTTCTCCTTCCACCATTTTTACAGAAGAGGAACCAACTTGGTTCTTTCCTTTAGGATTGTTATCAAGTTCTTGAGTCCTTATGGACTTTTCAATCCTTAAATGGCTTCCAAGTTGAGTCAAAGTCAATTCCTCTTTGTTATGTTTCAGATTGTGTTTAAAATCCTTCCAGGAAGGGGGCAGTTTGTCAATGATCACAGCCACAGAAATGGTTTCATCCATTTTCAGATTGTGTTGAGCAAACTGTCCCGAAATCCTTCATATTTCATGGAATTGTTCCATAACAGGCCTGGAGTCAACCATCTTGTAAATATCACATAATGTATGATTAAAAATATACAATCATCTTGTGATAAAATAAATATTTATAATTATAGAAATTTTAATTGTCACGAATTGTTCGTTCTTACAAATATCAACACTTAATATATATATATATATATATATATATATATATATATATATATATATATATATATATATATATATATATATGTGCGGTGCGATTTGGTTTTTTACAGTTTTTGCAAGACTAGAAACCGCACCGCACCGAACATTTTCGGTTTTTGCAAAATTAAAAAACCATACCGTCGGTTTTTATTTTGGTTTCTGTTTTTTGGTTTCAGTTTAATTGATTTTTTCGGTTTGCAGTTCGATTTTTGCTCACCCTATCCCTACTAAATTCATTGAATGAATATATATATATATATATATATATATATATATATATATATATATATATATATATATATATATATATATATATGAGCTTAAGGAATATGTGGCTGTTATGTAACTAAGTTTATATATAGAACTCTCCAAACTATGTAGTTTTGATATATATATATATATATATATATATATATATATATATATATATATATATATATATATATATATATATATATATATATATGGAAAAGTGAATATATGGCTGTCATGCATGTAATATTATGTATATAACTATCTAAATTGAATTCATTATGATTATAAGCACATTTTTCTTTCACTGTTAGCTATTTCCTATTGTTTTTGAACTCATATTATTTTTTATTTTGTACTTCATCCCCCAACATCTATGTATTTCGAAAGTGTTTTTTTATTAGACATCTATTAGAAGCTTCATAACTTCCTCTTATACCTATCTTATGTAAACTTGCATTGTTTTGTTTTATGGATTGTAGGAGAGGTTTTTCGGGTTTTTAATATACAGTTTCCATCTTTCACTATAGGTTTCTTTTATATATTTCAATATACCAAACTACATGTAGTTGATAAAATATTCTTATACATGGTTTGTGGTGCAAAAACTCTATAAAAATATATACAGAGCCTAATATAAGCTCTTATAGAGGATACAAGAAATATGATAAAGATATTTGATTAAATTTTATTAAAATTATATAGTTTTTGATAGTTTTATATCTAATATTAGATACATAACCACATATCCCCAAGACAAAATGTTTGAGTTATATTCATTAAAAAATACTGGTTTTTTAGTTTCGCTAGAAACTTCAATGAATATTTTGAAAAAAAAAAAAAAGAAAATATGTATTTGATCTTTTTCATTCTATAATTTAACTCAATTCAATGGTATTATATTAAAACGAAATTAAAGAGAAAATGAAATTAGATCTGTTTTGTTTAAAAGTAAGTCGTTTAAAAGGTTCTATACCTAAATGTAGGTACATAACAACCATATATTTACTTTTTCATATATATATATATATATATATATATATATATATATATATATATATATATAGGATATAGATCCGGTAAGAAATTTTTTTTTGTAGGAAGGTAAGAAGTTTTTTTTCTACATATTTTTTTAACGAACAAAATAAATGAATCACTAGATGATTCATTTATAAGATGATTCACAATAAAAAATTCCCAAAAAAACATCTTTATGATTCATTTTTAAGTAAATTAAGAAAAAATTCATTTTTATGATAATTTTAATGAATAACAACAAAATCATTGTATAAATGAATCGTCAAGATGTTTTTTTGAGAATTTTTTCTTGTGAATCATCTTACAAATGAATCATCTAATGATTCATTTTGTTTGTTCGCGAAAAAAATATGTAGAAAAAAAACTTCTTACCTTCCTACCAAAAATTTCCTTCTTATTTGATCTTGACTCTATATATATAGAGTCAAGATCAAATAAGAAGGAAATTTTTGGTAGGAAGGTAAGAAGTTTTTTTTCTACATATTTTTTTCGCGAACAAACAAAATGAATCATTAGATGATTCATTTGTAAGATGATTCAGAAGAAAAAATTCTCAAAAAAACATCTCGATGATTCATTTATACAATGATTTTGTTGTTATTCACTAAAATTGTCACAAAAGTGAATTTTTTCTTAATTTACTTAAAAATGAATCATAAAGATGTTTTTTGGGGAATTTTTTCTTGTGAATCATCTTACAAATGAATCATCTAGTGATTCATTTATTTTGTTCGTCAAAAAAATATGTAGAAAAAAAATTTCTTACCTTCCTACCAAAAAAAATTTCTTACTGGATCTATATATATATATATATATATATATATATATATATATATATATATATATATATATATATATATATATATATATATATATATATATATATATATATATATATATATATATATATATATATATATATATATATATATATATATATATAAACAAAACCATGGGTTGAGAAGGTAAGAAAATTTACAAGCATTACTTTAAGAAATCTTTTACCAATATCTAGCATTTTGTTATCTTTATGTCTTTCTAGTAACTAAGAGAATAAAATTCAAGTGTGAAATGTAAATTTTTGATGTTTGGTGATACCAAAAGAGTTTCAAACACGTAAAGGTCTAATTAACAAGACATAAGTCATGTTTCCTTTTCAAAATACTTTCATATGCCATTGAACATTTTAGGATGAGTAGTACTTGTCACGTTTTTCTTTTATTCATAAGTGTCGACAAAATCATGAAAATTTTGCAAAGATACCATATACGGTCTTTTTCTTTTGTGCTTTAACATCCCAAATTATTGATGAGATTTTGTTACATGTCTACAGTTTTTATTCGTGAATTGGTATACTATAGAAAATCTATTGTACCTGATATTTTGGATTTAAACTTTTTAATTAAATTAAGTCTTTCATGATCAAATCTCATATACATAAACCATAATTACGTCGCTTGTCATTTTAAAAGAATGACTTATACCATTTTGGTTACAAGAGCCAAAACCGACATATATAAAATGATACAAGTCATTGATGCATAAGGTACAAGCAATAATAGCATGGCTAGGAGAAGATGTTGGGGAAAGACTTTCCCTAACAAATAAGGGTCCATGAGAAGTAAGGATAAGGCAACAAGGGCAACCACCCTCTTTCCTTTAATCAACTTTTCTTCTTTATGAAAATGCTTTCATTCTTTTTCCCATGTATGGCCATCTGCCATGTGATATGAGTTGAATAAAAAACAAGCAACCCATGAGACAAAAGGTCATGGAAACACAGTGAAGCCAAGGTAAAGCCTACATAACTTATTGATTATGAAAAAGAAAATCCAATTTTATAATTATAAAGCAGATACTATGTGTGACAATTTTGATTTATTTATTTTGGAATAAGTTGGTCTAAGTTGTATTTGATATCCTATTCTTAAAATCATAGCCAAAAATATAATGCATTAATCGGTAAGTGTGTGTTCGGCACATACTTTTTATAGCTCTTAGTTTTTTTACTTTTAAGAAGGAAAAAAAATTGTTTGATATTGGGACCTTTTAGCTTCTAACTAAAACATAAAATTTCAATTTCAAAAACTACGTTTAATAAAGTTTAAAAAAATCATTTGATAATTTTGCAAATTGACTTAATTACTTTTTTTTAAAAAGAATTATTTGATATTTTTGCAAATTTATTTAATTACTTTTTTTTATTAAATCAATAATGTGTTTTAGGTAAATAATTTTATGTAGTTTTGCATATTCTAAAAGTTTTCATTATTTTTGCGGAACATTCATATACGTATATTCCAATTATAGGAAGCAAGATTGTAGAGTCGATTTTTATGATAGTTTCATGGGTCGTTTGGATGTATCGGAATGTTTATTTTGGTCCTTTGATTATAGGAAGCAATTCATTTTTGATAACATTGTTGAATATTCTTTTCATTTGTTTATTTTACATAATTCTAAAGCTAGTATTGATTTGATGGACTCGTTGAGAAGTTCAATAATGCCTCCTAGCATCTCTTTGTTTTTATATAAAATTGTTGTTGTTCTAAAATTAAATAAGAAAAAAATTATAATACTACAACTTCCAACTTTTAGTTACCAACTATCATATATAGTTTTATTAAACACACCCAAAAATCCACATGTAGTTTATTAATCAAAAGTTTATAATTTATTTTGAAAATAATTTATTATTTTAACAAAATCTGTTTTTACAATTGTATTTATCAAGCAATAATTAAAATGATTGAATAAAATTATCCAATTTGGAAAACTTTAGATTCCAAGCCAAATTTTGTCGAATTTTGACCAGATGTTCAATAAGTTGGACTTCGGTCATTTAACCACTAACCACACGAGCAGACTTTTAGAATTGAAATCAATGTGAGTCGCCAATTTTCGAATCATTAACTTTTGTATTTTTCGATAATAACCGTTTCCATACAAAAAAATCATTAAACTATAGTTTTATAGAAATGCAATTTATAAAATAAATCATATATATCTAAGGGCCTCTTACCTAGTGGTAAGAAGTGACACTATCAAATGATAGATCATGAGTTCAAGTCTCATTAGCACACATATGTGGTATTTAGGAGTATATATATATATATATATATATATATATATATATATATATATATATATATATATATATATATATATATATATATATATATATATATATATATATATATATATATATATATATATATATATATATATATAAAAGCTAGCAAGACGCTAGAAAAAGAATTACATCAACTTAGTAGCATTAATAGGATTATGAAGCCAAGATGACCAACTAATCTTTGGCTTTACTACACCTACTAGAAATCCAAACATACGGTTTCAAAGATTTCTTAGGCGTATTCGCTCTGAAAATCACACCGTTCTTGAAATTTCAAATGCACCAAAAAGTAGTCAAGCTAACTGCATCAAAAGCTTTATGCACACCAAATTTCCATTTAGTAGAATCAGCCCAATTGAAAAGAGAATCCACAATCAACTGAGAAGGACAATTGACACCCCAACACCAAATTTCCATTTAGTAGAATCAGCCCAATTGAAAAGAGAATCCACAATCAACTGAGAAGGACAATTGACACCCCACCAGATCACAATACGGGTCCAAAGGGCAATCAACTCCAAGCAATTAGCAAAAATATGTTCTATACGGGTCCAAAGGGCAACTAGATAATCTAATCCTCCAGATAAGAACATTAATCTTAATTGGAACCCAATTATTCCAATGAGTAGAAATACCTCCGTTGCTAAGTGTAATACCATCTAATAATTTTCGAGCCGAGGAAATGGAAAATCTATCTGACACATCATTAACCCAACCCAGTCTATCTGGTACCGGTCTGAGATGGAAATCCTACAAAAGACCAATAAATTTATTCCATTGCTCCTGTTCCACTCCACCTCTAGGGCCCCGTCTAAGAGTATTAACCCTCAATCCCATGGACAACCTGTCTTTGACAGAAACATGTTTATGCAAATCCAGCGCGAGTACCATCACCAACTCTTATAGGACAAAGAGATTGAAGATCAATATCCTTCTGGTGGAAGTGGGAGAGCATACGGATAACCCCACCCCAAGGACTTTGACCAGAATTTGGAAATATCAAATTCCTACAAGCACCATCCAAACCATAAATAGATTTTATCACTCTAACCCATAGAAGGTTAGGGCAATGAAAAGACCTCCACCACCACCGAAAAACCATATCCCTATTGAAAGAGAACAGGGTGCCAATCCCCAATCCACCTTCATCCCTGGAGGATAACACTCTATCCCATCTAACCCAATGCATACGCCTATCATCCCTGTTTTCACCCCAAAAAAAATCTCGCCCTCATTCCTTCAAGCTCTTTCAAAACCGATAGAGGAGTAAGGAAAACAGACATCCAGTAACTCCCTAACGAACCCAAGACAGACTTTACCAAAGTAAGGCAACCTCCAAACGAAAGACACTTAGCCTTCCAAGTGGATAACTTAGAACATAATCTATCAATCAAAGAAACCGAAGAGGACTTTCGCGACATATTCTGACCCACCGGGATACCAAGATGAAAAAAGGAATCATGCAAGCAGCACAACCAATCCTGTTAGCCACCTCGAGAACTTGTGAATAGGAAATTCCCACACCAATCAATTTACTTTTAAGTAAATTGATTTTAAGCCCTGAAGCGAAGTAAAAACATCTAAGGATACGAAGAAGACAATTAGCATTCTCAGGATCCCATGGGGTGACCAACATAACATCCTCCGCATACATGAGATGAGAAATCTCAGTCCCAGAAATAGAAACCCCTCTGAAAGCATTCCCAGCCAGGGCCCTCGTCAAATCAATATGGAGACCCTCCATAGCCAGAATAAAAGAAAAGGCGAAAGCGGATCACCCTGTCTCAATCTATGATGAATTTGAAATTCATCAATTGGGGAACTGTTGATCAACACAGATGCCCTAGCTGTCGACAAAAGCTCCTTAATCCACCGACACCACTTAGACCCAAATCCCATAATGGACATGATTTCCAATAAGTAATCCCAAGATAAGGAGTCATACGCCTTCTTAAAATCAACCTTAAGAAACATGAGAGAATTTTTGGAAGACTTGCTCCAAGCAACCAATTCATTAAGAAGAAAGGGGTCATCCAGGATCTGTCTACCTTTAATAAAAGCAGATTGCCCAAGGCTAACAACACTATGAATAACCTCCACAAGACGATTAGCCAAAAGTTTGCCAATAATTTTATACTGGCAACCAATGAGGCTAATGGGTCTAAAATCTTTTGGAGTCTTCGGATCTCTAACTTTAGGGATAATGGTGAAAAACGAGGCATTACATCCCTTAGGGATAACTGAGTGATGAAAAAAATGATGAACAAACGCCTTAACATCAGTAGCAACAAGATCCGAGTATCTCTTTAAAAATCCGAAAGTAAAACCATTAGGGCCAGGGGCTTTAGTAGACCCACAATCCCAAACAGCCCTTTTAATCTCATTAGAAGAAAAAGGAGATTGCAAGTAATCAACCTGCAGTTGGGATAAAGAACTAAAAAACGCACCATCTGTAAGTGGCCTCCATGAGGAACTCTTCTGAAATAAAGATTGAAAATAATCATGAAACCCCTTTTTGACCGTGCCCGGATTATCCACCCACATACCATCAATCATCAAGCCACAAATAGCTATTTGTCTCCTTTTACGGTTAAGCATACCATGGAAAAATTTAGATTTTTCATCCCCTTCGATGCCCCCACTGAATTTTAGCTTTTTGAGCAAGATCAACTTGAGCTAAATGATCAAGATCCGAAATCTCCTTTAATAAAGAAACTCTTTGCTCTCTCAATGTAGCCGAGCCTTCATCCTCCATGAGTCTAACATCGATAGGCTCTACTAAATCTTGCAAGTTCTTCCTTTTACTAGCCGCCATGTCCCAGTGTTTAGAGTTCCACTCCCTGATTTTAGATTTAAGAAACTGTAGTTTTTTCTTAAAAATAACCCAAGGGTTAGTCAAATCCAAATCCACCACCGAGGTAGCCCAAGTCTCCCGAACTATATCATCAAACCCCTCCATATCAAACCAAGAATGAAATATTCGAAAAGGTGTCGGACCATAATCCACCCGATGCTCCAATAAAAGAATAGGGCGACGATCTGGAATATTCTTATCCAAGACCATAGCTGAAAGGTGAGGAAAAAACTCCAAAAAACCCTCGGTAACCAAAAATCTATCAAGCTTGCTAAATTTGGAACCCCATTTATCGCTCCAAGTAAATCTAGGACCACCCAAAGGAACATCCACCAGGTTAAGAGAGTTAATAAAATCATTAAAAACTCTAGCAGAAAACATATAGAATTTCGACCCCATTCTCTCGGATTCATCCCTAACTTCATTGAAATCACCCATAATAATGCATTCCCCCGAAGAATTAGATATAAAATTATAAATATCAATCCAAAGAAGTCTTTTTTTACTTAACCCTTGAGGAGCATAAACAACAATAAAGTTCACTTGGAGGCCCGAACGAACCCAAACTGCTTCAATAACAACAAAACCATCATGAACTGAAACATGATTATGAGAAATCAAATCCACATCCCAAATAGCTAGAATACCCCCGGAAGCTGCACGAGAAGGAGAGAAAGCATGCATAAAAGAATAATTACCCCAAAAAGATCTAGCCATAACTAAGTCAACACTCTCCAACTTAGTTTCTTGAATAGCTAAAAAATTAATTTTATGACGAGTACACAATTTTCTTATCCAACTCCTCTTAGCAGAGGAGGACGCCCCTTGGATATTGATTGATAAGAAATTCATTTTGGAGCTTGCTTTTTAACATGTCCTTGTAAAATCTCTGTAACCTGATCCATGCATCCATCCATATTATACCCCAACAATTCTCCCATAGCAATGGTTTTTTTTAATTCATTAAGAAATGAATTATTTTTTTCAATACCACCTGAACTACTTTGTTTATTTTCTGAAAACGAAAAACACTGATTTGAAAATCCTTGGGGATGCGAAAGATCTTCTTCAGAAGTGTTAATGCCTGAGACTTGACCATAACCTCCAGAAAAGCCCATCGGATTAATGTGGTCCCTGTCGTTAGACAAATAATTTTCGAGACTACCCTCATTCTCACCCACTGTGTTATGATTATCTTCATAAATTTTACGAAGGTTAGATGAGAAAAACAGGGTTGATGCTGTCGAAATCGAATCCGGAACATCATAAGGTTTTGCTGTCGCATTTTTGACAACTGCATTGGATGTTGTCGCAATTTTGGCAACAACAGGAGCAACTTGAGCTGCTGTCGGTCTGACTTCATTTTGCGGGCAAGGTGATTCTTGATCGTGATAACTGGGGTTCTGTTGACTAACATGAATTGTACCAGGAGAAGCACCATGGGAAGGTTCCTGGAACACTGAATCTTCTGTAATTGGGACAGAATTCCGATATTGCCCCTGAGATGAAACCTTATGCAACTTGGTTGATTTTTTAAATTCCTCTTCATTATCCAATTTTTTTCATAACATCATAAATCCCAAAAGGATCAAGTGATACATCTTCCTTATCACTTAATGAACCATTACTACCCTCGTGATCCTGTTCAAATATATGAAATTCATCAACACTATCGTTATCAAAATTTTTGTTGAACTCGCATACAAATGTGGGATTCCACCCGGGGGCTTCTTTGATACAAATGGGGAAAATTTCACCGTCAATACTAACTTTAATAACTTCAGAAATTATTCTGAGAAAGGAGGTGAGGATACAAACACGGGATTTGTATACATCTTCTCCAATGTTGTCATCAAGATGGGCAATTGAACCCCATTTGGCCAAGATATGTCTAAAAGAATTTTTACTCCAAGCAAATAGGGGAAGGCCTTCTACATCAACCCATACAATACGATCAGATGGCACAAAATTTTTGTCTCACTTTCTTTTTTCAATGATCCAATGATTAACTGCATCATTATTCAAGAAATTTATGCATGCTTCTTTAGATTTAAATTCAAACATCACCCACAAGCCACCCACATAACGTATAATAAATTCATCAAAACCTTCATCGTGACACAACATTCCCAGATTAGGAAGAGTACTGAAATCACGGGCCTTAGCTAAACATGCTAATTTTTTTTTTATCGTCAATAACAATATTCCCAGATTCAAGAACTATGGCTGATTCTTGCCTGTCGACTGGAGGTTCTTGATTTTTACCACCTGTTACTGCATTTGCATATGAAACATGAAGATTCTCCCGTTTCCTCTCCACCTTAGTTGGTTGCTTATAAACGTTAGACTCTTTCCTATGATTACGAGGGATAGAAGCAAACATCTTGTGATACCCGAACCACACTTCACAAAGATTATTGATCATTTGATCAATGTTAACATTACCCGAAAATCTGACAAAACCAAACCGTTTCCCCATACATGACAGCTTTTTAGAGATATAAACAACACAAACTTTTCCAAATCGGGAACATGCTCGCCATATATCAGAATGGATAATGTAATATGGGAAATTTGTAATGTAGAACGAGTGTGACACAGACCTGATTTATGCATGGACTCTTTCACTGGAGGTCTTCTGGATGTAACTGGTATTCTTTTTCCGCCCCTCACTAGTCAAAGAACGTGATTGTCCAGAGGCCATTGGATGACACAGAATTGCAATCAAAATCTCCAAAGAACAAATATCGTCCTAGAATCGAGACAGAGGTGATCACCCTAACAAACAATAACTCGAACAGGAGAAAGCGAGATGAGAGATGAATGATGAGGCCTAGTCGCAGCCGACGTTTGACCTACTACTAGAAAAACAACCTTTTACGACGCGCAAACAATGACACGCAGTGATTTACGATGCGTAAAAGTGTGCGCCCTAAAAATAACGTCATCTCTTCTAAAATTTGAAGGATAGTGGACACACATTTGTGCGTGCCCTGAAATTAGTCTTAGAAAAGAAAAAAATACAAACACGGAGGGTGCTTATCTTAAACGTGTGACCTCTTCAAATGTCGCTTTATATTTTTGTTTAAATGCGCGTTTTTAAAGGGGAAAACGAAATCGTGAAATTCTAAAATCTTGAAGAACCCCGCTTCTACCCTCTCTCCTCAGTATATCCCTTCATTCACTCCTTCATTCTCTCTGTAAACCCTAATCGCCACCGCCACCGCCACCGCCATTGAACCTTAAAATCTCAATCCACACTTCACTTTCATTCACTCCATCCGGCCCTTAAATTTTATCAAACCCACCACAACCCTAGGTCATGCCTTTGATGCTTTCACTGTTGGATTAATGTCTAAGTCCATAACTATATTTGGTATGTACTTGACCCGACCCGGCATGGTCCATTTGGGTTGCACTTCACCGACACAATTTATATGGATAATCTTTTGAGAATAGTATGTTTATGATTAATATTAATATATTATAAGTTCTAATATATTAATATGGAATCATATTATTTAATTAGTATTGATCAAGAATTAATTTATAATTAATTAAGTGATCAAAAGGAACTAATTAAATATGGACTCTTATATATATGGAATGGGCCAAGTTCATTTAGGTTGGGCTAAGCTTTCATGGATAGTCCATGGAGTGTTTAACCCATGGATCCTAGGAAATGAAAGGTCATGGGTATTAGGGTTTAACCCTAATCCTCCATACTATATAAAGATGTCTTTGGTTGGTGAAATTGGCACTAGTGTGGATACACTAAAGAAGGGCTAGCCAATTTCACTAGAGAGAACCAAGTAATCATATTCTCTAAAGTATTCCAAGGTGTCTTGGTGATTTGTGATTCCACTTGAGGCTTCCACACTATTGGGGCTAAGCTCTTAAAGCTTGAAGACATCAAGCTACATCAAGAGGTATGTATTCTATCTTGTTACATTCATAGTTTTTGTATGCTAGATTAGGATAATACCTTGGATGTTCTTATTTGCATGTATAATAGAGAAAACATAGATCCAAGGTATTTAGGGTTGCATGTACACTTAGGAAGTGTTAGAATGCTCAAAACCCAACATTCACATCCTTCCTTCCCTAGTCGTATGTTATTCTGAATCCTTATTTCTTTTCTCTATCACTAATGCGCCTTTATCGCATCGCTCTGCTCACCGTCGTCATCTTAGGCTCTTACGCCTCCATCGTGGTCTTTGTGCTCATCGTATCATCATACATGCCGTCTCTTCTCATCGTTCTTCTCCTTGACCATACACATGTAATATCATCAGTACTCCCTCTTATCGTCGTTCTGCTCCTTGACCCTACGTAGAGCGTGGCTATTACCTTCTTGTCCAACGACCCGTCAGCCCAAATCCTGACATGGCTAACCTATGGCGAACTGTGATGGCGATTCACCGCCTAATGCCGACGACTATCGGTTGGCATTCAAGATTTTGACCTAATACACTTCATCAGAGAAAGAGAAGGAAGATTCGATGAATTCAATCAGACGGTCAATTGTTCACTTCTCAAGGTCTGTTACGATCTCTATCTTTTATTAATTTTTTTGTAAATTTTGGTATGATGCTCGTTTCTTCAATCGCATAGCGACATGGATTTTAACATGTCATCATCATAACTGGATATGGATCAGCAAACAACAGAGTACATGATATTAAAATTGAAATTGGTATTATCTAGCTGAATCGATATCGATTTGACTCCAAATTGGAGTCAATCGAAGGATTATTTGGTAAGGTGCTCATTCTTTTATTTTCAACAGAGACGAGTTTTGTTGAAAAGACTGATTCCTGCTGCTTTTTATATTCACTTCCAATTTTCTTTCAGTTTACAACATCTTTTATATGGGAGGTGATATTGCCACGACTCTTTTTTTTAATCCACGGATTTTAAACCATATTGACTATTTTTCCCCTCATTTATATGGCCTTCTCCTTCTCTCACTCTTCCACCTAAATAGTTATCTTCCTTTTTAGATACCCTTCATATACATTCATCATTATCCTATATTACTTTGCCAGCTGGACATATACATGTACATCATCTATACTGATACAGTCATCACAAACGTACATTACAGATATGGCTTGGAAGAACTCTACAGAATTTGGATTCACTTTTATTGGGTAGGATGTTGAACACAACAGGGGAGGATGTTGAACACAACCCTAAGGTTGTTGAAGTTGATCAATCTGATATTTCTGGTCTTACATGGATGAAAGTTCCATGGACTAATCAGCTTGCTGTTAGAATCAAAGATGGTTTGAAGTACAAGTTCACTGGTTTTCGTGATCAGGTAGCTTTTCATGGTGATTCATGCACGTATCTTTATTACATATCAAACATCTTTTTCCTTATCATAGTGTTCTATTTTATTATACTGCAGGATGTTATTAGCCTGACCAACTTTTTCCAGAACTCCTGTGGGTTAACAACAGAAGAGAAACAACTTTCTATTAGTGGGAAAAACTGGGGAGAAGTTGATTTAAATGTTTGAGACCTTTATCCTTATATTGTTTTGTAAAATCTCCAAATTAGTATATTATGGAGCAACACACATTTAGTAATGTTGAGATGTAAATGAAACTAGTTAACATGTTATTCTAACAACAAGATTTTTAACTGAGTGTGTTGAAGATGAGTGTGCAAAAGATGATGAACATTGGTTTGAACATGGATGAGAACACAACAGAGGAGGATGTCGAACACAACCCTAAGGTATCCCTACATGTTGATGATGTTGCTGTTCTTTGTGAGGTAAGTGTCACTTCTCAAAGACCCAAAACTTTTATTTCAAAACTTATACTCATGATATGTAGGATTTATACTTTAAATTCATTCCTTTTAGTATTTTTCAACAAACATTTTAGCATGCATTGAGGTTTCTCATCATAATCTACCTTTTGATCCCAAATTTACAAACCCTATATGCATTCCAGCTATCAAGAATGTAACTTGAAACTCATTCCACTGATATGTTACTTGAAATTGGACAAAATATGTATACCCATTTTTAAATAACAGTATAAGATATACCAAACATGGATGGATATATCTAAAGAGTTTACACACATCCCTTACATAACCAATTGGAAACTAAATTCTGCTAAAGTGAATACATGGCCACAGGACCTTCATAGGAATGTTGATGACCAAAGAAAATGCTTCTCTGATTCCAGACATGTTTAAGGTGATGTTTTTCATTGTGATCGTGAAGCATCTGATAATGATTTCCATATCTCCCACTCCCAATCATATGACACTATTCAGAGCTTTGACAAGCGAGTTCATGATGATATGGTGCTTCAAGCTACATAGGTATGAATGTTCTAATAATTATAACTTATGTTTGAGCAAACTTTTAAAGACATTTCCCTTTATTTAACATTTTTCTCTTGAATTTTATTATCACATGGAACTGTTGCTGAAGTGGAGGATAAAACATGCAATGATGATGTTGGTGTTACTATGGTTGACCCTGATGAAACTATGCCAGAGTATGAGGGTTTTACCATAGATGAAAAGGAACTGGATAATGCTGAAGGAGGTGGTGGAATAGATTTTGACAAGCTGTAATTGCCTAGTTCCCCATCAGTTTCCACACGTGCTAGTATTAGAAGGAATGCATCCCTTCAGATTTTTTTTACCTTTTATCACATGTTTGATATGTTTCAGGTTTTTACCTTTTTCTTGTTATGTTTCCTTTAGACCTAGTCATATATTTCATCCGTTTGTCCTCAGATTCTATTTGAAATCTTACTCTTTGTCAAAAGCATGTATAAGAATATAACAGAAAGTTATTCCCTGCTGCAAATTTATATCTCATCAATGTTCTTTATCTTTTCTTTTAGGACTTTAAGATATCTCCTAAGGAAATATACTTCCCTTTTATGGAAACATGATTCACTTATTGAAGTTATAAGTCTAATTTACTTTCTCACATCTTTACTTAAATAGGAGATTTTACACAGTTTGTGATAATTTTGTTTTGGTTTTTGTTGGGTGTGATAGGAGTTTAAGGAAGTGCACATTTCAGGGACTAATCCCGAGCAGTATCAATCTTAATGGATCCATACAACCCATGACTTTTTCTGATGATATCACAACAATGTAAGAACACTTGATTGTTTATAGGGTATTGTTCTTGATTCTTATACTCAATAAAAAAAGAATTTCATATGATAAAAGATTGCATTGATCTGTCAATGAATCAACTTATTGGAACTATTTCCTTCTCATATGGGTTTTCTTGTCCTAGGCTATTATGAAGAAACTAGTGGAACTTAGTGGAAAGGGAATGACAAGATGAGCCACATCTGGATAGGTGTTGGTGCTAGCTTGGAGCTTCTAGAAGGAAAAACACTTCTAGGTATGCTGATCTTGAATGACGCTTGAGCCCCTATCTTTAATCTTGTTTTGTCTTTTGAACCAGGGTTAGAGAGTCATATTAGAAACTAACTTGCCGTTTTTGATAGTTTTGAAGTTTAGACTAGAAGTTAATAAAGGTCATGTGAATAACCTTCAACCAAAACAAATGAAATTTCTTATGTTTATTTTTTAATTAATTTGGTAGCTTACCAATTTTGGAAATACTCAAATAACATGATGCTAACTTATGATATATATTTTTTTATAGGAAAATAAACCATTTATGCTACTATTGAGGGTCATATTTTGTCATTTGTAGATAAAATGTCATTATTTATTTAAATATTATGTTTCTACATGTTTCTAGGTAATTCAAAGAAAATTAGTAAGTGTGCTTACACTATCCACCTTGATCAATGGCAACATTGGGCCTTGATCAATGTCTTACACAGGGACTATAAAAATCCTATGCTTCCTGTTGCATCTTCAACAATAGATGCTACTGGTATGGTAAAGTCATTATTCTTTATAACAGCTTGAAGGATTGTTTTGTAAAATTACTCAACTTTTTGTTGTATTATATATCTATACTTGTATTATGCTTACTAGTTTGGCAACGTTGTTGATCCTAGACAACACTTATTTTGTAGTTATGTTTTTTTTGCAGGCAATATAGATATTGTGACTAACTTCATAGATTTAGAGTCCTTGAGTGGTGTTATTAAGGAAGAGTGGAGACAAGTCAGACACACATTTAAAAAAATCAGCACATATCATGTTGATTTATTTTATCTTTCCATGGAACAACTATTTGTATGACATTAACTTTTGTGCAATGTATTGTATTTTTTGTATATGGTATTTTATTTTCTATTATGAGACATGAAATGCAAACTTAATTTGAAAATCAGTAAATCTATAAATAATTTAAAAAAAAAATTAAAATTATGATACGCAAAAATGTGTGTCGTCTTCATTTATGACATGACCTTTCTTGACAAGGGCTTCCTAGATACTCATTGCGTGTCATAAACACGCGCGTCGTAAGGTTACGACACGCAAATGCGTGTCGTCTTCCTTTATGACAGGACCTTCCTTGATACGCATTGCGTGTCATAACCGCGCGTCGTAAATGCTCGTCATAAATGCGCATCGTCTCTCTCTTTATGACAGGGCCTTCCTTGACGCGCATTTGCGCGTCGTCTGAGTGTTTTACGACGCGCAATGAGCATCGTAAAAGGCTGTTTTTCTAGTAGTGAGCCCACCGGAGAAGAAGGGCTGAACCAAACGTTGAGGCCAAAAAAAATAGGTTAATACATTGTTGAAAATATGTTTTATTATCCATCGAAGTATTAAACAAATCGGTTAATACATATAGAAATTATTTTTGGAAAAAACACTATTGATAATTTCAAAACATAGCGTCTAATCAATCATTTACAAAAATTTATTAATTTACAAATTTAGAAGTGTTGTGGGTAAGTTTATAGTGATTAATTAAAATTAATATGTAAACTACTTTGAATACCCTAACGATGTTCTTTATGTGTAGATATTTGATAAAATTATGATTTTATATAATGAAATATATAATTGAATATTAAATATCTGTTTGTCCAAAAGTCATTATAAAATGATATATATATATATATATATATATATATATATATATATATATATATATATATATATATATATATATATATATATATATATAATTTTGTGAGACAAGGGGATCAAATCTTGACCACTCATCTTGAATAATCTAAGGCTAGAAATATATCAGGTTACACCATAAGGAAGCACAAGGAGACGGTGACATTTTTGCAATTAAATGGAACTTTAGGATTAGAATAAGGGCGTGGAGGGGCAGTAAGGGGATTTTACTGTCTATTTTCTTCAGGTCGCAAAAACATTTTATATCCTCTTCAATCTTCTTCATTCTGAGCGGCAAAACCCCAAGTAACCTCGATACGAACACCAAAATTCGTCTTATTCAATCTCGATCATCAATATCTTCTGCTTCATTCTGATTTGGATTTTTAACATTTTTATTTTGATTCTAAAATCGGATCAAGTTCTCGAGCATGAACATTCCTAAATCAAATGAAATCGAAGCTTAGTTTTACAACAAATGGATCATTTTACATAATCAGATTCATATTCTACATCTAGAGTTAATCCAGGTGACGTGTAATACTATAATTTCTTCTTGATTTTATATCTGTCGGTGATTTTGAGTTAAAATATTCTAATTGTCGATTTTATTATATGTATGTGATTATGAGTTGATGTATTTATCTATGATGTTTCTTCTCATTCTGATTCTACTTTGCACCGATCTTCCAAAACCCTCGATAAAACCCTAAAAATCGATTATGATTCACTATCATTTTGATTTTTAATGTTCTGATTCATATTCTAATCTTGAATCATGTTTCCTCCAATCCTTCAACTGCTACTTCTTCTCATGATTCTTAGTTGAGGAAGGATTCTTCTCATCTAGTAATAAAAGATTTCATTTACTCATCTGTGGCTGTTAACAATTCTAATGTTAATAAATCTACAATCCAAGCTATGTTATTATGCATAAATGAAGTTATTCACAAAATCTGTAGAGATATTTCTAGAATTTGAATTATAATTTGATTCAAGATCTTAGTTTGTTTGGTTTATCTTATTTGTTTCACACGTCTAGTGTCAGTTAAGTGTTTGGTAAATTTAGTGATCGCCAGCTAGGTGTTCGACATAATGCACTCTGTATTGATTTCATATTTTCTGCAAGAAAATTGTGATTTAAAATGATAGAATATAGTAGACGCAAACATAACATGCTGCCTATATTGATTTTAGATGTTATTTTGTTTGAGTAATTGGATTGTCTAGCTAGTAAATATTTGGTGAAATATTGTTTGATAATTTGATATTCTAAGTATTCTGGTGTGATAATTAGTATGGTACTTCTTAATTTGATTCAGATGTTACTTTGTTTGATTAGTTAGATGATCTAGTAAAATAGTCTTTGGTAACTTAATAGGTATTCTGATTTGTAAAGTTAGGTGTTACTTCATAAATTTGATTTAAGATGTTATTTTATTGATTAACCAGATGTTACTACTTGCTTTGATAAGTCAAAACTAAAATACCTTTTTAGAATTTGTTATTCTATCCTGACATAATTGAATTCATCTCTTTATGTTTTAGTTCGATAATATTTTATTCAGATTTAGATTCTACATACTAAATCATCTATTTCAATATTCTTTAGGAAGTTGTTATTCTATTTATTCTAATTTAGGAATTAATTTTTAAAATTTTATATTGTAGCTATGATTAGTGTTTGATCCAGGTTCACTATAGCTTGGGCTAGAAATGAACTTCTTTATTGTAGTTTTGGTTAAATATTTTTGAAATTATATATTGTAGCTAGGATTAGTGTTTGATACACATTGAAATCTAATGAAATTATTGGTTTAGGTTGGTGGTGTCTTTTAACCTAAATGCCTGATTAGTTAGGTTATCTGATCTTTTGTATTTTATATAATATTAAATCTCTTGTTTGCATTATACTAGATATTACTAATTGAAATTAAATGAATATAAACCTTATTTAGAGTTAGTACCATGTGGACAATTATGTTCTTTTGTTATTATATCTCATAGTTTCTACTTTGTGTAATGTTAACAATGCCTTGCACATATTAGATTTGTGCAAAATTAAATGTGAAAATAAAATACAATTCTTTAATTGTAAATTATTTATTAAACAATTTTTATATTGTTAATTATTGTCAGAATGTTAGAATATTCTAGTAAAATAAATCATTTGTTTATGTCCTAGTTTTATTGTTTTAATAAAAGTACCTTTTATGTTTTGATGTAGTTGAAATGAAGAAATTACTAAATCATGGGAAAAAACGAATTTTTGATCCTAAAAGAGAGAATGTTGAACAACTTCTTTCATCAAAAATATATAAAGTCAACAGAATGTCATTATAGATAAAGGCAAAAAAAATCATACTTCATGATACCTCATATGATAGCTCGTCATCTAATCAAGACGCGTCAACACAATATGAACAAGTACATATGACATTATAGTTGTATTGTTGTAGTTTATGGCATGTAATATCAGTAACATATTTCTCATATTCCATGAGTTTATATTTAAATTTTGTATGTATAACATTTTATTAAAATAATATTGTATGTTTTATGATATAATAAGTAGATGTATAATATTCTAATAGAATTGTAGAGTCTATGTATTGTAAAAAGTCGAAGTGGTTGTTTCTTTAGTTTCGCATATTAGTTATTTTACTAAGTCATAGTTTTATGCGAAGCGTATTGTAATAGACTTAGTATATTTTTTGTACACTCAGGTTTCCTATAAATAGGGATTGAGGATAGAAGTAGAGATAACTTTTGAACTCGAGTATTCTTTCTGCTTAAAGCATTGTAATCAGTCTTCATCAATATAAGATCTGATTAATATTTACTCGTTGTGTTCTTACTTTTCAATCATTCAATCATAATTGCTTTCATAATCTCGATAACAATTCTCTTCAATTGATATCAGAGCAGGATTCAAACTGCATCGATCTGATTTTCATGTTAGAATCATTTGATTTTTGAGTAGTAACTTTACTCAAAATTTTCCGTGCATTTTGGTTTTGAAAATCACATTTGATCTTCAGATTTGAATTGATTCTGCCTTTGAATTGTTTAGTCGAGTGATCGATTAGCAATTTGTGATCATTTCAGTTGATCAATTCTCAAATTCATCAAGTTTTTCAAGCTTTCTGAAATTTCCATGTTCATTAATGGCGAACTTCAACATGAATACAATGACTTCTTTCTCTCACTTGCTTGGTTCTTCAACCAAAATTCCGATGTTAATCCCTGAATACTATGATCAGTGGGCTGATAGAATGGAGGATTACTTAAATGGAATTGATGAAGAACTTTGGAATTGTATCAATGGAACAGTGCAAGCTCCTGCTAATGTTCAATCAATTGGACCGTCTACTACTTCTGCTGAAGTTGATGAACAACAAAACCGTTTGAAGAAGAATGAAAAGCGATGCATGAGGGAACTAAGAGGTGCTCTACCTCCTGTGGTTTACAATTACATCCGTAGTTGTAAAACAGCCAAGGAGATCTAGATAACTCTAAAAGAGAAGTATCAAGGTAGCGAAAAGACGAAGATCAACTCTATGAAGCAATGTCTTGTTGAACTAAAGGAATTCAGACAAAAGGATGCTGAAACTCTTGAAAGTTACTATGATCGTCTGAATGAGCTTGTGTATCGCTGCAATAGGTATGTAATCACTAGATCTCTCATGGAGTTCAATTTAACATTCATCATGGGCCTTCGCAAGGAATGGCGAAGTGTGAGTATGATGATTAAGAATCAACAGAGTTTTGATACAACCAGCTTGAATGATCTCTACAATCAGCTGAAAACACATGAAAGTGAAGATTCAGAAATGTATGAAGAATCAAAACAAAGTATAGGAGGACCTTTGGCTCTTGTTTCAAAGGTATCAGAAGTCGAAATTAATGAAACAGATGGTTCAGACAATGAAGGCTTCTTAATGAACTCTGATGATGAAACTGTGGCATTCTACTCAAACAACAGAGTTAAGAAATTTTTCAAAAAGCCTTTTAATCCAAAAGGAAAGGCAAATGATGCGAAGAGTGGAGTCTCCAAAGCTGGAGGAGAGGAGAAGAAGAAAATGGAAAAAGTTGATGAAAAGCAAAAAGATGATAAAGATGTGAAGAAACTGAAAGGTGATTCTGGAATCTATTGTCACTACTGCAATGGTGCGAATCACTTCGTAGCTGATTGCATGTTGCGAAAGAAAGAGGAGAAAAAGAACAAAGTGAAAGGTGAAGCTTACTATTCGGAAAAGATTGAAGAGTTGCGTGCAAAGACAAAAGGAATGTCACTAGTTGCAAAGGGTGAGTCTGATGAGGAAGAAAGTGGAACATATCAGATCTGGTCTTCAGGATCCGATGACGAAGAAATGAGGCATCCAACACATGGACCAATGTTCGCAAGCTTTGAAGAAAATTGCGAAGAGAATGTTTCAGGTCGGTGCTTCGTATCCAAATCCACAGACAAATCACCAATGACCACCAAGGTACGTGCTATTCTTGAATCTTTTAATATTCCTTTATCTGCTTATGATACTGAAATTACTTCTTTTGATGATACTGTTGCTTATTTTGATTCTGTTATTGTGTCTGCTAGTATTGAAGCTCAAAATTTAAATATGCAACTAGTTGAGACACGAAGAGAGTTAGAAATAAAACGAAGCAGAGTAGACAAACTTGAATTGCAAATCAAAAATGTAAATTGTGATAGGGACAATCTTGGAAATGAAGTTAGGTTGTTGCTAGCGCAAAGAAATATATACTGTAACTCTGCTAAGTGTTTGTATGCAAAATTAACTGCTTTACATCATTCATCTGTCATTATCAAAGAACAACATAGGAAACTTTTACCTTTTGTTGAATATGATCGTGAAAAAGTTGATGTTGTGTCTTATGATTGCGAAAACACAATTGCTCAATTTGATAAAATACCTGATGATAAATTTGCATATGGTATTATCAAAATTGATGAATTTTTGAATGCTGATGAGTTGGTTAGTATTGTCAATGAAAGTTTGACAAAGAATGAATAAGTGAAAATCTTAAAGAAAACTGAAACCTCAACTCTTGATTCTCAACTCAATTATGCTGATATCGATGACAATTCAGATAATGTGAGTGAAAGCAGTGAGATTGAAGAGGAAGAAGAGATTGATTGTTCTCAATTGTCAATCATTAATATCACATCTAAGATCAAAGGTAAAGAAATTATAGTTGATTCGATTGTCAAAGATGACATTGAAAAACCCTCTACTTCGCAACATTGTAATTTTGATAATGTGGATGTTGAAAGATGGAAATCTGATGACACTGATGAAAACAAAGAAGATGTGAAGGATTCACATGAAATACGTCCACGAGTTGTGGTTGATCAAGTGTTTGGAGATACAAAAGAATTTGACAAAATTCTAAGTGACAAAGGTGCACATTATTTGGAAACTAACACTGTGGTATATCCAAATTTTGTATGCACTGATAACACCATTTTTCAAAATCAAAATTTTGTCACTACTGGGAATGCTGAGAAAATTAACCCTGAATTCAACAAAATGGTTGAAAAAGATAATCAAAGGTCAACTACTAAAGGTTTCTTCGCAAACCAAAACACAGAAGAAAACAATTTAACTCAAAATCCTTATGTTTTTCAAAGACAAAAATCATCACAAAAATGGGTGGTTAAAGGTGAAAAAGCAAACAAAGTTTTTGAAAAAGTTGAAAAACCAAAGGTTGAAGTGAAATTAAATTCTCATGAATTTAAATTGATGGTTGGAAATTATTCAATAGAAAATAATGTTTCAAAAAGAAAAGCAAGAAAAGCAATCTTTTGGCAAGTTGTGTCCAATGATAAGTCAAAAGTTGAAAAAGAACAAATTTTAAAGTCAAAATCATCAAAATTTCAAAGCATAAATAAACAAAAGGATACAAGTTTTCATAAACCAATAAATTCTGTTGACAAAATTCCAATGAAAAATAATGATAAACTTGTTCGCAAATATGACAACATTCGAAAATTTGAGACTTCAAAAAAATTTGTGAAAAATCAAAAGTTTCATAAAGTTGGCAAATTCACAAATGATTCATCATCTTTAAATGTCACAACTCAAACAAAAATGAAGTTTTCTCCTAAACAACCAAATTTTCCAAATCCTTCAGTCTCAAAACCAACCAAAGTTTCGTATACAAAAGGAAAATCTGATGTAGGTATGATCAATCGTTGGCTTGAAGGGAAAGGAAGATAATATCAAAATGGGAAGTTTTCAGAGCAACAAATAAAAAATGCATTTGACAAGTTCGCAAATAACTCTTCCACTGGTAGTTTGTCATCTTATAATTCGCGAGTTCCGATACAAAAATGGAAACCAGTTATCAAAGTTGCGAATGTTGTGAAAGATGAGATGAAACTCAATGAAAATCCAAAACTGTTGAACAACTATATTTCAATATCTCGATCTGATGATGTTGATATAATTGATAGTGTCACATACAAAGTGAAAACATGGCTTTTAAATTCAAAGCATTTGTTCAAAAATACTAATGGAGGACCCAATAAGTCTTGGGTTCATAAATTTTTTCAATAAATGCAGGTGATGTGTGACGAGCAATATGATGCAAAATGGTATATTGATAGTGGTTGCTCTCATCACATGACTGGAAGAAAGGAAAACTTGCGAGATTATCCAAGCTTGGAAAACGCAGGAGTAGTCAAATTCGGAAATAATCACAAATGTCAAGTGAAAGGCTATGGGAAAGTAACAAATGGAAAATTCACTGTTAACATGGTTGCTTATGTTGAAGGTCTTCAACATAACTTGATTAGTGTTTTGCAACTTGTTGTGGGTACTGGAAACCAGGTTGTGTTTAATGAAGAAGGAAGTATCATTTCAAATGCGAAGACAGATGAAGTACTTCTCAAATCCAAAAGATATGGTGATATGTTTACAGTCGACATCAAACCAATCGTGGGCAAACCTGCTTGTGTTTACTATCAAAGGCATCTAATGATGTCAGCTGGCTTTGGCATAGAAGATTGTCACATTTGAACTTTCGCAATATTAACAAACTTTACACTGAAGATTTAGTTCGAGGATTACCTATACTAAAATTTGACAATGATTCTTTGTGTGTAGCTTACGAACAAGGAAAACAACATAGAAAAGGTCATCCGATTGTGATAGACTCAAAAATCGTAGAACCATTGGAACTTCTTCACATTGACTTATGTGGACCGTTTACTGTTGCTACAATCAATGAAAAGCGGTACATTTTAGTTATTCTTGATGATTTTTCTCGATTCACATGGGTATTTTTTCTCAGGTTAAAATCTGAAGTTGCTCAGACGATGATTGATTTTATCAAAAAGATTGAAATTAGCCTTAAAAAGAATGTTCGCAAAATTAAAAATGATAATGGTTATGAGTTTAAAAATCAAACACTTGATTCTTTTCTTATAGGCAAAGGAATTTCGCATAATTTCTCATCACCATATACTCCACAACAAAATGGTGTTGTTGAAAGAAGAAATCGATCTCTATGCGAAGCAGCCAGAACCATGTTAACATATGCGAATCTACCTCAATATCTTTGGGTTGAAGCAGTTTCCACTGCATGCTTTACTCAGAATCGATCATTCATTCATCGCAGATTCAATGTCACTCCATATGAAATACTCAACAATCGAAAACCTAATGTCAAATTTTTTCATATTTTTGGTTGTAGGTGTTTTATAATGAATCTAAAAGATAATCTGACCAAGTTCCAAGCTAAAGCTGATGAAGGCATATTCTTAGGATATTCGCAAAATTCAGTTGCATACAGGGTGCTAAACAAGCATACAAGAAAAGTTGAAGAAACTTTCAACTTAACTTTCGATGATTACTATCTTAAAAAATGGATAGTACATTTGAAAATAAATCAATTCTTGTTGATTCAGATACACAAATTGATAATTCTGAAATAAATAATTTTGATTATGACTTAATTTTTGGAATTCCTGACAGGGCAATTAATGCGGAAAATAATGCTCCTGATAATCAAACATCAGAATCCTCAAAACATACTGATGATTCAACAATCACTACAAGCTCAATATCTTGCGAAAGTGTGCCTGAAGTTCATATGGAGGGGGAGCATACGATTAACAATGAACACAGACAACAAACTTTCGAGGGGGAGAATGAAAATATGAATCATCAAGTTGAGGGGGAGCATTCGCAAACTCAACAAAATCATCAAGTTGAGGGGGAGCATTCGCAAATTCAACAGGATCATCATTTTGAGGGGGAGCATCAAGATGAACATCATGTTGAGGGGGAGCATGATGAAACAGAGACAATTAATCTTGATGAAAATGATGAGTTTCATGAATTAAATGATAATTTTTCTATTGCAGGATCTGAAAATGAAGATATGTATGAAGATGCACCATTGGAATTTAATCATGATTTTCCACCACTTGAGAAATGGACAAGAAATTATCCCAAAGAACAGGTAATTGGCAATCCACAAGATGGTGTGTTGACAAGAGCTCAAATTCGTGCGAAAAATGAGGTACTGAATGCGAACCAAGAACTGTGTATGTTTAATGTCTTTATTTCGAAAATAGAGCCAAATACATTAAAGGATGCTATGGAACACTCAGACTGGGTTGTTGCTATGCAATCTGAACTGGCTGAATTTGAACGAAACAAGGTTTGGAGATTAATTCCTAAACCTTCTGATATTTCAATTGTCGGATTAAAATGGATTTTTAAAAATAAAACCGACAAAGATGGCAATATTTTTCATAATAAAGCTAGACTAGTTGTTAAAGGTTATTCGCAACAAGAAGAAATAGACTATGAAGAAACATTTGCTCCTGTTGCAAGACTCGAAGCAGTTCGCATATTTTTAGCTTATGCAGCTCACAAAGACTTTGATGTTTTTCAAATGGATGTTAAGTGTGCATTCTTAAATGGAGAACTTGAAGAAACAGTCTATGTTGAACAACCACCAGGATTTATAAATGATGAACATCCTGATCATGTCTACATGCTAGACAAAGCAGTGTATGGATTAAAACAAGCACCAAGAGCCTGGTACGCAACACTTACAAATTTCTTGAAACAATCTAAATTTAAACAAGGATCAGTTGACCCCACATTATTTCGCAAGAAAGTTGGGAATCATCTCATGCTTGTTCAAATTTATGTTGATGATATTATTTTTGGCTCAACTGACCCAGCATTGTCAATTGAATTTGAAAATCTAATGAAGAGTCAATTTGAAATGAGTATGATGGGAAAAATTAATAATTTTTTTGGATTGAACATAAGACAGAACAGGGATGGAATTTTAATCAATCAAGAAAAATACACGAAGAACTTGCTTGAAAAGTTTGGAATGACCAACAACACGAAACTGAGAGTACCAATGGCAGTGGGAACAAGACTAACTCCTTCGTTAGATGCTCCTACTGTTGACTTAACACTTTATCGAAGCATGATAGGGTCTTTATTGTACTTAACTGCAAGTAGACCTGATATTATGTTTTCGGTATGTAATTGTGCTAGATATCAAGCTAATCCCAGAGAACCTCATTTGACTGCAGTGAAAAATATTTTTCACTATCTTAAGGAAATAATTTCGTTAGGACTTTGGTATCCTTCGAAATCGGGATTTTTCATTCAAGCTTTTTCATATTCTGATCTAGGAGGATGTACTTTGGATAGGAAAAGTACAAGTGGTGGATGTCAACTATTGGATGGGAAGTTGATAAGTTGGCAATCGAAGAAGCAAACTTGTGTTGCTATATCAACTGCTGAGGCTGAATACATTGCAGCTGCTGCTTGCACTTCGCAAATTATTTGGATTCAGAGTCAACTTCATGACTATGCGATAAACATGAAAAAGATTCCCTTGTATTGTGATTCGCAAAGTGCAATTCGCATTTTTCATAATCCAGTACAACATTCAAAGACAAAACACATTGCTCTTCGATATCATTTTATCAAAGATCATGTGGAAGATGGGAATATTGAAATTCATTTTGTTAAAACCACTGAACAACTTGCTGATATTTTTACTAAACCTCTTGATGAAAAACCATTTGTAAGAATTTTAGCAGGTTTGGGGATGATTGATGTGAATTCAATTTCAAAATATCAAGAATGAAAGGTGCATTCAGCAGTTATGAGTCAGAATCGTTCAAAAGTTACTGTTCATCTAGAGGCTTCGCTTGGCTTCGCATCCACATTTCTTCGCATTTGCACACATGACAACTAAGGTTAGGTTTACGATTCATTTTGTATTTTTTTTTAAAATTTTTAAAAAAACTTGAAAAATCAAAAATATTTTCTGTTTATTCATTTTCGTTTTTGAAAAATCAAAAATCGAAAAAGATTTTATTTTGTTATGTTTTTAATTTTGAAAAATTTAAAAATCACAAAAATATTTTTTTTAGTGTGTTTTGAGTTTAGTCCAGGACTTAATGCGAAGAGGTCATGCTTATATGTTTCTATGGGAAGGTGTCACACCCCCAAACCTGAACGGCGGAAATGTTCGGGGGCGGATGACTTCATGTGGTAACGTAACAAATGAATACATAGTAAAGAAAGCAATACAACCATCGCATATATAATTGAAAGTTTACATTTGTCAAAAGTTACATGTTCAAAACCAATGACAATATGATGTCAAAATATGAGATTAAACTGGCGCCGCAACATCCCTTCATCAAAAGCATAATGATACCTGAAATTACTGATTTCCTGGGACATACAAGTAATTTTGAAAGAGTAGATTAGCATTTAAGCTGGTGAGTTTCATAAGTATTTAAATGACAATGTTTGTATGAAATGAAATGTTTCGTCCTTGTTTGTTTGTGTTTAGAAAATCCAATATTTTCTACTAGTATAAAAGTAGCATTCTCTCAAGACCAATGTTTGTTTCTAAAATGTATGTAAGTGTAAAATAACCAATGTGTTTGAAAACCTTGTAAATCAATGCATTTTTAATACCCCATGTGAGTTTTATAACCATATTATTGACTCGGAATGCCTATCCACAACGTTCTTCAGGCGTTGGAATGTTATGACGTTTGTCACCCCAAATGGTGGACTGTAGCTAACAGTCAGGGCGCGGGTTGTCAAGCCTGTATAGATCTATACACAAACACCATGCTCCCCCTCCAAGGGATTTTGTTATATAATACAGGACTTGAAATGTGTACTCGAACGTATGTGAAGTTTATGTCTCACAAAACCGTAGTATAAAAAACAGATTTACGTGTTAAAATGTTCGTTTGTTCTTGTATATGAAAGTGACTTCTTGAAAATCATGTTTCTAGTATGTAAAAGTTAGCAATATCCTCGTAAAACTATACCTATTATAGTTTTCTAAAAGTGTGACTTGTTTGTTTAGAAAAAGCCTAGAAAAGGAATCACATTTTATAACTGTATAGATTTTTGTAGAGCCTAAGGTAGCAAGTATACATATAATCTAAGAAAATGTTTAGTTTATACATGCATTACAACAATTTATATTATTAAAGGTAGGATTTGATTGTAATATATTTTGTATACAAGAGTCCCTATAAAGTTTATAAATCACATATGATTCTACTTAATAAAAGTGTATAAAAATCTTTATATATTACACCCGATAGTAGTCGTGTGTTTTACTTGTATTTCCCCCCCTTAGAAAGCATATAAAAGCATTTAGAATATTTAAAAAAGAGTTAATTAAGGGGTATGAACTCACTTGAAAGTTTGAAGATAGCGAGATGGAAAACCGGGCAGAGTTTCGTCTCGGGAAACGGATTTTTCTCGGGATTCTCGGGAATCTCGAGAGTAAAATCGACCCTCGGGACTTGAGCAAAAAGACCAGAGCTTCGGGGTAGTGCGGGCACGGAAAACGAGGCAAGATCATGAGAGAAAGGAGAGAAATGGGATGATTTTTCCGGAACCCTCTCACCTCTATTTATAGGGGCTGAGAGGCCTCGGTACGCGGGGCGTACGGGCATACGCAGCGCGTACCCGTGCGTTATGCATGAGCGAGTCCTCGACTGCCCCAGAGCTCGGATGGGATGGATCGGGTAGGTTCGAATAGGGGCGACGTGGACGGACCGAGACCAAGGACTTCGGGTACGCGGGGCGTACGAGGCTACGCAGCGCGTAACCCGGATGAGGACGCTGACTCCTCCTTCGGATATTACTAGAATTTTGATTTAAATTTATATATAAATTATTTAATAAACTTCAAAAAATCATATCTTCTTCATACGAACTCCTTTTTCGATGGTCTTTATATCCACGCGTAGGTGAGACTACGCTCTACAACTTTCGTTTAGACTCCGTTGGCAAATTCCGAAATTATTTTTATTATTTATTTATAAAATGACGTGATTAAGGAATTTCTTTAAAAATTCATAACTTCTTTATCTGACGTCGGTTTTTGCCAGACTTTTCACCGCTAAAATACCATTGTCGAGACCGTCGATTCTCGTTTAGGTCATTCCGGCCAAAAGTCGCTCGATCTCCGATTCGAGTTTTTAGTTGTCTGCTGCTAAGCCGAACTTGGAAAGATCTTAACTTCAATATACGAAGCCGGATTTGGGCATTCTTTTTACGTACGATCCTGGTTTTAATGATATTAAACATAGTAGGTAGTTAAATAGAAACTTTTTGGACATTTTATTATCAAAGTAAATTTCTTTAACTCAAAAGTAGTTACAATACTTGACTTATTAGACCATTACAAAGAGTTGAAATATCGGGTTGTTACATCATCCCCCCGTTAGAGGGAATTTCGTCCCGAAATTTAAAGTAGTAAAGATACTAGTGAACATGAAAAAGATGAGGGTACTTTTGTTTCATCTGATCTTCGCGTTCCCATGTGAATTCAGGTCCCCGCTTGGCGTTCCAGCGAACCTTCACGATGGGTATGCGACTTTGTTTTGTTTGCTTGACCTCTCGGTCCATGATTTCTACTGGTTCTTCCACAAAGTTGAGGCTCTCGTTGATCTCGATCTCGTCGAGTGGAATAACAAGAGTCTCATCGGATAGACACTTTTTCAAGTTTGAGACGTGGAAGGTTGGATGTATGTTACTAAGTTCACGCGGTAGGTTAAGCTTGTAAGCCACAGGGCCGATTTTGGCAATAATCTCGAAAGGCCCTATGTATCTTGGATTTAGTTTCCCACGCTTTCCAAAGCGTATTAAACCCTTCCACGATGAGACCTTTAATAAAACGTGGTCTCCTACCTGGAATTCAAAAGGTTTCCTCCTTTGGTCAGCGTAGCTTTTCTGTTGGTCTCTAGAGGCTTTCAATCGTTCACGAATCTGAACAATCTTCTCTGTCGTTTCTCGTATGATTTCCGGACGGTGAGAGGGCTTTCAGGAACTCTTCCTTTAGCTAACTGGGTATCGCCAACTCCAGTCCAGCACAGAGGGGATCTGCACTTTCGACCATAGTGGGCTTCAAACGGAGCAGCCTTTATGCTTGTATGATAACTATTGTTGTATGAAAATTCGACAAGGGGTAAATGGATATCCCATGCCTTTCCAAAGTCAATCACACAGGCTCTTAGCATATCTTCTAAAGTTTTTATCGTTCTCTCACTTTGCCCGTCTGTTTGTGGGTGGTAGGCTGTACTCATCTCTAGCCTAGTCCCCAGGGAACTTTGTAGTGACTGCCAGAATCTTGAAGTGAATCTACTATCTCTATCGGAGATAATGGATATCGGAGCACCATGCAGTCGCACTACTTCCCTTAAGTAAGTCCTTGTAAGCTTTTCCATTTTGTCAGTCTCCTTGATGGGTAGGAAATGCGCGGATTTGGTCAATCTGTCGACAATGACCCATATGGTATCGAGTCCACTCGTCGTCTTGGGTAACTTGGTTATGAAGTCCATAGTAATCCGCTCCTATTTCCATTATGGTATCTCCGGTTGTTGTAGTAATCCTGACGGTTTCTGATACTCGACCTTAACCTTAGCGCAAGTAAGGCATTTACTTACGAAGGTAGCAATTTCTGCTTTCATGTTAGGCCACCAGTACAGTTTCTTAAGATCCATATACATTTTATCTGAACCTGGGTGAACGGAATATCTGGAGTTGTGTGCTTCGGTCATGACTACGTTTCTGAAACCACCATGTTTCGGGGTCCAGATTCGGTCCATGAGATAGTAGGATCCGCCACCCTTGACTTCTAGATTCTTTTCCATTCCTTGCAGGGATTCACCCGCCACATTTTCAGGTTGCAAAGCTTCCATTTGTGCCTCCTTAATTTGTGTGGATAAGTGGGAATGGATAGTCATAGTCAGAGATTTGACCCTCCGACCAGTGTATTCCTTTTGACTGAGGGCGTCAGCTACCACGTTGGCCTTGCCAGGATGATAACAAATTTCGCATTCGTAGTCATTTAGTAACTCAACCCATCGTCGTTGTCGCATGTTGAGTTCCTTCTGATCGAAAATGTGTTGAAGGCTCTTGTGATCGGTGAAAATAGTACTCTTTGTTCCGTATAAGTAGTGTCTCCAAATCTTCAGAGCAAATACCACTGCTCCTAACTCAAGATCATGTGTCGTATAGTTCACTTCGTGTGTCTTAAGCTGTCGGGAGGCATAAGCAATAACCTTCCCTCTCTGCATAAGAACACAACCAAGTCCTTGATTTGACGCATCGCAATACACTACGAAGTCTTCTATCCCTTCGGGGAGGGATAGTATCGGTGCGGTGCACAAGGCCTGTTTTAGCGTCTGGAATGCCTTCTCTTGTTTAGCTTCCCAGCCAAAGGCCACGCCTTTCTGGGTTAATGTAGTAAGAGGTTTCGCAATGCTAGAGAAGTTCTTTATGAATCTGCGATAGTAGCCAGCGAGACCTAGAAATTTACGAATTTCTGTAGGTGTCTTTGGTGCCGACCAGTTCTCAATAGCCTTAATTTTGGAGGGGTCCACGTGTATACCTTTCTCGCTAACAACGTGGCCTAAAAATTCGACTCTTCGAATCCAAAATTCGCATTTAGAGAACTTTGTATAGAGTTTCTCCATTCACAGTGTTTCTAGGACTTTTCGTAGGTGCTGACTATGCTCTTCCTCACTTCGGGAGTAGACAAGTATATCATCGATAAAGACGATGACGAACTGATCCAAGTAAGGACGGCATACCCTATTCATTAGGTCCATAAATACTGCTGGTGCATTGGTTAATCCGAACGGCATCACTACAAATTCGTAGTGTCCATAACGAGTTCGGAAAGCTGTCTTTGGAATATCCCCCTCTAGAACTCGTAATTGGTGATATCTGGATCGTAGATCTATCTTTGAGAAGTAGTTTGCTCCTTGAAGTTGATCGAATAGGTCGTCAATACGGGGTAGAGGATAACGGTTCTTGACAGTAAGTTTGTTCAGCTCTCTGTAGTCAATGCACATACGAAACGATCCGTCCTTCTTCTTTACAAACAGGACCGGTGCTCCCCAAGGTGAGAAACTTGGTCTTATGAATCCTTTTTGAAGGAGTTCATTAAGTTGAATTGAAAGTTCCTGCATCTCTGCTGGTGCGAGACGATAAGGTGACTTCGCTACTGGGGTAGCCCCTGGAACTAAGTCGATTCTAAATTCGACCTGGCGTTGTGGTGGTAATCCTGGTAGTTCTTCTGGAAAGATATCGGGAAAGTCGCGTACTACGGAAATGTTCTTGATGTCGTTCAGTTCTTGACTTGTATCAACGATGTGCGCTAGGAATGCTCGACAATCCTTCCGCAAGCACTTTCGAGCTTGGATGCACGAAATGATGCGAAGGTTTGTACTTGATTTGTGGCCGTAGGTAACTAATGTTTCGTTGTTAGGGAGATTAAAACGGACTGCTTTCTCAAAGCACATGATGTCGGCGCGAAGAAGACTCAACCAATCCATGCCGACTATGACGTCGAAACTTTTAATTTGGACCGGCATGAGATTGATTGGAAAAGAATGGCTGTCTAAAGTTAACGTATAGCCCATGTATATGCAGTTAGTGTTTTCGGTTTTTCCATTGGCCATCTCTACAGTGAATGATTTTTCTAACTTGCTAGGTTTAGGTTTAAGTAAATGAATAAAGTTTTGACTCACGAAGCTTCTCTCTGCTCCACTATCGAATAATATGCATGCATACGAATTATCGAGAAGGAACGTACCAGCAACTACAGTTGGGTCAGCTACAGCTTCGTCGTGGCCTATCGCCAAAACTCGTCCCACACCGTCGGTGCCTGCTGCCTTAGGGCAGTTCCTCTTGTAGTGGCCCACCTCGCCACAACCGTAGCAAGTCTGGACTACACCCGCACTGGGAACTTGAGTGATCGGTTTTGCGGGGTCCTTGCAGAAATGGGCTGTGTGTCCCTTCCTGTTGCAGTTGGCGCACTGCATTTCCCGACAAGGTCCATGGTGGTGGTAAGTGCATTTGGTGCACTTTGGAAGGTTACCCACATAAGGCTTTGTGGGGTAGGGATTTGTAGGGACTGTAGTAGGTACAGTGGCAGCATTCACTAAAACCAGTTGTTTCTTTGCGGATTCTTGGGAAGACCCACCCTTCCCTTTATTCCATACTCTCTTCCTGTTGTTGTTGTTGTTGTTGTTGTTTCCTTTCTGTGGTTCTGGTGTAGAAACAGTTGAGTTCTGATGACCTCCGTAGTCAATCAGAGATTGTGCTAGTTCCTTAGCACTTTCAAAGGTGTCAGGTTTGGAAGCTAACACGCTTGATCGTATTTGGGGCGTCAGTCCCCAGATGTATCTTTCTATTTTCTTGCTCTCGAGAGCAATCATATCTGGGCAAAGGATTTCCAGATCGCAGAATCGGTTGGTATAAGTTGCGATGTCGGTACCAACCATTCCGAGAGTCCATAGTTCGTGTTCGAGCTTTTGAATCTCTCCCCGTGGGCAATATTCTCTCATCATCATGGCTTTTAGGCTCTCCCAGCTTATGGAGTTTGCCACAATCAGGGTAAGTACTTTAACGTGGCCATTCCACCAAGTTAAAGCTCTATCAATAAGGGTGAAAGTTGCAAATTTGAATTTGCTGTGCTTGGGACAGGAGCAAATTTCAAAGACTGACTCTGTCCTTTCAATCCACTGTCTCAGGGCTAACACACCACCAGATCCATAAAACATTCGGGGCTTGGCATTAGTAAAGTCCTTATAGGTGCATTCTCGGGGTGGTCCATGACTCTCGCCATGGTTGGATGGGTGTGTGCCAGATCCCGTGCCATTAGTACTCGAGTTATTGATCTGTGACATGGCAGCTGCTACCGCTGCGGTGACTGCTGCTTGGAACATAACAACATCAAATTGAGGTGGTGGAGGTGGTGGTGGTACAGGTGCTTCCCCACCGTTGCTTCGCCTTGGATTCCTACGCGGAGGCATCCTTCAACTATAGGTTGAAAAGGTAAAGATACGAATTCCATAGAATAGAAAATTAATGTGTCTCATGAACTAAATTGCTATAGTTCAACAACAGATGCTAGTATGAGTCTTAAAATAGAAGAATGAAAGTTATTTGTAAGACTGAAAGTATGAAACAAGTATTTGGTTTCTCAAAGACTTTTCAAGGTTCGAACGAAATACTCAACGTAGTAATAATAGTGTCACTTATATTAATATAAAAGTTGATACACGATCATGAAAAATTTGACCCCTATAAGGGTCTCCGATTACAAAGTTCGAGAAATTTAAAGACTTTTAGCCGAGGTCCTAAGCTATAACAAAATTTGAGTCTTTGACAAGCACTACTTGCGACGTAGGTTGCGCTTGGAGCTTGACTCTGCATCTGAATGCTTCGACTCCATTAGACGCCAATCAAAAGCGGCTTGTTGTTCCCTCAGTTCAGCGAGGGCTACAATCATTTGCGCTTGGAATGCCTCGGTTTAGAGTTGAGCATTGTCTTGTATCTTGTCCAGCCTACGGATGTCAGAAGTGTGAACCTGCACTTCCACGTTGACATCCCGGAGTCGGCTAGCTTGAACTCCAGACTGATAGGACTGATTGGCTAGCTTACCCCCATTACCGGGAGTGCCCGATCAGCCGAACCTCCACCGCGGACATCATAGAAGTCCCGACACATGCCGTAGGGAGGGCGTATGCTTTGTTGTTGGCTCCAATGATGGAGGGTACTTCCCCAGAAGGGAGTCGGTCCTTGAAAGTTCCTTACGAAGACGGGAGGTTGAACGGGTAGTGGATCGATCACTTCCGGTTCTGAGTCGGTACCGGAGTCATCATCCACTTCTATGGGTTCCTCGTCCTCTTCGGGATCATCTTCGACCCATCCTCCGTTGCCTTGGTTGGGAAAGTAGGGGTCGCCGGGGTGGTGAAATCCAGCCATTTGACTGTACGAGAAATAGGGTTATAAGAGTTGAATAAAGTTGAAACTTGCAAAACATGTAAGTTAAACTAGTTTAGGTAGCAAATACTCCTATAGTATTTAAATTCTTGTGTTTGATTCTAGTAACGGTTTGATAAGTTTTCACTTGTTGCTTACTATGATCATTCCTCGATATACGTTGGTCCAATCTCGGGCAAATATAGTTGATCACGCTATATTTTTCCAAAATCTGATTACATATATCGAGGCTTAATCGTAGTGCCAACTTGTCTAAATACTTGTTGTATAGTTATATATCATGAAAATAATTTGTTGTATGCATGTAATTGTGCTTAAATGAACTATCAATTTAAGTTAAACGTAACGCTGCTTAAGCGTAAAAAGAAAAATGTTTTGTCAGAGAGTGTTAGTCCCTTAAGCATTTATAGTTTGTATATCTTATGTGGTTCGATATACTTAGTTCACTATAAACATTGCTCTGATACCAATCTGTCACACCCCCAAACCTGAACGGCGGAAACGTTCGGGGGCGGAGGACTTCATGTGGTAACGTAACAAATGAATACATAGTAAAGAAAGCAATACAACCATCACATATATAATTGAAAGTTTACATTTGTCAAAAGTTACATGTTCAAAACCAATTACAATATGATGTCAAAATATGAGATTAAACTGGCGCCGCAGCATCCCTTCATCAAAAGCATAATGATACCTGAAATTACTGATTTCCTGGGACATACAAGTAATTTTGAAAGAGTAGATCAGCATTTAAGCTGGTGAGTTTCATAAGTATTTAAATGACAATGTTTGTATGAAATGAAATGTTTCGTCCTTGTTTGTTTGTGTTTAGAAAATCCTATATTTTCTACTAGTATAAAAGTAGCCTTCTCTCAAGACCAATGTTTGTTTCTAAAATGTATGTAAGTGTAAAATAACCAATGTGTTTGAAAACCTTGTAAATCAATGCATTTTTAATACCCCATGTGAGTTTTATAACCATACTATTAACTCGGAATGCCTATACACAACGTTCTTCAGGCGTTGGAATGTTATGACGTTTGTCACCCCAAATGGTGGACTGTAGCTAACAGTCAGGGCGCGGGTTGTCAAGCCCGTATAGATCTATACACAAACACCATGCTCCCCCTCCAAGGGATTCTGTTATATAATACAGGACTTGAAATGTGTACTCGAACGTACGTGAAGTTTATGTCTCACAAAACCGTGGTATAAAAACAGATTTACGTGTTAAAATGTTCGTTTGTTCTTGTATATGAAAGTGACTTCTTGAAAATCATGTTTCTAGTATGTAAAAGTTAGCAATATCCTCGTAAAACTATACCTATTATAGTTTTTTAAAAGTGTGACTTGTTTGTTTAGAAAAAGACTAGAAAAGGAATCACATTTTATAACTGTATAGATTTTTGCAGAGCCTAAGGTAGGCAAGTATACATATAATCTAAGAAAATGTTTAGTTTATACATGCATTACAACAATTTATATTATTAAAGATAGGATTCCATTGTAATATATTTTGTATACAAGAGTTCCCTATAAAGTTTATAAATCACATATGATTCTACTTAATAAAAGTGTATAAAAATCTTTATATATTACACCCGATAGTAGTCGTGTGTTTTACTTGTATTTCCCCCCCCCCCCCCCCCCCCCCCCTCAGAAAGCATATAAAAGCATTTAGAATATTTAAAAAAGAGTTAATTAAGGGGTATGAACTCACTTGAAAGTTTGAAGATAGCGAGATGGAAAACCGGGCAGAGTTTCGTCTTGGGAAACTGATTTTTCTCGGGATTCTCGGGAATCTCGGGAGTAAAATCGACTCTCGGGACTTGAGCAAAAAGACTAGAGCTTCGGGGTAGGGCGGGCACGGAAAACGTGGCAAGATCGTGAGAGAAAGGAGAGAAATGGGGTGATTTTTCCGGAACCCTCGCACCTCTATTTATAGGGGCTGAGAGGCCTCGGTACGCGGGGCGTACGGGCGTACGCAGCACGTACCCGTGCGTCATGCATGAGCGAGTCCTCGACTGCCCCGGAGCTCGGATGGGATGGATCGGGTAGGTTCAAATAGGGGCGACGTGGACGGACCGAGACCAAGGACTTCGGGTATGCGGGGTGTACGAGGCTACGCAGCGCGTAACCCGGATGAGGACGCTGACTCCTCCTTCGGATATTACTAGAATTTTGATTTAAATTTATATATAAATTATTTAATAAACTTAAAAAAATCATATCTTCTTCATACGAACTCCGTTTTTGATGGTCTTTATATCCACACGTATGTGAGACTACGGTCTACAACTTTCGTTTAGACTCCGTTGGCAAATTCCGAAATTATTTTTATTATTTATTTATAAAATGACGTGATTAAGGAATTTCTTTAAAAATTCATAACTTCTTTATCTGACGTCGGTTTTTGCCAGACTTTTCACCGCTGAAATACCATTGTCGAGACCTTTGATTCTCGTTTAGGTTATTCCGGCCAAAAGTCGCTCGATCTCCGATTCGAGTTTTTAGCTGTCTGCTGCTAAGCCGAACTTGGAAAGATCTTAACTTCAATATACGAAGCCGGATTTGGGCATTCTTTTTACGTACGATCCCGGTTTTAATGATATTAAACATAGTAGGTAGTTAAATAGAAACTTTTTGGACATTTTATTATCAAAGTTAATTTCTTTAACTCAAAAGTGGTTACAATACTTGACTTATTAGGCCATTACAAAGAGTTGAAATATCGGGTTGTCACAAAAGGTATCATTTTTTTTTAATTTTGTACTAGTTAGGATGTTCTTAGAAGCATGCTGCAGCATGTTGACTCAAGCCTCATATGACTCTTTGTGTGAGAAAAGAAAGTCTTAATGAAATTATCACATGAAAATTTCTTCCCAATAAGGCTTGTATTCGCATAAGTCAAAAGAGCTACCTTACTCTTCTCATATGAGTTAAGAGTTTTCTGTTTGGTCCATAAATAACAGAGGTACATTCGATCTTATAACCAATCTTTTTCATCTCAAAATTCTTCACACAAATCACACACAAAGACGTATGTCTGAGAGGTCTCTGATCAAACCAATCGAGACTTAGATACACAAAAATTCTTTGTTTATGATCTGACATCATGAGTCCGTGATGCAAGTGAAACCCAAACATCCTAAACTCTGAGGAATTGACGGGGAACATTGTTCCAAATATTAACGAAACTTTTATTTCAGTACCAAAATTTCGAAACTCCAAATCATATTCAATTCGCATGTGTGGTCTGGATCAAACATTCGCAACCCACAATGTTTGTTACCCAACAAGATCCAGTACAACAATTTTTATGAATATGATTTCTGTGTGAGTTTCATTCGCAAATCCTAGTCATGATAAATATTTTCAAAAGCCAACTTGTCACTGACTACATTGGTCATACAAGTAATTTCAGTTACAATTTCTCACCTTATGTTAAGGTTGATATGTAATGAAATTTGAATCCAACCCAAAAATATCTTTCAAAAGAAGCCCTTTGATACTTATAAAAAAGTATTCAATTGTAATTCACGGGAACATACAGAAGCTGTTGATCATCTCTCTTGATGATTAACGAAGCAACCTTTGCCTGGGGTTTAAACTGCCTTATTGTCAAATTGAATTTTTGACATCACAGAATTCCAAAAAAAATTTGTTGTTGTTATTTCTTATCTTATTTCTTTGGAACACTGCACTCACGAAATCCTTGAGGTTCTGAGTAATACCAACTCAGGCTGATTATTTCGCAAATCTGACATATGACTTCACTTTATATCCCAAAAGTGAAAGAGCCTTGCCTCCATGTGAAGGGTTTTAACGGTTCCAATTCTATAACGGGAAAATTGACAGGCTGTGTACTCAAGATGGTTGGTATTCTGTCCGGTTTTCTAGGAGATGTGTCAGTTACTTTTTGCAGCATGACTATCTTTTACTGTCATGGTCCGATTATCCAGGTGCCACATCGGATAACATTAAATGTATCCCACTTTAATTTCAAATCGATTTGGGTTACCTATAAAAGGGGGTTCAAGATCATTGTATACGGTTATGCGAACAAAAATCTTACAATCCTAAAGTTCTTCAAACTTCTTCAACTTCATCTTGTTCAAACCCTAACAATGGCCGGTACTCAATCAAACACTGATGAAGTTCTCTCACAATCACTCTGGTCATACAAGTAATTTCAGTTACAATTTCTCACCTTATGTTAAGGTTGATATGTAATGAAATTTGAATCCAACCCAAAAATATCTTTCAAAAGAAGCCCTTTGATACTTATAAAAAAGTATTCGATTGTAATTCACGGGAACATACACAAGCTGTTGATCATCTCTCTTGATGATTAACGAAGCAACCTTTGCCTGGGGTTTAAACTGACTTCATGTCAAATTGAATTTTTGACATCACAGAATTCCAAAAAAATTTTGTTGTTGTTATTTCTTATCTTATTTCTTTGGAACACTGCACTCACGAAATCCTTGAGGTTCTGAGTAATACCAACTCAGGCTGATGATTTCGCAAATCTGGCATATGAATTTACTTTATATCCCAAAAGTGAAAGAGCCTTGCCTCCATGCGAAGGGTTTTAACGCTTCCAATTCTATAACGGGAAAATTGACAGGCTGTGTACTCAAGATGGTTGGTATTCTGTCCGGTTTTCTAGGAGATGTGACAGTTACTTTTTGCAGCATGACTATCTTTTACTGTCATGGTCTGATTATCAAGGTGCCACATCGGATAACATTAAATGTATCCCTCTTTAATTTCAAATCGATTTGGGTTACCTATAAAAGGGGGTTCAAGATCATTGTATACGGTTACGCGAACAAAACTCTTACAATCCTAAAGTTCTTCAAACTTCTTCAACTTCATCTTGTTCAAACCCTAACAATGGCCGGTACTCAATCAAACACTGATGAAGTTCTCTCACAATCACTCATGAAGATCCAAAGCACCAACTATCTGGTTGATCCCAATGTCTCATCATACCCAGAAGGATTAAAGATGTTAATAGTTGCACTGAAAAGATCTCCTCTGTCCACTGCCATATTCAGTTCTTTCTCAGTTCTGATGACATGGTTGTCATTGGCAGCATCATCGGCTTCATACAACTATGCCACTGATGTTATTACCTTCAATATGATGAACAACAAAAGGGTTAAACTCACGAAGAAACTGCTCATTGAGTTCTTGAACATTCCCAACAACCCTCCATTTTTCAAACCCCTGAATTCCCAAATCATCTTTATGTTCAATGAGATGGGTCATCAGCCAGCACTTGAGAAGATTTGTGATTTCAGAAAGTCTGGATTACCCTGTATGTGGAATTTTCTATTTGGAATTTTTCTCAGATGTTTGATAGGAAGAACAGTAGGTCTTGACAGGGGGCGTATGGAAGTCTGTGCGATGGTGATGGGCTTATACTACGATATTAGTGTAGATTACGGAACTCAGTTGTGGAAGGAGTTCATAAAAAGTTTGGAAAACACGAATTCTGAGAAAGGTATCTCATGTGCAAGGTATTGGAGCCTTATTCTGGAAAAGGCATATGAAAAAGAGGGAATTCAAGTTCCAGAGGGTGCTAAGGTTGTGGAATTTTCGTTGTATCAATTTCCGAAGGAGGTGGAAGATGATGAAAACATCTTTACACATGTTGCTTGCATTCCAGATGCGATGCTTCTCAAAGTATCATCCACTCACAAAGTGTTGGTAAGATACATGAAGACGTTTGATCCAGCTGTGCAGACTGGGATCTTATTGGAAGTTACTACCAAAGCCTCAAAGAAGAAGAAGAAGACCACTAAGAAGGATGAAAATGTTCAATCTTCGAAACATAGTCAAGAAGAAGAGGTTCAGATAGAGGAGACCTCGTCAAAATCGAAGAAGGAAACTATACCCTTAAAATCTGGGGTACTGAAAAAGATTCGCAAAACCGAAGTAAGCAAAAAGGGGGTGACAGTTCGTAGTGTTCCAGCTCCTGTTTCTCCAAGGTCAAAGAGGCAAAGAGCTCAGGATGTTGCGAAATAGATGCAACAAACTCTTTTGAAGAAGCGGAAGTTGATCATTCGTAACTAGTCTTCTGATGAAGAGGTGATTCCAGTGACTCCACTTGTTTCTACGCCGGTAACCGTTTCTCTTCCACTTGTTTCAGTTACACCTGTTTCGCAAATTTCTACACAATCTATTCCACTTGAAATAGTCACTACCAAATCAGTTTCTGAGGAGGTACCTATTTTTGATACGGCTGTCAACGTATCTGATACAGGGGCACCTATCACAAGTGTTGCAACCACTCTGCCCATTAGCCTACCTGCTACATTACCTATCTCATTACCACCGGCATCACTTCCAACTTCTACACTTTCTACCTCATCCATTTTTGACCATCATCTACAAAATCCATTCACAACCTTATTTCCATCACAATCACCCGAAACTCCTCAACCTTCGCAACCCATGTCCGATGATGAAACTGAAGGAGGAGCTTTTGGAGGAGTATTTGAGGATATACATTTTGATTCAGAGGAGGAGGATATACCTGATCATATGCTTATGACAGGAAAGCAATTCAAAGTCCTGAATCAAAAGTTGAATGCCATTATTCAGTCACAAGCTGATTCTGGTAGAACGTCATCTATCTCAGGATTGGAGGTTGATGTTATGATCAAAGCTGCTGAAAAAAGAATACTTGATAAAGTTGATCAGACAGACAAGAACAATGAGCTTCACATTAAAGCTCAAGGGAGTTCATTCAATGGAGTTGTCAAGGATTTACAAACTGTTGCAAAAGAACGCCATGTTCTGTTTGTGCAGGATGTAAAGAAAGTTAGGGAGGATGTGAACTTCAAGATTGAAGAATTAAAGACTGAACTTGCGAAGGAGCTTCGAGATATTACTTCTCAACATATTGAAGTACAAAAGAAGGTTGATGTGGTTGTCACAGACATCAACAAAGTTATTGCTGCTCCTATCTTTGAAGCGAACCACAAAGAAAACAAGGACAAGTTTGATCAGCTGATTCAGCTGGTGACTGAGTTGAAAACCTTTTTTTCGCAATCTTCATCTCCATCCATTCTCACTCCTGAATTCCTGTCTCTCAAAGTCAATACTTTGGTACAAGCAATTCATAAGGCACTTGCTCCAATTACGAACTTTACCTCTTTACTACCGAAGAGTGCCCCACCTGCTTTCACAGGGGTGTAAGGGGGAGAGAAGAATAGAAGTAACGAGGATGATGTGAAGACTGTGGGGAAAGTGATATCTACTCAGCTCAAAACTACTCTTCCAATATTCACTATGCCGATTTCCTCAACAACGATGACCACAAGACCAATAGCCAAAGGGCAAGTGATCCTCCCACAATGAATAAAGGAGATCCTGCGAAGCTATATTCTTATGAAACTATAGACTCGAAAGTGGTGGGGAGAGAGATGTATGAATTTGGGAAAAAGCCAAAGAAAAGCTATGAAATTGCGAATTTGGACAAATGCCAGTTGGATTTTCCGATTAATGAAATGCTTTTCATAACATCTCAGTACAAGATTAGCGAGAAGTTTGATAATGCTGATGACTACATACACATGAAAATCAGATTTCATGCTGTATTGGGAAAGAATCCAGATGAAGTATGGTCCTTAATGAAGATTAAAAAGGTGTTGACGATGGATACAATGTTTGAAGACATGCTTCAGAATTTTCGCTATTTTATCATTCGAGCTGATAACAAGCAATATGACTTCACAATAGCTGACTTCCCTCTGATGAACTGCAATGATCTTATTCAAGTGGCTCTTATTTTGAAACATATGGAAGACCACAAGCTCAAAGGATCTGAAACTGAAGTGTTTAGAATCGGTTTCGCACATGTCAAGACTTTTATTGATAACTATTTTGACTGTTTGGCATTAACCGATGAAGAACTCGCAACGACTTTGGGAAGAGAAGTGAATGTCCCTTGGGAAGATACCTTGACCCAGTCAGCATTATCTAAGTATGTTGTTGGTGAAATATGTCTGAAACCTTTTGGCATGGTATTTTCAGGGAGAGATACGAAGGGGAAGCCCAAGAAATTTTTGTTCAAGGTCTCAGAAGTTGAAAGATATACTTCTTCGCAATATACGAATTTTATTGTTCGTATGAATAACTGCAAAAAGAATAACGAAGGAGACAAGAGGGAGCTTAAGAAGGTAATTTCTTGGTATGGTGAAGTGCAAAAGACAATTCACTCAGCTGTTCAGAGGCTTATGGACTGAATAGTTTTGACTGTTTACAAAGGGGGAGATTGTAGAGTCTATGTATTGTAAAAAGTCGAAGTGGTTGTTTTTTTAGTTTCGCATATTAGTGATTTTACTAAGTCACAGTTTTATGCGAAGCGTATTGTAATAGAGTTTGTATATTTTTTGTTCCCTCAGGTTTCCTATAAATAAGGATTGAGGATAGAAGTAGAGAGAACTTTTGAACTCGAGTATTCTTTCTGCTTAAAGCATTGTAATCAGTCTTCATCAATATAAGATCTGATTAATATTTACTCGTTGTGTTCTTACTTTTCAATCATTCAATCATAATTGTTTTCATAATCTCGATAACAATTCTCTTCAAGAATAATATTTTGGGTTGTATGTTATCATAAATTGATATTTATGTATTGTTAAGAATTGAAATTAAAATCATATTAAATTTTATACGTATAGTATATGTGTAACATCACAAAATCCGAGGCCAAAACTTTCACTTTTGATTAGGTGATTTATAAAATGGTTCATCAAACCGTTGCCAAAATCATGTCAATAGATAAAACTATAATATCATGTCTCAAACCAAATCATCTGAAATAACAAAATATAAAAGTACAATCCTAGAAAACTCTAAGCAGAAATCATATGTGTGCGTGTCTGATGCGCTGCTAGATCGCCGACTCCTTCCCCTTGGACGAAGAGGTACCTGAAACAAAAATTAAAATTGTAAGCACGAAGCTTAGTGAGTTCCCCCATCATACCACATACCATACAATCCCATAGCATACATACTACCGGACAATTCTGGGGCGCCCGTCCTACCCATGTCAAGCCATTCTGGGGTGCTGACCTACCCATGTCAAGCCATTCTAGGGTGCTGACCTACCCATGTCAAGCTATTCTGGGGTGCTGACCTACCCATGTCAAGCTATTCTAGGGTGCTGACCTACCTATGTCAAGCTATTCTGAGGTGTTGACCTACCCTCCAGTCTATCTCAACCGAGCACGGGGACTATTTCACCCCTACTACTAACACATAACATGTAAGTCCCTAATCTGCCTGTGTATCAATCAGATCCGTTTGATGGTGCGGAATCCCAATCATATGGATGATGTCAGATAAAATAGAAGAGAAGAAGAAGAGGAATAAGATGAATTTCAATGTATTAATGAATAGAATGATGATCTGGATACAAGAGATTCACACACACACTAACACACAATAGTTCTTCTGTCTCTCTGGCCGTAAACTCTCTAGTGTTCATCAATCCTTTACTCCTCACCCTAACACCTATATTTATACAAGGGGAACATGGGCTTGGTGGACATGGGCCGTAAATGGGTTTACGGCCGTAAGGTGTTTACGTCCGTAAACTCAACCGTAAACATGACCGTAAATTCCAGAAATATTACAGAAAAATATAATTGCCCAGAAAAGCAAAGTATAAACCATATTTTGACCCAACAATCTCCCCCTTGGTTTATAGCTTTCTTTTCTTAATGACCTAACAAGCTCCCCCTAAAAAGTAGCTAGCTTTTCTTGTTAATCTTCATCGAGAGCTTGGCTTCAGCATTTATCTTCAATGAATGACTTCATCTTGAGCAGTTGGGCTTTTCTTTAGAGTTTCGCTTTAAACGCACGTTGGGTGAGGAGGCTTGATGTACTGATTCTTGAAAGATAGCGCTTTCAACTTGAGAATCTTCAGAGAGAACATCAGAGAGAACTAGACTTTTAGATCACTTAAGCAGGTTTAAGATAGCAGCAGACTGATTGAGGAGGCTTCAACGCAATCTGTCACATATTCTTTAATTTCAGCTTCACCTTGCTTCTGGGGTTGAAAGATTGAATGTTGAAAGAATAAACTTCATTTCTTGATCCTTCGAATGCGAATTCTTTGTTGCTCACGGACGAGGCTTTGGCTCAGAAATCTTCAACACAAACTCCATGAGTCTTATCTATACCTGAAATCACTTTTCAAGACAAAACAAAACTAAAAGAAAACTTTGCACACAAATTAAAACAGAAGCAAAAATATTTTTTTGATTTTTGATTTTTCTGAACAGAAATAACACTATTTTTGGATTTTTTTAATTTTTCTGATTTTTGATTTTTTTTTCTTTGATGTTTGAATTTTTCTGATTTTTTTTATTTTCATTATTTTTAATTTTTAATTCTCCCCTAATATTTAAATTAGAAGAAACTATGACAAATTTAACAAAAATAAAAATGATATCTAACTTTAAGAGTGATTTGGGATCAAAGGTTTTAGACAATCTTTATCCACTTGTCGGTACCTTTCATATTCACATCTTTGTCTGGTCGATCGTCGATATTGTGGTCCACTTAAACACGAAAAATTATGACAGATTTAGGACATACTATTTGTTACAAGACAGGGTGAACTTAAAATCCTAAAATTTATATCTGATCCTAATTCCTTAGATACTATATCTAAAGGTCCATTCATCTGACGACGACCAGGGATATTGCTGTCCACCTAAATTAAGCAGCGAGATCTATAGACAATCATTGAGTGTTCAATTTTAATTGTACTGGAACATGTTTCCCGCTTCCTGATATGCCCCAGCCATCAAGAACTTTTGGAGTACTCCTTAAATCGGGTGAGCAGACAACCATTCAGAGAGAGGATAGATTCAGAATTCTATTACTTATTACTTTAGAGGGGTTGAGAAGTAGAAGGTTACATATGCTGTGTACCAGGTCGGATTAGAAGTCATGCAAAGGAGACAACATATGGCTAACAGATAAGAAGTATTTCACATATATAATATGCAGAGAAATAGAGTTGCATATGTTGTGTACCAGGTCGGATTGGAAGTCACACAAAGGAGACAACATATGACTAACAGATGGAAAGAAAGAAAATGATATTCTACAGACCTAATTTATCGGAATTTACCAGTCGCCCCATCCAACCTGAATTAAGGACAAATTCCGCACATCGAGGAAGAGTTAAACCACGGTTCCAAGTACGAGTTCATTTAATGTGACGAATGGATTCCCATATATATCTCCCTGCTCAACCTATCCGAGCGTCGTATTGTCAGGCTGAATGGATCTAACTAGGTCAAGATTTGTCAAGTCTATAAATTTCCTAAGTTCAACTCTGCCTAGTCAAGTCTATTTAGAATCTTTCGTGCCTACCGACGCATCAAACCAGAGCATAGACCCTTAAACTTCGGTTATGTTACGCAGACTCAGGTTGCCTGTTATCACTTGATAATATCACTTCCCAAAAAAATCTCCCTCAAGCACACTTCATAGCAACATATATATTTTTTTTGAAAATTTTCTAGTTTTTGTTTTGTTTTTATTTCTCTCCCTAAATTTGTGCATATGAGAGAAACGAAAATAAATGCGCAAATTTAAACTATCCTAAAACAAAAATTAGTCTTTAAAGCGAATAAGCTTAAGAAAAACTCAGGAGTATAGAGAAGAAAATGCAAACCGTAATTCACCGATTGAATCTACATTCAGAAGGTCTGAGAACAGCAAGCATAATCTCAGAACAGATCCGAAAATTCTTCATATCATTAAGCACTAACCCTATTTGTGATCTCTTCCTTTCTTCCTTTCCTGGAAAAGGACAAATACTCTAAACAAAGGTCTGAATGTTGTACAGTTGAGAGATGTCCCCAATCGTATGCCAGGAGCAGCCACTACCAACAAACCGAAGTCTTATGATATGCCTCCATAGCTGCTCTGACACAGAGCGAGATTAGTTGGTCTTTGGAACCCAGTCCATTTTGAAACTAGGTCGACCTTTGTCATCAATGCAGGGTACTCTCTCCTATGACATATCCTGCTTATCACAAACAGAAGATGTAGAAACGTTAGAAGCATTAGGAGATTTAGGAGTTTTAACCTATGGTACCCATCTATATTCGGGTTTAACCCATTTCTTGTTCGATCCGATGGGTGCCTCGGCACTTGCTTTGCAACTTGAAGCCGTCTGCCTAGATGACTTTGACCTAACCGGTCTTGGTTTCACAGGAGCATCTCTTGAACTAGACTTCTGGGCCAACATTCCCTTCTTGTTCTTGGGAATTGGATGCTTGCCCTTGGGAGTTGGATGCTTAGCCTTGTGCGCATTCCAGTCATCATGGTTTGAATTGTAACAACGTAAAATTTCCAATTTAATTTTTCATTTTTAAACCACAAAATGTATATTATATGATAATCTCAAATCCATAACAACAGTGTTTTCAAAACAAATCCCAAGATCTCTCTAATGTGAACTCCATCGGAGTGGGTGTGTACGAGTCAAGTCGTCGCCTTCCCACGGTCCTCGCTGGTACCTGAGACATCAAACACAACAACTGTAAGCATAAATGCTTAGTGAGTTCCCCAAAATACCACATACCACAAATACACCTCTCAAGGCTAAACCCGACCCTCCGGTCAATATGTCTCAGCGGAACCCTCCAGTCCCGCAGCTCGTCGGACCCTCTGGTCCGGTCATAGCTCATTCGGCCCTCTGGCCCGGTCTGAATCGTTGGACCCTCCGGTCCGGTCTATATAATCATACAACATACAAATAACACATAGTATGTAATCTCTAATATAACACATAATCTCATACATAGCACATAAGACCCTCCGGTCAACTCAGAATACCACGCAAGGTAACGTATAGTGAGAAGACTCACCTCGCGTAACTCGGTAACTCGGAAAACATCGAACTCAGTGAATAGGACCTAGCCTCCGCCTAATCATATGAAATATACACTCGTCATCAACATAATTTCCCAAGGCTAGACCAAACTCTCTAAACACTCTTAGGAAGGGTAAAAGACCATTTTACCCCCCTGCTTGGTTCAAATACACTAGAGTTGACCAAACCCTAAAAGTAAAAAAAGTCAACCCTCTCCGGGTTACACTGCGCGTACCAACATGTACGTTGGGCGTACCCGGAGCTTCCACAGAATCGGGGTACGCGACACTCTACGCCGAGCGTACTGGGATTACGCCCAGCGTAACACCCAGTTCCCTTATCCCATTCATTCAGACCTTAATCTGTTAAGACTTTCATCCAAACTCCAAATCCGACTCCTTTTATACGGCTTAACCCATAAAGTCGAGACCTTTATGCCTTTGCATGGCTGTAGAGGTCACTTTGTGCTCAAAACACCATTTCTCTTTCCATAATGGGACTATAACTCATGGATGACACTAGATCCACGACCAAGACTGGATTTTTATGAATCATTAACATCAAACACACTAGAAGAGGCCAGATCCATGCTCATGGAGACTATTTGCACCCAAAGTCTCAAACTTTGGACCCAAAAACCCTAAAATGGTCCCAAAAAGCAAAACTTAAGAAGAACAAGGAAAGCTCTGAGCTTTTTACCTCAAAAGAGATCTCCAACCATTGTAGAGCACAGATCTACACTTGTTCTTCCACTTCAAGCACCAACAATGGCTCCTCCCTCCCTTCTTCAGCTTGAAAAGTTAGCTCCAAGCTCAAAACATACACATAGGCTAAGGCACGGATCTCAGCTCTCAAGGGACTCACTCAAGGAATATGGTGGCTAGGGCAAAGGGTCACATGTTCCTTTGATAGTGCACAAGCCAGAAATTAGGGTTTACATCTGTGCTCACTACGCCCAGCATACCCCTGAGTACGCCCAACGTACTCGGTCAAGTCCGCGTCCAAATTAAGCGCGTGAGTACGCGCGGCGTACACCCCAGTACGCCCAGGGAACTCACCAATTCAACATACAACTCAAGGGACTAAACTTGCCAACTTTCAAAATAGAAGGGCCATAAAGCTTACCTGGATTTTGGGCTGTTAAAATTCTCCCCCACTAGAACTAGACTTCGCCCTCGAAGTCTCATGTTGCGAACAACTCCGGATGCTGCTCCCGCAACTACGACTCCAGCTCCCAGGTCAGCTCGGACCCCTTCTGATGTTGCCACTGGACCTGAACCAGGGGCACTTCCTTGTTCCTCAGAACCTTGATCCTCCGATCCAAAATCGCAATCGGCTTCTCGGCATAGTTCAGACTTGCGTCCACCTGTATGTCCTCCAACGGTACCACTGCCGACTCATCGGCAATACACTTCCTTAGCTGCGACACATGGAAGGTATCATGAATCTGGTCCAACTCCGCAGGTAGCTCTAGGCGATATGCTACCTTGCCCACCCTCGCGATCACCCTAAACAGCCCAATATACCGGGGTCCCAGCTTGCCCCTCTTCCTGAATCGGATCACTCCTTTCCTAGGAGATACCTTCAGGAGTACGAAATCAGCGACCTGGAACTCAAGCTCAGATCGTCGCCTTTCCGTATAACTCTTCTGACGACTCTGAGCGGTCAATAACCTCTGTCTGACCTGTTGGATCTGCTTTGTCGTCTGAAGCACTATCTCCGTACTACCCGTCACGCGTTGCCCCACCTCACCCCAACAAATAGGGGTACGACACCTCCTCCCATACAACAGCTCAAAGGGTGGCCTACCGATGCTCGAATGATGGCTGTTGTTGTAGGAAAACTCCGCCAAGGGCAAATATGTGTCCCAGCTCCCGCCAAAATCCAACACACATGCTTGGAGCATGTCCTCGAGCGTCTGAATCGTCCGCTCACTTTGCCCGTCAGTCTGTGGGTGGTATGTGGTACGAAAATGCAGCCTCGTACCCAAATCCTCGTGAAATTTCTTCCAAAATCTGGAAGTGAAACGCACATCTCGGTCTGACACGATCGAGATGGGTACTCCTTGCCGCGATACCACCTCCCTTACGTATAGCTCTGCCAATCTTTCCGCAGAAGAACTCTCACTAATAGCAAGAAAGTGGGCGCTCTTCGTCAATCGGTCCACTATCACCCAAATCGCGTCGACACCCCTTGCCGTTTTCGGCAATTTGGTGATGAAATCCATGGATATCTGCTCCCACTTCCACTCCGGAATCTCAAGTGGCTGCAACTTACCATGCGGTTTCTGGTGCTCGGCCTTAACCCTACAAAAGGTTAGGCATCTCTCAACGAACCACGCCACATCCCTCTTCATACAGGGCCACCAATACTCCCTCTTCAGATCCAGATACATCTTAGTGGCCCCGGGATGGATCGAAAACTTCGATCCGTGCGCCTCCTCCATCAAGATAGTACGCGTCCCGCCCACAAACGGTACCCAAATCCGACCCTGAAAGGTCATAAGCCCTCGGCTATCGGTAACAAACCTTGACACCTGCCCGATAACTCGCTCTCTCTTACGGTTCTCCGGTCTCACTGCCTCGGTCTGGGCCCCTTTGATGGTATCTAATACCGGAGTCATCACCGTCAACCTCATACAAATATCTCGCATTGGGGCACCCTCTGCCCTACGACTCAAGGTGTCGGCTACCACATTAGCCTTGCTCGGGTGGTACAGGATCTCGTAATCATAATCCTTTACCACATCCAGCCATCTCCTCTGCCGTATGTTCAGATTGGTCTGATTCATCAAGTACTTCAAGCTCTTGTGGTCCGTGTATATCGTACACCGAACCCCATACAGATAGTGACGCCAGATCTTGAGGGCGAACACCACAGCCCCCAACTCCAGATCGTGGGTGGGATATCTCGTCTCATGAGGCTTTAACTGCCTCGATGCATACGCGATCACATGCCCTCTCTGCATCAACACCGCTCCCAACCCCGATATTGATGCATCGCAGTACACTACGAAATCCTCCATCCCTTCCGGTAGTGCGAGCACGGGAGCTTCGCACAATCTCTGGCGAAGGGTCTCAAACGAGGTCTGCTGCTCTGGACCCCATGAGAAAGTAACACCCTTCCGGGTCAACTTGGTAAGTGGCACGACGATCTTGGAGAAATCTCTGATAAATCTCTGATAGTAGCCTACCAGCCCTAAGAAGCTCCTGATCTCCGTAGGTGACCTCGACACCTCCCAACTCATCACAGCCTCGATCTTGGCTGGGTCAACCAATATCCCATTTTAGTTAACGAGATGCCCTAAGAACTGGACCTCCCGTAATCAAAAATTGCACTTGGAGAATTTGGCGAAAAGCCTCTCCGATCTCAGAACTCCGAAGAGCTCCCTCAAATATTCCTCATGCTGCTCTCTGGTCCTCGAATACACCAGGATGTCATCAATGAATACAATTACCGAACAATCCAACATCAGCCTACACACCCAGTTCATGAGATCCATGAATGCCGTGGTGCATTGGTGAGCCCGAATGGCATTACCACGAACTCGTAATGCCCGTAACGAGACCTAAACGCCGTCTTCTGGATATCCTCATCCCGAACCCTCATCTGGTGATATCCCGACCTCAAGTCTATCTTGGAGAACCAAGACGCCCCCTGCAACTGATCGAATAGATCGTCGATCCTCGGTAACGGATAACGGTTCTTGACCGTCAACTTGTTCAACTCCCCGTAATCAATGCACATCCGGTGTGAACCATCCTTTTTTCTTGACAAAAATGATCGGCGCTCCCTAGGGAGAGCTACTGGGATGGATGAACCCTTTCCCCAACAGCTCTTGCAGCTGTGAGGATAACTCCTGCATCTCTGGCGGTGCTAGCCGATATGGCGCCTTAGTGATAGGCGCAGCCCCGAGAATCAAATCGATAGGAAACTCCACCTGCCTCTCGGGAGGCACACCCGGCAACTCCTCGGGGAACACGTCCGGAAACTCACGCACTATCGGCACCTCATCCACTGAACTTGGCCTCCCAGCGGCCTCTCGTACATCCGTCACATAGGCTACGAACCCTTTGCAGCCCTGCTGCAAACTCCGCCTCGCTCTGGAAGCTGAACAGAATACTGAACCACCACGAGTCCACTCGCCATAAACTGTCAGCACTCCCCCACTAGGATCTTGGATCGTCACCAATTGACGCTCGCAATCTATGACAGCCTCGAAACGGCTCAACCAATCCATGCCTACTATAACACAAACATCCCTCATAGCAATCATAATCAAATCAATCGGAAACTCCACCCCGAAGATCTCCAGCACGCATCCACGTATTACCTCGGTAGCACATACCTCACGCTCATCTGTTATGGAAACCCGCAGAGGTCGACTCAATGCCTCTCTCGGAATACTAATGTGTCGACTAAAAGTCACAGATATGAAAGACCAACTCGCACCCGAGTCGAACAACACTAATGCAGGTACAGAACTCACAAGAAAAGTACCTACGCATAACATATAGCAATTACAATAGCATAAACTCAACATAAATAGATAAATATTACATACCCGCCACGACGTCAGGCGCTGCGCGGACCTCCTCCGCAGTCAACTGGAAGGATCTCCCCTAGCCTTCGGTGCTTCGGCCTTCGCTGGCCGGGTCTCAGTAGCTCGAACCGCAGGTGTAGATCCCTGCGCTGACCTCTGAAGCTAGAGGCACTCGGCCTTCCGATGGCCGGTCTGGTTGCTATGAAAGCAAACCGAGAACCCCTTAGGACAATCCCTCGCGGAATGTCCTTCCTTCCCACACTTGTAGCATACCCCAGTCTTGCACGACCCATCATGGCTCTTGCCGCACTTCCCACAAGTGTGGCCCCTCGAACTACCCGTCCTCGAATCAGCGGGCTTTGCCCGCTTGGCGGCCGGCTGCGACTGCGTCGGTCGCCGATCACCCCTCTGAGACTCGGTCTCCTCTCTCGCCTGTGTCTCAAGCTCAATCTCCCTCTTCCGGGCATTTTCCTGGAGCTCGGAAAATGTCCGGTAAGTCGAGTTCGCCACGAACTCACGGATGTCCCTCCTCAGTATACTCAGATAACGGGTCATGAAACCTGCTCAGTGGACACCTGTTCCGGGCAAAACAGCGCCCGCTCATGAAACATCCTCGTAATCACTGTCACCGACTCAGTCCCCTGCTTGAGGGTCAGAAACTCCTGAGCTAAACGTTCCCTCTCCACCTGGGGAACATAATCATCACGAAACATCAAAGTAAACCTCTCCCAGGTCACTGCAGTCAGTTCAGCTGTCGAATAGCTCGCGGTCACAAACTTCCACCAATCCTTCGCCCCCAAGCGAAGCTGGTTGAGTGCGAACCGCACTCTTAAGTGCTCCGGACACGAGCAAGTATAGAAACACCCCTCTATGTCTGAGATCGACCTCATAGAGGCGATCGGATTCTGTGTACCATCGAACTCTGGTGGTTTTGTGTTGCTGAAATCTCGGTACAACAACGAATCACCACCCTAGGGTCTCGCAGCAGCAACAGTTGTTGTGGCTGCAGCAACAGCAACATCAGTCAAGGCAGTGTAACGCTCGTCAAACGTCTCGATCAGTGTGGTCTTAATAGACCCAAACATCTCCGGAATCTAGGCTCTGATCGCAGCAGCCACCTCCTCATGGATGATCCGACGGATCTCCTCATCACTCACCCCACTGCTCCCGACGGTATGGCGTATCCCGACCATGATCAACCTCTGAAATACAGCATAAGAATTATTAGGGACACTCTCGAGTATACTCACACTCGATAACTCAATCATCCTCAACTTCTGGTACCCCAAGGATTCTTACTTGGACTGCGCACCAATCCGGTGTTTCCAATAGTACGGGCCCAATACTATTGTCCACATCGAATCAATATACAACCCAAGTCCTCCTCCTAGGATCCCAAGTCGTAAATACTCTACTCTCACTATGTACTGGCTACCCTCAGTAGACCTCTCATGAGCTCCTCACTGCTACCTACTTACACTCAAAGTATCTCATAGCAGCAGTAATCTCCTAGGCTAAGGCATCACAAATCAGGCCACTCTAGTCCTCATAGGAGTACCTAGCCTCTCTAACATGCATAACATAATATCTCATAACTCATAACATATACTGTAAGGGTATTTTGGGGATTCACCGTTCGGGCGCTGGCTGACCGTACACACCATCCACTCTGCTTGTTTCCAAAACTTCTTTTTCTTTTTAGAAAATTTGAAGTTTTGGTTGTAAAATTTCTCAAATCCTCGGTTTGAGTTCAAATACGCCCGAAGGTGCATCTGAATCCCTCAAACCAAGGCTCTGATACCAACTTGTAACAACATAAAATTTCCAATTTAATTTTTCAATTTTAAACCACAAAATGTATATTATATCATAATCTCAAATCCATAACAACAGTGTTTTCAAAACAAATCCCAAGATCTCTCTAATGTGAACTCCATCGGAGTGGGTGTGTACGAGTCAAGCCGTCGCCTTCCCACGGTCCTCGCTGGTACCTGAGACATCAAACACAACAACTGTAAGCATAAATGCTTAGTGAGTTCCCCAAAATACCACATACCACAAATACACCTCTCGAGGCTAAACCCGACCCTCCGGTCAATATGTCTCAGCGGAACCCTCCAGTCTCGCAACTCGTCGGACCCTCTGGTCCGGTCATAGCTCATTGGGCCCTCTGGCCCGGTCTGAATCGTTGGACCCTCCGGTCCGGTCTATATAATCATACAACATACAAATAACACATAGTATGTAATCTCTAATATAACACATAATCTCATACATAGCACATAAGACCCTCCGGTCAACTCAGAATACCACGCAAGGTAACGTATAGTGAGAAGACTCACCTCGCGTAACTCGGTAACTCGGAAAACCTCGAACTCGGTTAATAGGACCTAGCCTCCGCCTAATCATATGAAATATACACTCGTCATCAACATAATTTCCCAAGGCTAGACCAAACTCTCTAAACACTCTTAGGAAGGGTAAAAGACCATTTTACCCCCCTGCTTGGCTCAAATACACTAGAGTTGACCAAACCCTAAAAGTCAACAAAAGTCAACCCTCTCCGGGTTAACGCTGCGCGTACCAACATGTACGTTGGGCGTACCCGGAGCTTCCACAGAATCAGGGTACGCGACACTCTACGCCGCGCGTACTGGGATTACGCCCAGCGTAACACCCAGTTCCCTTATCCCATTCATTCAGACCTTAATCTGTTAAGACTTTCGTCCAAACTCCAAATCTGACTCCTTTTATACGGCTTAACCCATAAAGTCGAGACCTTTATGCCTTTGCATGGCTGTAGAGGTCACTTTGTGCTCAAAACACCATTTCTCTTTCCATAATGGGACTATAACTCATGCATGACACTAGATCCACGACCAAGACTGGATTTTTATGAATCATTAACATCAAACACACTAGAAGAGGCCAGATCCATGCTCATGGATACTATTTGCACACAAAGTCTCAAACTTTGGACCCAAAAACCCTAAAATGGTCCCAAAAAGCAAAACTTAAGAAGAACAAGGAAAGCTCTGAGCTTTTTACCTCAAAAGAGATCTCCAACCACTGTAGAGCACGAATCTACACTTTTTCTTCCACTTCTAGCACCAACAATGGCTCCTCCCTCCCTTCTTCAGCTTGAAAAGTTAGCTCCAAGCTCAAAACATACACACACAGGCTAAGGCATGGATCTCAGCTCTTAAGGGACTCACTCAAGGAATATGGTGGCTAGGGCAAAGGGCCACATGTTCCTTTTATAGTGCACAAGCCAGAAATTAGGGTTTGCATCTGTGCTCACTACGCCCAGCGTACCCTTGAGTACGCCCAACGTACTCGGTCAAGTCCGCGTCCAAATTAAGTGTGTGAGTACGCGCGGCATACACCCCAGTAAGCCCAGCGTACTCGCCAATTCAACATACAACTCAAGGGACTAAACTTGCCAACTTTCAAAATAGAATGGCCATAAAGCTTACGTAGATTTTGGGCTGTTACATGAACGTGACCTTGAGGGGTTTCTTTTGGAGTATCTCCCTCTTGGTGCGTTCTGCCAGCCTTGTGCATAGTAAGGAACGTATGCGCAATTTGGACAGTTTCTGACAATGTGTCCAAGTGTTCCACAGTGAAAACAAGTCGTTTTCTTCACTGGGAAATTGTTTCTTCCTGCCCCTGGTGGCGTATCCTTGCCTTGTCACTGATTTTTCCCACATGCACAATTGCCACAAGAACTCTGTTGCGTTGGGATTGGTGGCCTGTATTTCTCAACAGCAGGTTGATCAGAAGCAGTTGAGTTCGAAGCAACAGATTCAGAGTTCAAGGAGATGTTGGTTTGTTCAATGGTTTTCTCCTTGTTCTCATCTTCTGCTACTTTACCTGCACATGAAGCAGAAACATTAGTATTTTCAACATTAATAACTCTTCCTGACACAAATCCAGCTCGTTTTCCATATTGAAGATGTGGCTCCCTGTCAGTTTCATCATGTGTCATAGGGATGGATGTGTAGTTATGATTATATGGAGGAGGTACACTATCATACCCTAGACCCTTGTTTTGATTTTCTTTGAATTTTAATTGGGTTTCATATAAGGAATCGACTGTCTGACTTGACGCAGTATAATTTTTGAAACTGACATCTGTTTTTCCACACTTAATATTTAAAGCGTCAAGTTCTTCAGTTACAGCAGTAAGTTGTCTCTTAATATAATCATAATTTTCACACTTGTTGCTATACTCTTCCTGAAGTTTCCTAAAGTCCTTGGTTTTTGCTTCTAACTCAGCCTTTAGGGGTTTCTGTCCTTTCCTCAGTTGATATCCTTCATATCTCAGGTCCTCAACTTCTCTTTTAAATATATCAATTTGTTCCCGTAGAAATTTAATTGTAGCTTCACAAGCTGGAGTACATGTAACCTCAGTGACCGGAATGTTTTCAAAACTCATTGTTTTTCTACACTTCAAAGCGTCAAGTTCTACAATTACATCAGCAAGACTAAGATGATTGAGATCTTTTGTCTTCTTGATGATAGCCACGTTCATATCCCACGATTTCGGAAGTGAATTCAATAGTTTTTTGTTTATCTCAGATTTGGACAATAAGATCCTAGCTATATTCATCTCAGTAGTAAGTGTAGTAAATCGCTACAACTGAGCTTCCAGGGTTTCTCCAGGGACATAATCGAACATGTTGAAATTTTGTCTTAACATCTCCTGACGACTCTCTTTCATGTTTTTAATTCCCTCGTAAACTTCAAAAACTATTAAAAGCACAACTAGAACTTAAAAGTCAAACTTAAATTTAAAAATGCCCTTTCATTATAAACCTCAAAAATCAACCTTCAAAGTCAAATTTAAAAAGTAAAACTCAAAAGTCAAACCGAAAAACTAAATTTGAAAATTTAAAAGTTAAACGAAAAAGTCAAAGTTTAAAATCAAAGATCAAACTTGGAAGTCAAAGTCAAAATAGAAAATAAAAAATAAAAGTAAATTTTTTTTGTATTATTATTATTATTATTATTATTATTATTAATTTTAATTTTGGATGAAAAAGGAATTTAAAAATAAAAGAAATTGAGTTTTTGGGTTAAAAGTGTCAAAATTCGAAATTTGGTGCGAAAAAGACGGGTTATATTTTAATTTTCGAAGGAAGGTAACAAGTTATTAGCTAGCCGAGTTCGTAAGGCGTGACTGCTCTTGATCTAGAGGTCGCAGGTTCGAAACCCGGCACCCCCCACTTTTTTTAATTAAACGTTGTGCGGCTTGCTGCCGCTTAGCCGGCTTCGCTAGCCGCGATCCGAGACGAGCCGAAATCGGAGCTGAGGCCGCAAATCTCCGGCGACCGTCAACAATTTCCGGCCGTAAACTCTGGCCGTGAACTGTTTCCGGCCGTAAACTCCGTCCGTGAACATCGAAACCCTAGCCGCCGGCCGCAAACTCCGACCAAAAACGCCGATTTTCGACTTTAAAGCTCCAAAACTCGATCAAAAATCCTTTTTTTATGAAAAACACGAAGAACAAACCCCCCTAATTTTTCAGAGATCTATCCAAAAGCACAAGAAGTTTTTGAAAATAAGATCAAGTTATGCCTCAAATCTGACAAAATTGACTGATACAACTTGGCTCTGATACCAATTGTAAGTCCCTAATCTGCCTGTGTATCAATCAGATCCGTTTGATGGTGCGGAATCCCAATCATACGGATGATGTCAGATAAAACAGAAGAGAAGAAGAGGAATAAGATGAATCTCAATGTATTAATGAATAGAATGATGATCCGGATACAAGAGATTCACATACACACTAACACACAATAGTTCTTTTGTCTCTCTGGCCGTAAACTCTCTAGGGTTGATCAATCCTCTACTCCTCACCCTAACACCTATATTTATACAAGGGGAACATGGGCTTGGTGGACAAGGGCCGTAAATGGGTTTACAGCCGTAAACTCAACCGCAAACATGACCGTAAACTCCACAAATATTAAAGAAAAATATAATTGCCCAGAAAAGCAAAGTATAAATCATATTTTGACCCAACATAACATCATATCATAATCATGCTGTCAGACATATCTAGGGTGTCCGACCTACCCATTGGTCCTAACGACCGAATCGGGGACTAGTCCCCTTCTACTAATACTATCTCATATAACATGGCAACTAGAAAACTAGGATACTCACATATCTAGTAGACTAGCATACTCACATATCGAACAATAACAGACCAGTCAATTATCACAAAGATAACCATCCCAACTAACAATTACTAGTGGGCCGGCCTTGGTGCCTTAGACCCACTCTTACTGGAAGGTAACTCACCTCGATGTCGTATAGTGTCTGAACTGTCCTCGACGTGAAGGTCTCCTCTCCTCGACTCCTCAATCCCTACATGACAACCCTCAAGTCATCAAATAAAACATACAACCATAACCAGGGTCAATACCAAAACCAGGCAGAGTCAACTTTGGTCAAAGTCAACACCTAGTTGACCTGACTCGCCGAGTTGGTCTACCAACTCGTCGAGTCCATACTCCACTAACCCGATCCAACCCCGACTCCACTCGTCGAGTCTAGCAAGAACTCGATGAGTTCTCCTTCATTCAAACCATCGGGACCATCTTCATCCGACTCGCCGAGTTCTTCCTTGAACTCAGCGCGTTCATCTCCCTCATAAGAACGTGTCCGGTCTACAACTCGCCGAGTTATATGAACAACTCGTCGAGTCCATCTTCAAATATTGGAAGATTTACTTGGACTCGCCGAGTCTGTTCATACACTCGTCGAGTCCCATGATTCCCAGGTCCTTTTCGCGTCTAAGCATCTACGGGACTTTCCTCCCTAACAACTGGTCCATCAACAGAAAGGATTTGGTGGTAATTACACCGCAACTCGCCGAGTCCCAAGAACAACTCGGCAAGTCCATCCTTGACCAACACTATACAGTCAATTTAGATGAGCCTTAACACCCCAAAACCATAGATCTGGCCCCCTAATGTCCATTTCATACGTAAAGCTCCAAACTTGGTGCACATGGATGGGGGCTTTGGCTCAAAAATCCATAAAAGGTGCTCTAAAAGATGCATGGGGCTCTCATGGCCATAAAGTTGGAACCTTTATGCAATGAGACCCTTCCAATGAGTCGGATATGACGTCAAGACCTCATATAACACTCCACAAATCCGAATATGGCTTGGAAAGCCCTAAATGTGCCCAACACCCAAGTCTAAAGATAAACAAACACATAGAAGACCAAGGCAGTGTTGGATTAATGTCTAAGTCCATAACTATAATTGGTAAGACTTGACCCGACCCGGCATGGTCCATTTGGGTTGCATGGCATCGTGCCCTTGGATAGACTAAAATGAGAGAAATAACACTTAAGGTTTATTAATATATTATAAGTTCTAATATATTAATAGAGATTATTTAATTAGTATTGATCAAGAATTAATCTAGAATTAATTAAGTGATCAAAAGAAGACTAATTAAATATATTGGTTGATTGTGTAAATCATCCATACTTATATAGTGGGCTAATGCTCCACGGATTATCAAGTTGGGCTCAAACCCATTGGATGCTCCATGGATGCTCCATGGTGTATTTGAACCCATGGATCCAAGGAAATGGAAAGCCATGACAATTAGGGTTTACCCTAATTGTAACAACTATATAAGCATCTTATTGATGTGAGAAATCGGCGACTAGATATGCATAGAGGGCAAGCCGATTCTTGAAGTGTTATAATTTCTCTCTAAGTTATTCCAAGTGCTTATGGTGTTGTGTGAACCATTTGAGGTGTCACACTTGGGGCACTAGGCACTCAAGCTTTATGAAGACTTTCTACATCAAAGAGGTATGTATTCTATCTTGTTATATTTATTGTTTTGTATGCTAGATTAGGATAATACCTTGGAAAGTTCATATTTTCATGTATAATAGAGAAAACATAGATCCAAGGTATTTAGGGTTGCATGTACACTTAGGAGTGTTAGAATGCTCAAAAATCTACAGTGGTATCAGAGCCTAGGCTTGTTTTCTTGTTGTACTTGCTTAAACTGCTTAAAAATTGACTTTTGGTGCTGTCTGCCCAGCAGACTCGCCGAGTCCATGAAGGGACTCAACGAATCCAAGGCAAAATGCATCCAACTCGCCGAGTTTTTTCATGCAATCGACGAGTTGGACCCCCAGACAGCATATTTTCGAGTTTTGGTGCTGGAATTGGTCTAGAATAATTACCTTTGACTGTTTTGGGCTTATAAAACTTGTTTTAAATGTGGTAATGATTATGTTAAACCAATTTCAATTCTATAATAAAAGTTTCAAGTTTATATGTGTTCATGTTATTCTTGAAAATTGTTGATTATGAATGATCATGCTTATGAGTTTTGCTAGATCATAGGAATTATGTTCAAATAGTTTGTTGATATAATTCATGATCTTGTTGAAAATTGTATGGAGTTCATAACTTGTCCTCGAGTTATGAATTTTCAAGAATTTTATGTTTCCTTGATTTATGAGTTAGTTTAGATTGATAATGAAAAATTATGTTTTTGTTGTTTTCAATCTATATTAGTCTAAAAGAAGTTCATAAAATATGTTTTTGTAACTTGTCTTCAAGTTATGTGAAAAGTCATATTTATGAATCTTAAAAACTCATAAAAGTTTTGTAGGTTACATAAAATGTAAGAGTTTTTTCCATTAAATAGTTTAATGACTCCATAACTTGTCCTCAAGTTATGGATGTTGAAGAGACACTTCTTTAAAGTGTTTTTTAAAGAATAAGGGGTTACATTGAAATGAAGAGTCTTCATTTTAATGAACCATTAAACTCATAAGTTATGATTTAAAGAGTCTTGAAATAGTTTCAAAACTTGCCCTCAAGTTTTGGAATTTGAAAAAGTTACTCCTCATGTATACTTTAATTCCAAATTGAACATTGAAATTTTAAAAAGTTTAAAATTCAACCCTTATACTATTATTATAATTTTAATTATATAGATATGTATTAGAGGAAGTCAATCTTACCGTTAGTAGGCCTCATTCACGAAGCCATTCTATAAGGGGGTATAAGGTTACTGCCTATAAAATGGTAGTTTAATGGGTGTCCACTCTCACCCACCACTTCCTTGACTAGTGGAGGGTCGTTAGCCGAACGGGTAGGAATGGACTATAATTCTCCCTTCATTAAAAGTATAATGAAAAATACTAAGTAACTAAACACTTATAAATTCCCAATCTTAGTTACTTAGGAAAATGTTAAAAGGTGCTAGCCCATAAAATTACACTTTGTACCTTACCTAGTCGTTAGTGGAGCGTGTGTGGTTAACCGGCACACTAACATGGACTAGTAAGAGTGGCAAAGGGTGACTTGACTTTATTATAGATCGGTGGAGCGTTTGTGGTTAACCGGCACATCGATTAGGTAATATTGTTAAGGGTACCAAGTCAACTTGTATGGTTATTCACACCTTGTTTGTGATCCTCGGCATCCCAGTCACAAATTTGAGAGGGCACAATCGAGATTCAAACATGCCATTGAAAAGTTCAATGTATCTCAACAGATCTAGGAGTTTCAAAACCAATAAAACCTAATAATAAAATATTTCGTTTTCATGGTGGAAATTGGTAAATCGTCATTTACCTACCATCAACTATTTTATAATTTGGATTACGGCATCCCTCTTCCAGTTATAAATAGGTTGTTGGGTCCTAGCCTTAATATTTCATATTGGGTGTTATATTAAGGACTTTAAATCATCTAACTTGAATTTCTCCCATTATAGATGTCTAGTTTAGACAGCTATGGTCTTTCCAAATATTTAGGAACAAGCTTCCTAATGAAGATGATATCCCAAATGGCAATCAAGGTGAAAGATCAATCCCTTTGTTGGGCATTTGTGGGACTAGAAATAATACTTCACTTCATCCACCTCCTCCAATAAATCTCCCTATCCCACAAGTTTTAAGACTTGATAAGTTCTAAGTCACTCAACCCCTATTGGCAAGCAAAGTCTATATGTGCTTAGATCTTGGGGATTAAGCCACATATTGACAACGCGGGAGAGTCGGGTGTCGAAGTCTCGAGGTAGCTGGCTGTTGACTTGGTTCTTCAGTTACTCCCTGATGACAGGTTGCAACAAGACCCTTAATGATCTTACCTAATTGCTTGATGATGCTAAATCAGAAATGATTTGGAGCATTAGTAAAGCAAATTGGATTCGAAGATCTACTTTCCAAACCTATTTAGACATTGAAAATGGTGACATTGGAGGTCCAGGAAAAACTTTCTCTTCCCAATGGAAAGCGATCGACCATAGTCAACTAGGTTGACCAAATGGTAAAGAGAAAGGTTAAGTCTGTGATAGTCCCATGTACCGTTTCCAAGGAGTCCATAAGATTCTGTTGCCAAAGGAAAGACATTGCTTGCGAAGCTGCTAAATTTACCTGAAACATCTTAAGGATGGTAAAGTCAATAGGTTTGACTCTACTTCAGGTAAAGTCCATTGTCTAACTCTATTAAGTTTCTATTATGAGATTCTTATTGCATAATGTGACGAGGTCACATGTTGATGTTTTAAGAATCAAAGAAAAGGTGAAGCAACTTAAAGGAAATATATGCTGATTCTGATCGCGAAGATGGATTTCGATCGCATGGTTCGGTGATCAGAATTTTGAGCTGTTAGTTAAGAGTTATGATATATTGCTTAGGAATAGATAACAACAAGTTTTCTATATGGATTGTAAGGATAAATTTTTCCGCAAAGTTTTATAATAAAAAGAAAAATGGTTTTGATTTTATTTATTTTAAGTATCCTTACAATGACATTTGTGAAAAATTGTTGATTATATGTTTCCATTGATAAGCAATATGGGTAAATGGATTTGATTCTTTCATTAGTGGAAGTGTCATAATTTACCAAATAAGGAAAGATTCTCATCACCCAAGTTTCAGTTGGATAGAAACTTGGAATCATGCAACTTGTATTGTATGATCATGAGAATTTTTTTATATATTAGGGAAATTAAGTCTAATTCCTTGTTCACATGTACATGTGAATCAAGTGAAGGACAAAGGGATCGGATACACTTGGGTGTGCGCTGATCAAGTCCACCACAAAGTTGATAAGATTATTCATTATGATTTACTAAAGTTTAGTAAATATGGTTATACTTACAAGTTTAAGTATAGTTCTGGATCATTGGAGAAGTTTCAATGATAGACATAATGAGTAAGAAGAATCAAATAAGGCAGAAAGATAAAAGTTTCTCTAATCTGAAGAGATGGGAGAGTACTTGAGTATCTTGTTTTATGATTATCTTAGTGATTATGAAACCATGTCACAATTGATCCTCTAAGGACACCTTAGTTCATTTTGTTTGGCTAAGGAGAGGAATCGTGAATTGTTGAAATGGTTAGATCAAAAGGTAAATTATACTTCGTTCCAAAAATTAAATCTTAGAGTCATACTCCAAGATTAAGCCTTGAGTGACATAATCTTAAGAAAGGTTTAAAACAATTGTTAAATGTAGAGTAAAATGTGTTCTTACTCTTGTACATTTGAAATTGGTAAGTTGTGATGTTTTGGATAAAACAAAGACCAACTAAGACCAATTGTGAGAAGTGTTTAACTTGATAAGAATCTACAATAACTCTTGAATATTCGTTTTTGTCAAGGAATGGTTCTTGACAAAGAGAATCTTATATGTCAAGAGGTCAGTGGGAGTCTTAAAAGGATCTTAAGATAGATTCAAGAACTAATCAAGAGTTTTGTTAATCACTAGACCACGAATTGAGGTTTGTAACCTATCGTGTTGACATATTATGTGCCCATTCCAGTTAAAGTTGGTTTTGCATTGGAGTTCTAAGAGTTCTCAACTGGTTGCATAACAACTTGGAAGCAATGGCAGGCCCTTGAGCTGCCAGGTGGCAAGAAATTAGATTGAGTTCAATCCATATGAGTTTGGATTTGTCATTAACCTTGTCGTGTGATTATGGTTATGTCAAATTCACATGGATAAGAACACATACACCATAAAAATCTAAGTGTCATAAGGGTTCTCTCTGATTCATGAAAATGATAGTGAGGAAACTCTTTCACTAAGTAGATTTAAGTGGATAGCAAGTGTGAAGTTTGCATTCTCATGTCGTTAGTGGAGCGTGCGTGGTTAACCGACATACTAACTAATGAGAATGGAAAAGGTTTAGACTCACATGTGAGCTATCTAAGGAAAGGTTTAGACTCCAGGTGTATGATTTGATAAAGTCTTATCAAGGCAATCTAGAATCAGAAATCTGACTGATTTCTAGGTACATGTCAAAGCTAGTGGGAGCATAAAGTGTTATGCTAGTTAGATAATAATCATTATGCAAGTGGGAGCATGATGATTATGTTGCAAGTTAGCAATGTTAATTATAGAAAACAAAAGTTTCAACTCGCTTTGAAAAAGTTGTTTTACTATAATTAATGGAGAAAAATTTATACTTCATTCCAATTCTACAAGCTTAGATTGAGATTTTAATCAACTTTAGTCAAGAATATATATGAATGTTATGTTGGAATGGTTCAACATAAGGAATTTCTATATATGTTGCTTTCTCAAAATTCGATTATGATTACGGCATCCCTCTTCATAGCTCGAATTATGAGAAAATGGCAAATAAAAATTTTATAGCATGAATCGTATCCCATATGCTTCGGATATAGGATCGATTGCATGTGTTATAATATTCATCCATTCTAATTTTTCCTAATGCTTAGGGCGTTAAGAAGGGAAAAGGGATTAGAACTAGATATGACTAAGATGATTAAGCAAATGTCGAGAACAATTTGGGGTTTTCCAAAGTTTGGTTACTCATTGACAATTGGAAGTATAGAGTAAGGATCGTATTGACATATTTTGGAAAGAGGCAACTCTTGTTCAAAAGTGATGGTCAAGATGGGAATATGGAATTGTTTCCATAGGTGGAAGTTATTCTTTGAATATGTGTAAGATTAAAGAACTTAATGCAAAGAAGGATGTTCAAAGGAATGTACTTTGAATTTGAGACTTCATCTCCATGGAATTGCTTTCCATTGAAATACTTTGTAATGTTTGTTGCCAAGTCTTTGTGACTTGTATGAATATCATTACAAGAGGATCATTGCATAGATTACGGTAAATGACAAGAACTTGGTATTCTTACATTTACAATAAGGATTGGGATTGTGAAATGAGAATCATTGAAGTCATGTTCAATTGATATACATTTTACAAATAGATGACCATATGTAAACATAGTGTGCATACTTGGAGTATGGCATAGCTATTGTTTAGAGAAACATAGTATGCATGCTTGGAGCATGGCATCACTACTGTTTCAATTCAAGTATTAAGTTGATTAATCGAAACATGAATAATGACTGATCAATAGGGTGCTTAGATAAAAGGTGTTTTATTTACGCTCAAAGTGTTGAGGCCATATAGGACCAATATTATTTTGTGTTTCACTTTGCACGTTTTGACTTCTAGAATAACTAGGTCATTCTCCCGAATGACCAAGTTATTCAAACCATCCACAATCAGTCATATGTTGGAAGTAGATATGAATCAAGACTGTCATGAATTTGGCTTGTATGATTTGTCTAAAGTGCTTTAGACAATGCAATAGTTGCTACAACATTCATGAGTACTCATAAGGGCTGAGTATTGGATTCAACCCACGCTCATTTGGATTCACTTCATGGATTTTATCACGAGTGAATCATGAGACGATTATATCTTATATTCTTCAAACCTAGAGATATGAGTTGTTGACTATGAGTTGGTTATACATTGATTGCACGTAAACGCATTGGTAACTCGATGTTATAAAATGTGCCTTTGTGTATGATTCAACAAATAGTTAGTACAAGCATATGAGTCGAAGTTTATCCATTCCTTTTACCATCGGGATAAAAGCGATATCTGTGGGCCCCTCGATGATTTAGTGATGACAAAAGTAAGTGCTCGGCCGGGCCTGGACTGATTTGATTTGTTCAATTAGTCAGTCGTCATAAATCAGAAATCGGGAAACAACAAATGGACAGAGAGAATGATTAAAATCCATGTCTAAGTCCATATGATATCTAGAATGGAGGAATATATGATCACTTATCTAATGGACAAGTCATTGACAGAGGTCAGAGTTCATCTACAAGGTCAGAGTTCGACAGAAGCTTTTGAGAGCTACGATTTCTAGTCGGGTTCTGAAGTCATACTTGCAATAATAGTTTTAGACTTATCCAAGTGGGAGACTGTTGGATTAATGTCTAAGTCCATAACTATAATTGGTAAGACTTGACCCGACTTGGCATGGTCCATTTGGGTTGCATGGCATCATGCACTTGGATAGACTAAAATGAGAGAAATAACACTTAAGGTTTATTAATATATTATAAGTTCTAATATATTAATAGAGATTATTTAATTAGTATTGATCAAGAATTAATCTAGAATTAATTAAGTGATCAAAAGAAGACTAATTAAATATATTGGTTGATTGTGTAAATCATCCATACTTATATAGTGGGCTAATGCTCCACGGATTATCAAGTTGGGCTCAAACCCATTGGATGCTCCATGGATGCTCCATGGTGTATTTGAACCCATGGATCCAACGAAATGGAAAGCCATGACAATTAGGGTTTACCCTTATTGTAATAACTATATAAGCATCTTATTGATGTGAAAAATCGGCGACTAGATATGCATAGAGGGCAAGCCGATTCTTGAAGTGTTCTAATTTCTCTCTAAGTTATTCCAAGTGCTTATGGTGTTGTGTGAACCATTTGAGGTGTCACACTTGGGGCACTAGGCACTCAAGCTTTATGAAGACTTTCTACATCAAAGAGGTATGTATTCTATCTTGTTATATTTATTGTTTTGTATGCTAGATTAGGATAATACCTTGGAAAGTTCATATTTGCATGTATAATAGAGAAAACATAGATCCAAGGTATTTAGGGTTGCATGTACACTTAAGAGTGTTAGAATGCTCAAAACCCTACAGGCAGGGGAATTTACCTTGATTGTGAACTAGATCTCTAAATCTCTAAGCCCCAACTCGAACTCTCAAGCTTCTTTCTTCTTCTTCAAGCTTCACAAACCACCAAATGTACCAAAATTGCCTTAGAACACATAAAAACGTCTAGGGTTTCGATACACAGCTTTCTGGGAGTAATAAGGGCGATCGAGGCTTAGACAAGGTGTTTAATTATGGTACAAAGCCTCAGATTTAGGGTTTCACTCAACCAACACCTACTTGCCAAGTCAGTCCCCCGACTCGTCGAGTAGGTTACTTAAATTGTCCGCGAGTCACGACTCTACTCGACGAGTTGGGCCTCCAAGTCGTCGAGTCCCAGAGAAAAACACAAAATACTTGAATAATAGGCATACCAGGAATCAAGTGTTACAAATCTTCCCCACTTATCTTAGACTTCGTCATCGAAGTCTGTTGCTCGATCCTGAAAAAGCTCGGGGTAATGCTCCCTCATCTTGTCCTCCGGTTCCCAGGTCCATCCCGAGCCCTTGCGGTGCTACCACTGCACCTTTAACAACTCCACCCTCTTGTTCCTCAGATCCCTTGACTTCCTATCAAGGATTGCCACTGGCCACTAGATGTAGTTCAGGCTGTCATCAACCTGTATATCCTTTAGAGGCACCACTGTCGAATCGTCTACTAGACATTTCCGCAACTAGGAGACGTGAAAAGTGTTATGAATCTGACTGAGTTCAGCTGGTAGATCCAGCCTATATGTTACCTTGTCCACCCACGCCATAACCCTAAAGGGTCCAATATACCTGGGGCCCAGCTTGCCCCGCTTCTTGAACCGAATGATGCCCTTCCATGGAGACACCTTCAGGAGCACCATATCCCCGACCCGAAACTCCAGGTCTGACCGCCGCTTGTCAGCATAACTTTCTTGCCGACTCTGAGCAGTCTGAAGTCTGCTCCAAACCTACTGGATCTTCTCCGTAGAATTGATTACCACTTCGGTACTCCCCATGACCCTCTGCCCAACCTTTCCCGAACATATCGGGGTCCTGCACTTCCTCCCATACAACATCTTGAATGGAGGATGATCGATACTCGCATGATAGCTATTGTTATAGAAGAACTCAGCCAACGGAAGGTAAGTATCCCAACTACCTTCGAAGTCTAAAACACACGCCCGTAGCATATCCTCCAGAGTCTGAATGGTCCGCTCAATCTAACCATCCTTCTGCGGGTGAAAGACGGTGCTAAAATGCAATCGAGTACCCAGCTCATCATGAAACTTCTTCCAAAACCTAAAAGTGAACCGCACATCCCTGTCTGAAATCATTGAAACCGGCACCCAATGCCGCGCCACTACCTCCCGGATATAGATGTTGGCATACTTTTCGGCCGAAATACTCTCCTGAATCGGAATAAAATGGGCGCTCTTGGTCAATCGATCAACGATGATCCAAATCGAATCCATCGCTCGCGCGGTCTTGGGAAGCTGCGTAATGAACTCTATAGTAATATTCTCCCACTTCCACAACGGGATATCCAACGGCTAGACCTTGCCGTGAGGTCTCTGGTGCTCAGCCCTCCTTCCTGCAGGTCAGACACCTTTCCACAAACCAATCTATGTCCCTCTTCGTACAGGGCCACCAATAATCAAGGCGAAGATCCTTGTACATCTTTGTCGCCCCGGGATGGATATAGAACCTGCATTTGTGCGCCTATGCCATCAATACCTGGCGCAAACCCCCATGATAAGGGACGCACACCCTATGATGAAGAGTCAACAATCCCCGACTATCATAGTCAAAGGAGGAAACCTGACCCACAATTCGCTCACTCTTCCGATGTTCTTCCTTCATGACCTCCTGTTGGGCCTCCCAAATCTGCTCCAACAGCAGAGTCACAACTGTCATCCTCAGACAGATGTCCCTGATTGGCGTTGCCATGTAGCTAAGCACATCGGACACGACATTAGCCTTCCCCGGGTGGTAGAGGATCTCGCAATCATAATCCTTCACCACCTCAAGCCACCAACGCTGCCTCATATTCAGATTTGGATGGTCCATTAGATACCTCAGGCTCTTGTGGTCCATGTAAGTGGTACAACGAACCCCATAGAGGTAATGGCGCCAAATCTTGAGGGCGAAAACAATAGCCCCCAGCTCCAAATCACGTGTCGGGTAATTTGCCTAGTGAGGATTTAGCTGCCTCGAAGCGTAAGGTATAACATGCCCCCTTTGCATCAATACCGCGCCCAAACCCGAGATGGACGCATCGCAGTATACCACAAAGTCCTCTATGCCCTTTGGTAGGGCTAAGATTGGCGCCTCGCACAATCTCTGTCTCAACGTCTCAAATGTGGCCTGCTGCTCAGGCCCCCAACGAAAGACCATGGTTTTCCTCGTCAATCTGGTCAGAGGCACGACTATCTTGGAGAAGTCCTGAATGAACCTCTAATCGTAGCTTGCCAGTCCCAGGAAGCTCTGAATCTTAAATGGAGACCTCAGAACCTCCCACCTCATCACGACCTCCACCTTGGCCGGATCAACTGAAATCCCGTCCTGGTTGACAAGGTGCCCAAGAAACTGCACCTCACGCAACCAGAACTCACACTTGGAGAACTTAGCATACAAGTTCTCCTTCCTCAAAGTATCCAAAATCTCTCGCAAGTGCTCCTCATGATGCTCTTGCGTCTTGGAATAAACTAAGATGTCATCGGTGAAAACTATCACAGACCGATCCAACATTGGTCTGCACACGCGGTTCATGAGATTCATGAATGCGGCAGGAGCATTGGTGAGCCCGAAAGGCATCACCACGAACTCATAGTGGCCATAACGCGTCCGAAAAGCAGTCTTCTGCACATCCTCATCTCTGAACCTCATCTGATGATACCTGAACGCAAATCGATCTTGGAGAACCAAGATGCTCCCTATAGCTGGTCAAAGAGGTCATCGATCCTCGGAAGTGGGTAACGATTCTTCACCGTTACCTTATTCAGCTCCCGATAGTCTATACACATCCGATGTGACCTGTGCTTCTTCCTTACAAACAGAATCGGGGCTCCCCAGGGTGAATTGTTCGGTCTAATGAATCTCTTGTCTAACAGCTCCTGCATGTTTATAGACAACTCCTGCATCTCAGGAGGAGCCAACCGAGATGATACCTTGGCTATCGGAACCGCACTATGGACTAGGTCGATCCTGAACTCTACCTATCTCTTTGGAGGTATCCCAGGCAACTCCTCGGGGAATACATCCGCACACTCTCGTACCACGGGCACATCGCCCACCATCACCTTACCCGCCTCCCAGGTATCAATAACATAGGCGACAAATCCTGCACAACCCTGCTAAAGGTAGCACCTAGCTCTCGCTGCTGAACATAAAGTTGGTCCTCACTGTGTCTTGTCGCCCTGAATCACCAGCTCTCCCCCATTTAGGGTCCTAATCCGCACTAACTGCTGAATGCAGTCAATCACTGCCCCATTGAGGCTTAGCGAATCCATACCAATAATAACCTTGTTCCCCCGCAAAGGTATGGGAACCATATCGACCAGGTAACGCTCCTCGAACTGCCTTAAAACACAATCTCAGTAGACCTCTGATGCTCGCACTGGCCGCGCGTCCGCAATATCAACCTCTAGAGGGCAATCCAACACGCCTGAAGACTCAAGAAACTTCTTGCTTAGCGCAAAAGAGACAAACGATCGGGTAGCACCCGAATCAAACAGTACCTGAACTGGGATACCGTTCACATGGAACGATCCTAAACAGAGCACATACATAACATATCAAAATCACAGCGTCATAACATAAAAGCATAAGAAAGAAATCATACCCGTCACCACATCGGGTGTTGCACGTGCCTCCTCGGCCGTCAACTGAAATGCTCGGCTCCGCACCACTGGAGCCTCTACCTTGGCCTTCCGGCCGTCCGTAACCTGTGCTGACGTTGGGGTCCGTGCCGCCACTGGTGCTGCTGCCAGCAATCTAGGGTAGTTGGCCTTCTTATGGCCCCTATGATTGCAATGGAAGCAAATTAGGTCTGACATCTGCACTGTAGGGGCGCGGGCAATACAATCCCTGCCAAAGTGCCCCGTCTTGCCGCACTTGTAGCAACCTTTTGATCCCGCTCTACAAGCTCCCTCATGCGGCCTGCCGCATTTCCTACTGCAGCTCTGGCCCGGCTGGCCCTTCGACCTAACGTCGGATCCCTTGGGTTTCTTCCCCGAAACCCTTGTCACCTGCTAAGTCTCTACTTTCCTCTTCCTGACATGCTCCAAATCGAGCTCCCTCTCCCACACCTTGGAAATCATGGACACTAGGGTCGGGCAGGCTGAATAGCTGACATGCTCCCGAATATCAGCCCTCAACATATCATGGTAGCGGGTCTTCCACATCTCCTCATCCCTCGCATATTGGGGTACCAACAGAGCCCTCTCCATGAACTTGGTGGTGATCTCCGCCACTGACTCAGTCGTCTGCCTCATATCCAAAAACTCCATAGCCAGCTACTGAAGCTCCATAGCCGGCATAAACTCAGCCCTGAATTTGGTCATGAAATCTGACCACGTCATAGCCTCGACGGCTGGGGCTCCCAACGAGTCACCAACCGAATCCCACCAGTCTCTAGCTCTATCCCTCATGCATCCCGTAGCAAAGCGGACCTTCGACCCTTCCGCGCAGAAGCTCGTCAACTGCGCAGACTCAATGTCTGCAATCCATCTCCTGGCAGCAATGGGGTCCTTCACCCCTTGAAAATCCGGCGCACCACTACCTTTGAAGTCCTTAAAGGACAGTGTGTGCATACCCGACTGACTGGATGCCAAGTCACCCCTGAATGCTCGGAGATGATCCTCCATCAGCTTAACAAGCCCTTCCTTGATCGACCCAAAAATAACCAAGGTCGACTCAAGGATGCCTCTCGTGATCTCAGACGTGATGAACTCGCGTAGCCCGCCATCAACCTGCTCGGATCCTGCACCTGAGCCTGATCCTGATCCTGATCCTGAACCTCCCGCTCCATGTCGGTTGATCGCCATACTACAAATAAACACATAAATGTCAGGATCATACATGCTCTCGAGAGGTCTCACACACTCTCCAAGTTCCCTGGTTCCATCTCGGCCCTCCTTGACTCGAGTATGGATCTTCTGCTTCCAGTAGTACGGGCCCATACTACCTTCCACATCTATCTGTACTTTCCTCAAGGATTGCTTCAATTTCACCAAGTCCCTTTATCGATACCCTTTTCCACTAATCTCGTCATAGGCTCTCCCAGGGCACCCTCCGACCTACTCTCCACCATCAGCTGCACTAGGAGTCCCTACTTCCCTTCCCTAACTAGCTTGCGAATACTGTTACATATCTGCTCACTAGTTAGTTAGTTAAAGTTAGTCAAGACCCCTTTAGCAAAAGCAAGCAGCATTCGTGCATTGAGTAACCACATCAGGCATAACCTAATTAGGCTATCCTACCACTGGCTAAACAGTCCTAGCATATAGCTCATACAACAGGCATTCAAGGCATCGTCCTAGATCTTTAGCCCTACTCTAGCATGCAGCTCTCAGAATCATATATCAAGAATACAAGGCATCCTCCTAGATCCTTAGCCCTAATCTAGCATGCAGTTCTTAGAATCATAAATCATACACATAACATAACAAGTATGGGTATCTTGGGGAAAACTTACTTGAGCTCGGCCAATCGCACGCATCACACACCTTGTCTTTTCTCAAAATTCCTTAACTTAACAGACATCCCCGAGGGTGTGTCCGAATCCCTCAAACCAGGGCTCTGATACCAACTTATAACATCCCAAAATCCGACGCCAAAAATTTCACTTTTGATTAGGTGATTTATAAAGTGGTTCATCAAAACGTTGCCAAAATCATTTCAATACATAAAACTATAATATCATGTCTCAAAACCAAATCATCTGAAATAACAAAACATAAGAGTACAATCCTAGAAAACTCTAAGCGGAAATCATATGTGTGCGTGTGTGATGCGCTGCTACACCGCGAACTCCTTCCCCTTGGACGAAGTGGTACCTGAAACCAAAACTGAAACTGTAAGCACAAAGCATAGTGAGTTCCCCCATCATACCACATACCTTACAATCACATAGCATACATACTACCGGGAAATTCTGGGGCGCCTGTCCTAACCATGTCAAGCCATTCTGGGGTGCTGACCTACCCATGTCAAGCCATTCTTGGGTGCTGACCTACCCATGTCAAGCTATTCTAGGGTGCTGACCTACCCATGTCAAGCTATTCTAAGGTGCTGACCTACCCATGTCAAGCTATTCTGGGGTGCTGACCTACCCTCCGATCAATCTCAACCGAGCACGGGGACTATTTCACCCCTACTACTACCACATTACATCATATCATAATCATGTTGTTAAACTTATCTGGGGTGTCCGACCTACCCATTGGTCCTAACGGCCGAATCAGGGACTAGTCCCCTTCTACTGATACTATCTCATATGACATGGAAACTAGCAAACTAGCATACTCACATATCTAGTAGACTAGCATACTCACATATCCAACAATAACAGACCAGACAATTATCACAAAGATAACCATCCCAACTAACAATTACTAGTGGGTCGGCCTTGGTGCCTTAGACCCACTCCTACTGGAAGGCAACTCACCTCGATGTCGTGTCGTGTCTGAAATATCCTCGGCGTGAAGGTCGGCTCTCTTCGACTCCTCAATCCCTACATGACAACCCTCAAGTCATCAAACAGAACATACAACCCTAACCAGGTCAATACCAAAACCAAGCAGAGTTAACATTGGTAAAAGTCAACACCTAGTTGACCTGACTCGCCGAGTTGGTATACCAACTCGTCGAGTCCATACTCCACTAACCCGATCCAACCCCAAATCCACTCGTCGAGTCTAGCAAGAACTCGACGAGTTCTCCTTCATTCAAACCATTGGGACCATCTTCATCCGACTCGCCGAGTTCTTCCTTGAACTCGGCAAGTTCATCTCCCTCATAAGAACGTGTCCGATCTACGACTCGCCGAGTTGTATGAACAACTCGTTGAGTCCATCTTCAAAGATTGGGAGATTGCCTTGGACTCGCCGAGTCTGTTCATACACTCGTCGAGTCCCATGATTCCCAGGTCCCTTTTCGCGTCTAAACATCTACGGGACTTTCCACCCTAACAACTGGTCCATCCACAGAAAGGATTTGGTGGTCATTACACCGTGGCTTGCCGAGTCCCAAGAACAACTCAGCGAGTCCATCCTTGACCAACAATATACAGTCGATTTAGATTAGCCTTAACACCTCAAAACCATGGATCTGGCCCCCTAATTTCCGTATGATACGTATAGCTTCAAACTTGGTGCAAACGCATGGGGGCTTTGGCTCAAAAATCCATAAAAGGTGCTCTACAACATGGGGCTCTCATGGCCATAAAGTTGGCACCTTTATGCAATGAGACCCTTCCAATGAATCAGATTTGAAGTCAAGACCTCATATAACACTCCACTAATCCGAATATGGCTTGGAAAGCCCTAAATGTGCCCAAAACCCAAGTCTAAAGATGAATGAACACATAGAAGACCAAGACATGGGCATTTTACCTTGATTGTGCTGAAAATGGAACTAGATCTCTGAATCTATAAGCCCCAACTCGAACTCTCAAGCTTCTTTCTTCTTCTGCAAGTTTCAAAAACCACCAAATGTACCAAAATGGCCTTAGAACACACAAAAACGGCTAAGATTTTAATACACAACTTTCTGGAAGTGATAAGGGTGATGGAGCCTGAGATAAGGTGTTTAAACAGGATGCAAACCCTTAGATTTAGGGTTTCACTCAACCAGCATCTACTCGCTGAGTCAGTCCCCCGACTCGTCAAGTTGGGTACATAAACTCTCCTTGGGTCACGACTCTACTCGATGAGTTGGGCCTCCAACTCGTCGAGTCCCAGAGAAAAACACAAACATACTTGAATAATAGGCATACCAGGAATTAGGTGTTACATTATGATACTTAAAATCATTTGAATATTGTTGCTTATGTTGTATGATATTGGTAGTTTAATAGAATAATGTTCTAGGTTTTATTTTATAAGGTTATTTATTACATGAAATATATATATATATATATATATATATATATATATACACACACACACACGCACGCACATGCACACACACACACACACACACATATATATATATATATATATATATATATATATATATATGGAATATTCTAATAACATAAAGTTGTATGTTGTATGTTTTTATAAGTGTACATGTAGAATATTCTAATAGACTAATGTTCTAGGATCTTCTAATCGATTCAAAGTTCGTTCATGATTAAACTTTGTTTCCAAACTCTCAAGAAAAACATGAAGAAATTGAATCTGATTCTTATTCTAAAAACCATGATTTAATTCAACCAAATCAAAGCTAGGGTACATCTGAGTTTGAATCTCATGATTTTGATTCTAGCAATAAAAAATTTAGATTTCAAAAAGATGAAACCAGTATCTCGTTTAGTTTTTTTTCTTTTATAATCTTTTTTACGATTATGATATCTGTGATTCAATGTTTATGTTATTTTGATTTATGTATAATTCTTATTTCTATGAATCCATGGATTATTGATTTATTTTTTCTAATTTGGTAACTAATGGAATCTCTTTTATGTTGTAAAACATTAGAATATTACAGATGCATGATGTTTGTAATTAATCTAAGGTGGGTTGTTCTATATTCAATTGATTTAACAACATGGTGTAAGAGTAGATATATGTACTTGGTTTTATGGTTGTAAATATGTTACAATGAGTAATTTTTGTCATTAACTTGAAATATTTGTAAGAGAATATATTAGTTGATAATCTTTAGCTTATTACTTATGTACTAATCATGGATGGTTAGAATAAACCAGACCCCAATTCCATATTTTGATAATATTATGGTTTTTAAGTAGTGTGTGATTTTGCTTAGAAAAAAGAAATAATGTAATGTTATTAAAATACATTATAAGAAAATTACTTTCAATAAGTAGGATGAACTTTCTTTACCAAACTCAGTAACTTATAATCGATTCTGATGCGTTCTTAATGCAACAGATGACAATTTATTCTCAAACAGTATGTGGAAATGTGAAATATTGACTTGGATAAAGAAGGTTTTCTGCATAGTAAGAAGCATACAAAATTATGTTGCATGTATGCTACAAAGTTTTATATACATGCAATAAAAAAGTACCAGAAGAAAGTAATTGAAGAAGCAAAGGAATATGAAAAGGTTGATAATGATGGTCATTAAAAGTGATGAGGGAATGAATCGATGCAAGAAACATACTAGAAGGACGTGAATAATTTTTTTGGAATATTTGAAAGTCTTTGATTATGAATGACATGGTAGTGTTTTGTTCATTTGAATATTGGTTATCTTTTTTCGTTTTGAACAATAGGTATGGTTGTTTCAATGGCCAGTGAATGTTTCACAGAATAATAGTCATGGTTAAAAAATAGTTATGCTTTGACCAACCTGAAATATCATGCTTTTCGATCAAATGTTCATTTTTTGTTATAGTTCATGTATAATATTCTAATAGAGTAATGTTATAGGTTTTATATACATTTATAATATTCTATTAGAATAATGTTAAATGTTTTTTTTATAGATTTATATGTAATTACCTTTTTCTAATAATATTTTAGAATTTATAGATATATGTAATGTTAATAAGACTTACTGTGTATATGAGGAATATTCTAATAGAATAATTTTCTAGGTTGTATGTTCATGTATAATAATTCTATTTGAATAATGTTAAATGTTGTTTTTTTATATATTTATATGTAATTACCTTTTTACAATAATATTTTAGAATTTATAGATATATGTAATGTTAATAAGACTTACTGTGTATATGAGGAATATTCTAATAGAATAATTTTCTAGGTTGTATGTTCATGTATAATAATTCTATTTGAATAATGTTATATGTTTTAGAATATTAGAATATTACATATATTATATTTTTCTGAACACTCAAATATTAAAATATTTTACTAGAGAAAATTGGTCTCATGGTCTCACGGTCTCAAAAAATTGACATTTAGAACATTCTATTAGAATAATATTTTGGGTTGTATGTTATCATAAATTGATAAATTTTGTTTTTTTTTTTATAGATTTATATGTAATGACCGTTTTACAAAAAAATATAGAATTTATAGATACATGTAATGTTAATAAGACTTATTTACTATGTATATGTAGAATATCCTGATAGAATAATTTTATAGGTTTTATGTTCATGTATAATAATTATTTTGGAATAATGTTATATGTTTTAGAATATTATAATATTACATATATTATATTTTTATGAACACTAAAATATTAGAATATTTCACTAGAGAAAAGAGGTCTCATGGTCTCACGGCCTCACAATATTAGGGTCATCTCATTTAAATCTAACACATGATGTATGATGTTGATAATATAATTGAATAATTTTATTGGTTTCTTGTTAAATAATTTCATTTATTATATAAAAATAATAGGTATATGTAGAATATTCAAATAGAATAATATTATATGTTATTTGTTTTCATAAATGTATATGTAGAATATTCTAATAGAATTATGTTATAGATTTTTAAATAAATAAGTTCATTTATTACATGAAAATAATGTGTAGTATATGTAGAACATTCTATTAGAATAATCTTATATGTTGTTAGTTTTCAGAAGTTTATACGTAATGAGATTTTTAAAATATAATACTACTTGATTATATCAACAACAAATATCAATGTAGAATATAACACATAACAATAATCAAATCTAGAATATTAGTAATAGTAAGAAAACACATTCAACTACATCATCATTTATAAATGTATATTAGAATATTAAACTTATAAATTATTAAAAATAGAATTATACACTTCAATAAGATATCAGTATCATCAATATAGAACATATAATAATAGACTATATCATTAAATATGTACACCATATCATGTATCATATTCTAAACGAAATATGGAACTAATTGAGTAGTTCAAAAAACAAAAGTCAAAGTACACTATAACATTATATATTTTTACATGTAGAATATCAAGAATCCAAAATAAATAATCATTAGTTGAAACGAGTTCATTGCTTGAGTGTGATTCTTCAGCACCATCATTAATTTGACCTACAAAAAGGTATTCCATTAATATTTATTATTGTGTAAATATTTAGAAAATTGTATTCTAAACTTAATTTTCTTAATATGTAAGGATGTATGAGTAATATATTTCAATTACTATAATCATAATAATATACTGTGTACTATGTAATGTAATAAAAAAATATGACGAAATAGGACCAAGTACCACTTCTGCTTCATGCTAAACTGGTCCAAATTCATCTTTTACTTCACATGCTATCGACAAAGAGGATAGTAACTAACCTAAACCTTTCACCCAGTAATCAAAATAATAAAAAACAATGAGGAAACATGTTTCAAGCTTCAAGCTTCAAGCATCAACATGGTCTGAGATTTCCCTACAATGATTACACCAAACTTTCATATATGCACCATTTAGTGTACTTGTCTAAATATGATGGAAAAAGAATAACATTTATATCAACAAGAATATGATTTAATCATTTAGAGGCAAACCAATGATAAAACATGTTCCAAGCTCCAAGCATCAACATGTTCAAATATTTCCTTACAATGCAAGCACTAATCTTCCAAATCTTTCAAACAAGCATAAATATACATCATGATACTTCAAATAAAACATAAAACTTAATATTATTTTAATCATAATAATATACAACTCTATCAAGTTTTAAACAAAACTATGCTAAAATAAATCTCCAACGTTTTGTGTTTGAAAAAAAAATCATATTTAAACAAACTTGTAGTGAAACTAATATGAGAAGCAAACATTATATCATTTTTCACCAATTATGACTCATATTTTGTAAATATACACATATTCTTAAAGAGGACTTAAGTCATAGGAAGGATGGAGTGATACATCAGACTCGATATTCATTCAGGACTTTCATCAAACAGGTACAGTGCATTTTTAGTTTAACAGAATTCGCTCAATAATAATAATTTTTTGTATATACCTCATTAATTTATATAAAGAATGCACATTAGCTCAAAGATTCATTGTTGTTGCTTGCTTTTCTTTACGTAATATTCATTATTGTTCCTTGCTTTTCTTTACGTAATATGTGCTCGAATGCGCAGGAAAAAAATACATCTTGAAACAAATTATTAATAACTGAAATCAAAGCCTCTAATTGAGAATACATCTAAGGTGATGATGAATTGCTGAAATCACATATTTGATTGTAAAACAATCAAAGCTAGAAAATTGTCGGAAATCGATATCAATTGATGATCGATTTGTTAATGATGATGAACAAATGAAAATCATTGAATAGACTAACAATAGAAACTTGAAGTTCTTGAATATCATACTTTTAGTTGCGATTTCAAAATGTGAAAGAGATAACTTTCTGTGGAGGATTTGATCGATTTGGTTGCGATTGAGAAAATCATCAGATGAACGGGATGACATCTTGTTACATTAAATGATGAATAGGAGATAAAGCATGGCTAGTTATTATGATTAGAACATTGACAAAACTGCCCCTAAGAACTTAATTAGGCACCTTAATCTGGGTTATTTTTTAGCCACAATATCAGTTTTGATCAAAGGCTAAGATTTGATCCTCATGTCTTACAAAATATAGGTGGTCTCAAATGAACCTCTACATATATATATATATATATATATATATATATATATATATATATATATATATATATATATATATATATATATATATATATATATATATATATATATTTTATATATATATATATATATATATATATATATATATATATATATATATAGAGAGAGAGAGAGAGAGAGGGAGAAAGAGAGAGAGAAAACTGCAAAAATGGTCCCATGGTATCCATTTTTTTCTGAGGTTTAGTACAAACCTCGACTTTTTTTTTTGGCTTCATGGTCGTTTTGGGCTAGTCTCTTTGCGTTTATGGTCCCTCGGTAAACTGAAATGACTGTAATGCCCCTCATTAACTTATTTTTTTATTTGTTTTACTTTAGTATATATTTATCTGTTTTAATTTTACTAACTAAGAAATAAAGAGCCTCTATCTCTCTCTCTCTCTGAGATCTTAAGCCTTCATCATATTCCTTTTAACCACCATCATCCATACACCAAGAATGTTGAACCCAAGCTTCCTTCTTCACCAACTGAATCCACACCAACAAACAGCTTATGTGACCATGACCATCTCTTCCCATGGTCTTCATTTCGCCGTCATAGACCCATCATCAGTCCCTAAGAGACTTTTCATTAGCCACAATTATCACCACCTCAACCTACAACTTGAGAACCAGAAGGAGAAAGAAGGAAATCCACATCCATTGCAAAATCGGATCTCAAGGAAATCAACACTTGTCACCACCTAATCCTCCAAAAACGAAACCTACCTTCTTCGTGTTGCTCTTACCGACCCCCAATTTCTACCTTCTTGATGAAAAGATTAAAAAAATTATACACAAAAAAACAATCATACATACATCTCATCGGAAAGATTAAACAAATTATACACAAAAACAATCATATATACATACATAAACATCATAACAAAAGGTTACTTATTACACTTTCAAATTTAATTTGATCCTCATAGGTTTCAGTGTTCTAATCCTATAAACACCAAAATAAGTAGTTGAGTTTTAATAGGTTAGAAATTTACATTTCATTTACAATTATTGAACGATTACACTTGATGAGTGTCAATTAATTCTGCCCAACGATGTCACTTTCACAAGGCGTGTCAAAGAGTGTTGCGAAGGTGATAGTTAATGGAGATCATGTTATTCTGATTACAATCAAAATTTATCAATTAGCATAACGAACAAAAAAACAAGGGGGATGGTAAGGGAGATAACCGGCGTATTTTAGGTTTACCACATCGATTTGGTTCTAAAGGATGTCATAGAATTCAATATCCCAATTGAGAGGCTTAGATAAGAGAGGGAAATGGACATTGAAGTGAGCATAAGTTAAATTATAAGCCTAGAAGTGTAGGTCTTCGAATTCGAGAATAACTCCTTTGCAATTGATTATTAGAGCTTCCATTGTCACTGCACGATGATGATCTGCTTGAAGTAGAATAAGAAGACGAACTGCCAAGGGTTTCTTTGTAAACTGATCCAATTAGGAGCCGAAGGATGTGTTAGAGAAGAATTAGAAGAAGTGGTTATTCTTTGAGTGATGTTTTTGTTGTTGCTATGTAGTTATTGCTCTGATGTAGGAGCTATATTTGGATACTTTCTCATGTCGGAGCCTCAGATAAAGATCTGACCTCTAGTAGTTTATACAAATATACAAAGACTATAAACAACAATGAGAGAGTTAGTGTGTGTTCCAGAGATCCGATTTATTTTTCTCATATCTTGTTTGTATTTTGATTTTTTCTTGAATGGTTGTGTGTGTATGTGTGTGTTTGAGCGAGCGAGAGAGAGAGAGAGAGAGAGAAATGTAGGTCCAATTTAATAATTTTTTTCATTTAAATTAAATAGAAAAATCATAATATCATAAAGGCTTTACAATCATTTCAGTTTACCCAGGGATCAAAACAGCAAACATACTACATCAAAAGGACCATGAAATCAAAAAAAGTCGAGGTCTGGACTAAACCTAAAAAAATTCAAACCATGGGGACCATTTTTGCAGTTTTTTCATATATATATATATATATATATATATATATATATATATATATATATATATATATATATATATATATATATATATATATAATATAGCTTGTAATCGATTGTAAATTATTTCATGGAAATATTAATTTTTAATGTTAAGTATCAAAATATACCATAATATATCACAAGGTATGATTTATTATTTCATGTACATCTTTTTGGACCAAAATAGATTTTTTTTTGTCTTACATGGATTTATATGTTTTATAAGTTATAAATACTAGAAGAGTTTTTATAAAAAAACTAGTTTCTTCTTTTTATAAAATAATCAAGGAGACCATAAAAGAAGAAAGAATATTTGTTTTTGATTAATTTATTCAACACATCATGCTCTTAGAAAGCATGCTAGTTAATTTAATAAAGCATGGGTCTTAAAGTGCTAAGAGCCATGGGATAAAGATTTAAAGTAAAGACTTAAAATAACTAGTTTGCTCCCTTCTTTCACAAGCCAAAAACCACGAAATTTGTGGCTTGCCATCTCCATATTCTCTCTAGTTTTTTTTCTCTTAAAGTGTTAGTGCAAACTATCAAGACATAAAATGACTATGGTATTATATTATTATCAAATAAGAAGTACAAGATACAATCAAAGGAAAAGACAGAATATATAGACTAGCTAATTAGTGTTTTCAAGCTAATGGGCCAACATAAGACCCAATAAAAAACAAATCCCATAATCTTATTAGGCTAACATCCCCCCTGAAAATTACAATTCAACAACAGTAAGCATTAAGAGTTTGTCAAACAAAGAATGAAATCGAGGAGCAGTCAATGGCTTCGTAAGAATATCAACAATCTGCAAAGTGGAGGAAACATAAAAGTATAAAAATCAAAATGTAAGCCAAAGCTTAGTGAGTTCCCTAAAAATGCCACCACACAAACATATAACAACATGCATACTTGGTCCACAACCATCGGGTTGGATTACCCCTGAGCCCACAACATGAGTGTAGATTGCCCACCTACCCCACAACTCATGTCTGGATTACTCCTGAGCCTACAACATAAGTCTGGATTGCCCACCTAGCCCATAACTTATGTCTTGATTGCTCCAAGGTTTGTTGGCCTCCGTACAGAGTAGTATTGCCTCAAACCAACTACACTATGTCGATATATGCAATAGATAAACATATAACCAACAATAAATAATCATACAGATCTAACAGATAACTACAACATAACAACATCCTATATAACAAGATACATAACTTAGTGGGCAGACATTGATGCCTTCTATTGGGTTTTTATTCAAAAATTGTTTCAAAAAAATAAACAATGTGACGAAAAACTTAATATTTGAACAAAAGTAAAACTAGTTTTATTCCTACTAAAGGATCATTTTTCAAGACTTAGAAAGAATAAAACAACCATAGACGAGAAAGCATAACAACCTTTTAAGAGTTTGATCCTCATAGGAGGTTGGAAGTTGATAAAGATGGCATGAAACTCTAAAACAAGAGCTCTCTAGGAGTATCCACCAAAGCAAGAGTAGAACCACTACTACATGCTAGTCTTCTATTGGATTAAGTTATTGTTAACTTTAAGACTTATACCAAATATGTGCTTAAAGAGAAACAACTTAATCTACCAAGAACTTGCACCAAAAAGGAAAAAGATGAAAAGGGAGGAGCCCTTCTCATTCTCTGAAATTCTAAAGGAAAAAGAAGAGAATTTTTTTGCAATTAAAAACTAGCTAACACTCTTGTCTAGAAGCTTTCTTTTATACATGGAAGTATGTATAAAGTAAAGTCAAAAGCTATTCATAAAGTAAATCATGGTCTTCTCTTACATCTATAATGAAAGTTAAAGTAAGAGACCATCTCTTACGAGCAAGGGATATTAATTCAACAATTGAAAAGCCAACCCATGCTTTTCCCATCTTTAACTTTTACTTTATATAGCTTGTTAAGTGTGTGTGTGTGTGTGTATATATATATATATACACACACACATACACATACATACACATATATAAATCCAATGTATATATAAATGGCCATGAGTTACATATAATTGATTTCTAATGTATATGTATAAAACATATTACTAGTTATCTTTAATTATCTTATTTATATAAATCATATTTATTTACAAATAAACTCTAACTAGTTTAATGAGATAAATTTAACTTATAAATAATCATACATTATGATATAGCTCATAAGTTGTTATTTCTACAATAAATATGATTTCCATAAATAATAAATTCCCAATTGGTAAAATATTATTTTCGTGAAATAATAATTATACAAATAAATACAAGTGTTAATATATTTATTAATAATCAGATTATACTAACAAATAATCGATTACTGGTAACTTGCTATAAGGTGTGACCCCATAGGATCATATGGTATTATCAATATCATTCTATAATGACTCTTGGGCATACAAGTTTTTTCAATCTCCTACTTGCACAAGACTCATCATAGATTGATATAAATAGTGATGAACTTCTATCAACATTTCATTTCCCCTAATAACACATGACGAAGAATGCCATTCATCAACATCAAATTCCCAAAAGCTCAAAGCTTGAATTCATGTATTAAGGTAAGTTTATCAATCATACCTTTGTTACAGACATTCTGTTAAACACGAACGGATCGAAATCAATCTCATTTGTAATTCAACTTTGGGTAATGTATGTTAGATGTCTAACTCTCAACACATAAGAGGAATAAATCCTATCTTGACTACATAAGCCTCTTGCATAGTTTACACCATACCTGAAAATGGATTTTATAACTGCCCGGTTAAGGATAAACATTTGACCATATCAAAGCACAATACTCCCTACACATAAGTCCCACTATGTATCTTAGGTGTTAAAGGATACAAAGATAGTAGCTTTTAATCAAGTATCACTCATAACTGTGATCTATGAGTTGATCTTGATGTGGGTCCATTCAGTACTAGTTCCCTGACAAGTACCTATGAAACTTGCTTACAACCACTTGTCTACTTTCATCTAGTGAGAGTCAATCAATCCAATTCATATTAGTCTTACTTCATAAATGTTCCCACAATTATATATGACTATGAACTTTTAGAATAATAAGATTATTCATCGACTAAAAATGTTAATATAGAACACAACAAGTATTAATGTGATGATCATATCCCAATACATCAAAAAAACATTATGTTGTAGTTGTTGTTATAATGTTTCAATATCCAAATAGTAAATCCAAATCAAAATACCATTTCTAGAATCATAAAGTCATATAGGTGAAGTGCGACCACTCATACGTATCTTAAAAGGAAAGATTTTATTAATGGGTTTGACTAAATTTAATTTGTGTGAATTCCACGAATACTATCATCTCCATGTTTTACTTTACTCTAGGTATAGTTAAATATCTTAGAGTATATCAATGGTGTTCTTTCGTGACATAGAGTCTCTTAGCTTGATTAAGTATACTCTCAGAATCACAAAGATTTCTATGTGATCCTTGAATGGAAGAAATCTACACATTTTTTGAATGAACTTATTCATCAAACCATATTTGAATTCAACTTCTAAAATAGTGTATTCTTATTTTTAGTAGATTGTGTCATTATCTTTTGCTTGGACCTCGTTCCAACTAAACTTACTCTTCATTCCACAATAAAGTCATAATCCAATTGTAATTCATAATTATTTATATTCATTTAAAACTCAGAATCATATGTAGCTCTTCACATTAATATTTTATTCTAAACTAATTATCTCATATACATTCTCTTAGTTCTTCTTAATTACTCTTAGAATGTTCTCATAGTCATCCAGTGACTTAACCATGTATTAAATTTGTATCTCAAAATATGACATAAATGATGGATTCATTTGCCAAGAAAATAGAATATAAATCATTTTATCTAGCTCAAACCTATGTGCTAGGTCCTTTTGAGACAGAATCCAAAAGGTGTCATGTGACAATGCCAAGAATTCTTCAAAGGAATCTTGTATCTTGACCTCTTTCAAGATATTGTTAATTCATGCAAAAGAGTTTAAAACATTCAACATTCATATTTATCTATCTCTATAGATTTTACATTCCACGAATGTATCTTGTCATTCCTAAGTCTTTCATTTTAGAAATACTTTCCGAGTCAAGGTGAAACGACCTTGCATAGTCAGAATGTTATTTCAAATGATTAAGTATGTATCATTCATACAAGATTAGGAATATCACTATACTCCTACTAGTTCTTAGTAAACACATGTGTTTTTTCATTTTGATATAAAAGCATACCTTGTTTCTTTATATTAAAATGACTATTCCAACCTTGAGATGTTTACTTTATAACCACAAGTGGATCTTAAGACTTACATATTTGGTTAGGATAACATGGCTTAAGAAAACCTCCAAGCTAAGCTATATAGATATCTTCTAGTAGATGTCTATTAAGAAAAGCGGTCTTTCTTGAAATCTATTTGTTATATCTCATATTAAGAATATGAATTTAGAGTAAATAGTATCCTTATTGATCTAATCATGCCTACTTGTGAAAAGGTTTGATCATATTCTATGTCATGAATATGATAAGGACCATAGTCAATGGCACGAGTATGATGAAATCTTTTTTGACAAACCTTTCTAAGTGTGTATAATATCCATGTATATTTCTTTCCAAAAGAATCTCTTACTCCTTTTAGCCTAGCTATAGAGAGGAAGATTAATCATGACCATACTTGATTATTATACATGAGTTACATCTCAATGCTCATGACTCTAAGTCATTTATCAAATTCAATATTTGATATAGCATCTTGGTAGTTGATGGATTTATCATAAACAATTAAGAAGAACTCATCAATGAGAGATTCCACATTTCTCAAGTGAATGATGATTTATACCATTAATGCAAACAGTTTGTGTTTGTGAATAGCTATTATTCATGTTCAACAACTCCTTGTTGAAACTAGTGCCAACAATTGCTATATTAGGCTATGGTTCTTGATCATTTTCAAGTTCCGTGTTCCTCCCACTTGCTTTGTCACTAGAATGTTGTTTTCTGCAGACTCAACCTTCAGAAGAATAAAATAACTTATTCTTGGTGGGTTTGCACAATCTAAATGCCCTTTTAGAATATTCTAGATACATGTAACTTGTTGGTGTTTGTATTCAAGATACAGTTAATAGTGATTAAAGTATAACCCTAAGAGCATAAAGGAAGACAATTTCTACTGATTAGAAAGTGAACTTTATCCGGTAAGGTCTAATTCCTCCTTTATTATCACTCAAAGCTTTAGATGGTGTTGCTGGATTTATTGGTATTGTGACAACCCAAGTTGTTCCGTTACATTTCCCCGTTACCGTTAACGGAATATTCCAGTTTATAAAAGTTCTGTTAATTAGAGGTTGTCAATTTAATAAACATTCCATTTGTTTACATTTAATATGCCGTTAAGTCATGATAAAAGGAAATAAAAACACATAATACATATTTCCATTTAATTGGAAAAGTTAGTTTTTATTATTACGACCACTAAATCGGGCGTGACCAAAAGCCCCGTTTAACGGCAGTATTGGGTAGAATTCCACTGAGCTCCAACTCCCACCCATATATAAAGGGGAGTAAACTCCATTTGGAGACCTTTTACCCTCTCTCTCTATACTCTCTCTCTAGACTCGTTTCTGCCCCGAATCCGCAACCAAACGCTTCCAAATTGTAAGTCCGCTTGCCCTAGCTTATTCTAAACATTATGATTTGTGTTTATAGCCCAAAAATCGGACTTAGAAGCTATGGAAGAGGAGTTTATGGCCTAAGCTCCTCCTTAGGCCGTAAACACCTTAAATGAGGCCAAAATGACCCCAAAATGTCCCTAAAGGCTTGGAAATAAATTAAGGGATTAGCCTAGGAGTGTTTAAACATTAAATCACAAGGATTTAGGGTGTAAAATGGAGTTTACGGCCCAGGCATATGCCAAGACCGTAAACACCTCTAAACCTTGCAAAAAGCCCCAAAAACACCTCCAAAACACCCTTGGACTTCATACATAAATTAGGGGCTTATCCTCTTGGGTTTAGATCATTTAAACATAAGGATTTGGAGCATTAAAAGGAGTTTACGGCCCAGACATGTGTCAAGCCCGTAAACTCCCCAAATAAAGCCAAAATGTTAGTTTTTACCCCCAAAATGGCCTTAGACTATCATTATAAATTACTAGCAAGGTATTAGGGGCTTGAAACTTCAATGAACTCAAAGAATAAGAGTTTATGGCTGTAAACTCCCTTAGGAGTTGTCCCTGGGCCGTAAACTCCATTTTAATGCCCTTAAAGACCTTAAACTCACTCATACTATATAGTTTTGGACCTAGAATAATTCCATGAACAAGTTAGAAGCCTTAAAACAAACTAGAACCCCTCACTATGAGTTTACAGCCGTAAACTCATGGTGAGTAGTCCCTGGTTCGTAAACATGGTGTTGAGAGTTTACTCTCGGAGAGTAAACTCCATTCCTAAGCCATACACACCTTTAGACGCTACCCGAGACACCCCAAACACTTAACCAAACTGTTTTCCGCTCCTTTGAGCGCGTATACTTGTTTAATTAGTATTAAATATACTAATTGTATGTGAACATATGTTATCATATGTTAAATAGGTCATTGTGTGTGTTCGAGTCCTTACGTGACACCGAACGCCCAACCGGCACCTTCGTCGGATCCACTTACGCCAGGTGAGTTCATACCCCTGAATGAACCTTTTAAATGTTTTCACATGTTTTATGGGGGGGGGAATACAAGTTAAACATGCCAGTTAGCATATCAATCACATGTGATTGATAACCCGCATGCACAAGATTTTACCACACTGTATACTGTTTTACCGAGTAGGACACTATAATGGTTTTCAAAAAGGTTTTTCGTTTGTTTCAAGACTCTTATTTATACTGCTTTATTTAAAACTCACTTTAAACTGGTTTATAAAGGTTTTACAAGATTTTAATCAAAGTTCTCTTTCACAACGTATACTTTTACTTGTTAGTTACTGTTGCTTCGCTTATACTTATTTTATACTCCCACTTGGAAACGCTTTCACTTCTTGAAACGCATATACCTGTTATTGTCTTTATTTCACTTATACTTGTAGTCGCTTATACCTGATAGACGCTCTTACTTCACTTATTGTCGTCTCTACTTAGTGATACGCTTATACTTGTTCGACACTCCTACTTCACTTGCGACCGCTCCTACTTCACTTGTTAGACACTCCTACTTCACAAGAATCACTTCTACTTGATACACACTCAGTCGTAGTTAGATGTATGTCTGTGCTTATATAGGTACGTATAAGTAATGATTGAAATACTTAGGAAGGCTCGTCCGCCCTATTTCCTTTTCTTCGTTGAGATGTGGTCTGGTGGGATCAGATGGCCATCCGATGGTCGTTTGATTTATTAGTTATATATTATGTATATCAGTATGGACATACAGGAATTCTCTGGTCAGTTCAGTTAAGAGTCTCTACCTCTAGTCTACACTTACATTAGAAACACACTACCCACTGTTTGGAAGTCTCTACCCACTATTTGGGATGCATCTTCAGGACACGGCCTTCTCCGTCATCTAGTTGGTAACCAGAATCTCCTATAGGGAGAGTGGACATTGTTTGTATAGATCTATATGGGATTAACAACCCCGCACCCAGACTGCTAGCTACAGTCCCGGCCTACCAGGCCAACGGGTGACAGATGTCACATTATATACGCTTGTAGGGCGTCTAGAACTCTAGTCAATATGGTTACGAGTATCCCGGGTTACCTTATAATTCATTGGCCTTAAGGTAACGGTATTTCACCGGTAATTTACACTTTATGCTGGTAATTCATTTTCAGAGTCACACTGTTTTGACTTTACAAGACGTATCTTTCATTTGATACTGTCTGGGGCCTGTTTTCTCTGTTTTGACCTTACAAGACGTATCTTTCATTTGATACTGTCTGGGGTCTGTTTTTCACTGTTTTAGACCTTACCAGCTGTACCTTCCATTTGGTACCTTCTGGGGTCTGAGTCTCTACTTGTTAGACTGAACCAGGCGTGTCGTTAGTTCGATACTCTCCTGGAGTCTATGATTCCTTTGCCTTAGTCAATAGTCCTCACTGCTGAGGCCTATGTTATTTCCCTGTTGTCTCTTGCTTTCTTAAATAAACAAATTCAGTATTTTGATAATGATAGCAATTAAGGGAAAACCACTTTTTGCCACATAACACTGACCAGTCTTGGTAGAAGGCTGCTTTATTAAAGAAAATATAGGATTTTTTGGAAAGAACTCTAATACACAGTAAACACTTAAACTACTACTTTATAAAGTTATTTGGATAAATGTCACTAAATACTTATGAACTCACCAGCATTTGTAAAAATGCTGATACTCGCTTTTCAAATAACTTGTATTCTCAGGTTAGCATTAGACGGTACACCCCCGGAGCTGTTGATGAAGACGGCTTAGTACCTTGCTGTACTTATTATATTTGTTTGTATACTTTGAATTGTTGTAATGTAACCATGTAAAATTATTACTATTAATGCAATGTTTTGTTGTACTTTGATTACTATAATGCATGTGTTGTGATACTTGACATGACGTCATCCACCCCAGAACGTTTCCGCCGTTCCGGTTTTGGGGTTTGACAGATATCTTGTGCTTAATATTAGTCATTTATTAGAATGGAAGTCATACACCATAGTGTATAGTTCCTTAATATTTATGTTTTCTACACTTTAGTGAAAATATTATTAGGAATCTTTTAAATATAAATAAGATTCACATAAATAAACTACATAATTTCCTTCAAAGATCCCTTTCTTGAAGTTGGAATATGAGTATTTCATTTATATAATAAAGATAATAATGTCATAGATACGTTTGATTTAAAACAAGTTTAAGTCAAAATTTCTTGCTTAAAGAATTTAATTTTATTTGTTAAAATATTGATTTTTTACTTTATAATTCTATTAAGAGATCTAGTCTCATAAATAAAAGTTAATCATTTCATAATATGGATATTATCGTCATGAAAAACGATCAAGAAAATAATTAAAATTTAAATAAAATAATTAAGGCATATTTGTTTAGACATGCTAAATTTAAAACACATATTGTTGCAAAACAAATATTGTTTTATATTACGAGTCATTTATGTTCTAAACATAAATAACAACTAAACTTCGAGAGTCAATTCCAACTTGCTTGGGCTCAACTAGTTACTCTTCTGCAAATATCTATATGCAATTCACAAATATTATATTAACATTTATGCAGAAAGTACTTGAGTGTTATATGAAAAATATAAGCTCTATCAAATAGATATCTGAAGTACTAGTATCTTCCAAACTTCTTTTTTCAGATAAGAGGAGCAGTTCCTCTTCCAGTATCCAAATTCTCCTCAAAAGAAACAAGATCCATCTATATGGACCTTAATGGATTTCTTAGGCTTAAAGGTGTTCAGTGCATAAAACATGGGCTTCTTAGATCACACAAAACGACTCTTTTTAGCCTTGCGTTATTCTATTGTTTCAAAAAGTTTAAAACAAATATTACTATACTTATCAGGATATTTTTTTACCTATTATATCATCAGATAAAGTTCTGAATAATCCAAGACTTCATGGAAGTCAAGAATAATTATTCCCAGTGTAATGTTAGAAGCATCTTGAGCATCACAGTGATGCCTTTACTAGGTATCATTTTCAGGTCTATTACTCAAAGCTAGTTGTTTAATACTAGGACCTTTAAGTGCATACAATTTCACATCTCTCATGAGATTGTCTCTCAAGACATGAACGCATTCATTGAAGTTGTATCTATTGAATGTTATTGTTTTATCAAGTCATTTAAAGAAAATGACTATTCATGGTTATGAGAGTGGATTATATATCTACAAAATTTTAATAAAACTCATTTAGTATTTTTAATATTTAATCTTTATTAATTAATACCCTTTTAGTTTCAAAAACATTAAGTATCAAAGTTTAGGATCCAAGATGCAAAACAAATAAATGGTTAGATGAAATTTATCCCATTCATTAGAATTCAACTCGGTAGATATCGATTATCAATTATATCTCACTATATAACTCCCATATTTACAGGATCACTAATAACAACTTTAGTAAGACATGTTTGATCCTATTTATGTCTCGGAACTCTCTTGCTTAGGTGACCTTTCTCACAAAAGATTTTTTGTAATCAGCCTATAAATTGGTTATTGAAATCGTGAATACACCCTGACCATCAAAAGATGACACTAAGCGGTTATGTGACCTTTATCCCATTAGTGAATACAAGAGATGTACGATTGTTCGTCAAAAAATATTGCATAGATATGAGGTTTTTAAGGGGCTTTGATGTTATTAGAATTCTAGTTTTTTTTAAATAAACATATTATATCATGGTTATTGCATGCATCCAATAAACCATGGTATACTTTAAAAAATCTTATTTTATGTAAAAATCACATTTTAACAATGTTCTTTTATAAAATTCGGTTTTATCAAATTGACACGATCAAATTTTAATAGCTAGTATTAAGTTAGATGTTTGAGTGTTATAGAACATTTGTAAACATTTTAATAAAACTTCATTTTATAAAATAAGGTTTGGATTTTGATAAGTTATAAATCTCTATTTTAAACTTATATAATTTTAAACCCTGAATTTTACCGGCTACTAGTTTTAAGGGATAATGACTTGAAAGGGTAATGAACTTTCGATTTTGTTCACATTTAGTCACTAAATTTTTTTTTCATTATTTATTTACCACTGAACTATTGAAACTGTTCACATTTTATCCTTATGACCGGTTGTTACCGGTCATAAGGGTAAAACGTGAACGGTTTCAATAGTTCAGTGACAAATAGATAATGAAAAAAAAAATTTAGTGATTAAATGTAAACAAAATCGAAAGTTTGTTTCCCTCTCAAAAAGGTTCAATGACTAAATGCAAATAAACTTTTTTATTGTATTATGGTTTAGCAAATTATGTATTTGTATTAAAATTCAACAACATTTGTTGATGAAAAAATCTATGAAAAAAACCCCGAAAAAGGTATAAAAAACGAAAAACGAAACCAATATTATATGTATAAGTTTTATGTTATAAAACTATGCAATATTATATGTTTAAAAATTATCCTAATATTATATGTATGAATTTTGTGTTATAAAATTATGCAACATATAAATTGACATACATTAAACCATATACGTTGTTTATAAAAGAATACATACATACATTGATACTGACATACATTATATTAATATATTTACTATTAAAAAGGATATCGAAAATGAAAGTCAAGTTGTTTAGAATTTAGACATTTTTAATTTACCCGGACAATTGATTTATATTTGAGATTGTATTTTCTTAAAAAGTTTGAATAATTATTGAAAATTATTATTATTTAACTAGACATATAAGTTAAGTAAAAATGTTAACATATTTTATGAAGTGTTGCGCTCAAACCATCCCATCCATATTATTTTTACAATTTTTTTTTTTTTTGAAAAAATAGCTATATATTCAATAATTAAAACAACGCTATTTTTTTCTTTCAAAAAAGTCACTCATAATTTTAAAAGGTTTTAGAAAAAACAATTCATATTTAAATAACTATTTTAAGAAAATAAGTTTTTAAATTTTTTTTTTCAGAATACAATGTAATTTCTTACCATTAAACATAATTTCTTAATAGCTATGGGTGAGAATGATTCATTTTTTTTGTAAAACCAAAATCAGATTGGAAATTTTGATTATTTATTTTGGAAAATATCAAACCATTGGTTTTTTATTTCGGTTTCGGTTTTTCGTTTTATTTTAAATATATTTTTCGGGGTTTTGTTTTTTTTATTTCATAGATTTCTTCACATTTAGTCATTGAACTTTTTTAGAGGGAAATGAACTTTCGATTTTGTTCATATTTAGTCATTAAACTTTTTTTCGTTATCTATTTGCTACTGAACTATTGAAACTGTTCATATTTTACCCTTATGACCGGTAATAACCGGTCATAAGGGTAAAATATGAACAGTTTCAATAGTTCAGTGACAAATAGATAACGAAAAAAAGTTTAGTGGCTAAATGTGAACAAAATTAAAAGTCTGTTACCCTTTCAAGTCATTATCCCCTAGTTTTAATGATAAAGCTTGTTTTATTTTAAAACTATGTTTACAATCTTATGTGAAAAGGTAAATTTTTATTAAAACCAAACTCCTTTGTGATGTTTATTTATACTCAAATATTATTTTGCATTTGAAAAACTAATTTATCAACCATAACATAATAATAATAACATATACATAAAACAACACAAGAATGCTATAAACATATGTGCATAAACCAGACCATAAACTAGTGATATTTTTGTGAGCCATCAAAAAAAATATTAAATTCATTCCTAAAGGGATAGAAGAGACCTTCATTTGTAAATTCTTCATGTGCTTCCAGTTGCTTCAACACCTTGTAGCAAGTTTATAAAAATAATTTTATAAAGTTTGAGAAACTTTAATAAAGTCAAGGTTATAAAATTATTATCTCTAAAATGGCCACCATCTTCATTCTTGTCACATATTTATAAAAATAAACTATTTCTAAAACTAATCTATTACTTAAAAAAATTAAAAAAAAAAATGAAAACTATCTATTTTAATTATGACCTATCATATGAATAAATAAATAATTACAATCATTTTAAATAAATCAACACATTCAACAACAAAAATGTCCATGACTAGTTTATGCATATCATACATATTTATACACTCAAAATTATATAAAACAATTCTTTATCATAAAATTATGTATGGATTTTTCATGTAAAGAGAAAAACCATCAATGTTTTCCAAAAACAAAGATTTCATCAACTTAACAAAAAATCTAAGATAATCTTGCAAAAGTGGCTCTAATACTGATTGTTGGTTTTTTATTCAAAAATTGTTTCAAAAACATAAACAATGCAATGGAAGACTCAAGATTTGAACAAAAATAAAACTTGTTTTTTCCTACTAAAGGATCATTTTGCAAGACATAAAAACATTAAAACAACCATAGAAGAGAAAGCATAACAACCTTTGAAGAATTTGATCCTCATGGGAGGTTGGAAGTTGATGAAGATGACATGAACCTCTAAAACAAGAGCTCTAAAAGTTTCCACCAAAGAAAGAGTAGAACCACTAAACTTGCTAGTTTTCACTTGTATTAAGTTGTTCTTAAGCTTTAAGACTTATACCAGACAAGTGCTTAAAGTGAAAAAAAAAAAACTTAATCTACCAAGAACTTGCACCAAAAAGGCAAAAGAATAGAAGGGAGGAGCCCTTCCCAATCTCGACAATTCTAAGGGAAAAAAAAGAGAATTTTTTTTTCAACAAATAACTAGCCAACATTGTGGTCTAGAAGCTTTCTTTTATACATACAAGTATGTATAAAGTGAAGTCAAAAGCTAGTCATAAAGTAAAGCATGGTCTTCTCTTACATCCATGATGGAAGTTGAAGCAGGAGACAATCTCTTACAATCATGAGATATTAATTAAACAATTCAAAAGCTAACCTATGCTTTGTCCCATCTTTGACTTTTACTTTATATAACTATTTAAGTATATATATATATATATATATATATATATATATATATATATATATATATACATACTTAAATAGTTATATAAAGTAAAAGTAAATGGTCAAAGGTCAAAATGCTTATTCAAAAATCTCACAGCTTGTCGTTACGTTGTGACCTACTGAGACAAAATAGTCCAGATGGTCCATTCTCACGTTGTGAGCCATGAATGCTCACGTCGTGAGAAACGCTTTGAATAGCTTTTGATAAATACGTTCTTAATCCTTTTTAACCAACAACCAAAACTTCCAAAATTGCTTAACTACTCCATAAAATCTTAAAGAGCATGGCTCTTTGGACATGCATGTCCAATGCATTTCCCAAACACAAACTAGGGCACAAAAGGAAGAATTGGCATCAAACCTCATGCAAGAGTCTCAAAGCTCAATTACACTTCAGATCTAGCACTTATTTTATCAAAGGGACATTGGGGGTCCATAAAGTTGGCAATTTATGGATTCCAAACACTATATCACCAAATCCATGGAAGAAAATGCATAAAAACCTAGATCTAAGCTTATAAACCCATAAAGATATGATCTTGAAAACTCAGAATGGTCCAGAAGGTGTGGAAATGAGTGATGGAGAGGATTGAATGTTAAGATGGTGGCTAGATGCTCTTCTTCTTCTTCTTTTCTTGAAATCCCCACAAATGAGATCAAAACCGACTATGGAGTGCTAGGATTTCAAAGGCGGTGTTGCGCGGTGTTGGAGGTTGAGGGTGAGCTAACCCTAGCCCTTACTTCCTTTAAATAACAAAAAAATCCCCCAAAATTAGGGTTTGCCTCTTAGACAGGCCTCACATCATGATCCATATGTTCTCATGTGGTGAGAACCAAAGATGATGGGCGTTTTGAACATTCTCCTCACAACGTGACAGCGATCCCTCATGTTGTAAGCCAAGTGAGACTCTAAAATTAACGTAATGGAATGATTACTTACACTGGGTGTTACAATTCTTCCCCATATGAACCAGACTTCTTCCTCAAAGTCTGTTGCTGCGAATAACCCTGGATAATGCTCACACATCTCCGTCTCATGTTCCCAAGTCCAATTGCAACCATTCTGATGCTGCCACTGGACCTTGACGAAAGGTACCACCTTATTGCGTAAGCCCTTGGTCTTCCTATCCAAAATAGCCACTGGCCTCTCCATATAATTTAGGAGTTCATCGACATGAATTTCGTCCATGGGGACTAACAATGAATCATCAACCACACACTTCCAGAGCTAGGAGACATGGATGGTGCAATGAATCTAATTAAGCTCCTCAGGCATATCCAATCGGTAGGCCACCTTGCTTACTCTGTCCAATACCCAGAATGGTCGGATAAGTCAGGGTCCCGACTTGTCCGTCTTCCTGAAGCATATAACACCCTTCCAGGATGATACCTTCTGTAAAACCATATCCCCGACCTCAAACTCTAACTTGGATCACCGCTTATCGGCATAACGTTTCCGTCAACTATAAGCTATCTTCAATCTCTACCTAATTTGATGGATAAGATCTATCGTATGGAGAACTACCTCAGACCTCCCCATGATCATGTGGCCGACTTTACCCCAGGACACTAGTGTACGACACCTCCTTCCATAGAGAAGCTCAAAACGTGGTGCACTAATAATGGAATGATAGTTGCTGCTGTAAGGAAACTCAGCTAGGGCAAGGTAGGAATCCGAACTTCAACCGAAATCGATAACACAAATCCCTCAGCATATCCTTGAGCTTCTAAATGGTTCTCTCACTCTGTCCATCAATCTGAAGGTGATAAGCCATGCTGAAAAGTAGTCTAGTACCCAGCTCTTCATGAAACTTCTACCAAAACAAAGAAGTAAACCGTACATCATGGTCGGAGACGATAGAAACCGGCACCCAATAGCAAGAAACAATCTTGAGCACATACACGTCAGCTAACTTCTTAGCCGAAGAAATCTTCTAAATGGCGAGAAAGTGGGCACTCTTGGTCAATCGTTCGACAATTACCCAAATCGCGTCAAATACCTTGGCCGTCCTCGACAACTTGGAGATGAAATCCATAGTAATATGTTTCCATTTCCACATGGAAAACTCCAAGGGCTATAACTTGCCTGTGGCCTCTGTTGCTTGGCCTTGAATATCCGACAGGTCAAGCATCTCTCCACATACCATGGTATCTCCCTCTTCATGCAAGGCCACTAATAACTAAGTCTAAAGTCCCAATACATCTTAGTGGCTCTAGAATGAATCGAGAACCTAGACTAACGAGCCTCCTCTAATACTATCTTTCGGACTCTGTCTAAAAATGGAACCCAGATCCTACTGCACCGGGTCAAAAGTCCATGACTGTTAGTCGTAAACCTATCAATCTCACCCCTGATCCTCTCCTGATTCTAATTTTTCTTCTTGACACCCTTGGCCTAAGCTTCCTCGATCAAATCTAGAAGCAGCGAATCGATAGAAATCCTCATACATAAACTCTCAATCGAAGTACTAGCTGCCTTGCAGCTTAAAGTGTCAACGACCACATTCATTTTCCTGGGATGGTACGTAATCTCACAGTCATAATCCTTTACCATGTCAATCCATCTACGCTATCTCAAATCCAGATTTGGCTAATCCATGAGATATGTTAGATTCATGTGATCTATATAGATGGTACATCAGACCCCATATAGATATTGTCGGCAAATCTTGAGGGCAAACACCTGCACCCCTAACTTCAGATCATGCATCGGGTACCGAACCTCATGTGGCTTCAGTTGTCTAGAAGCATACTCAATAACCCTCCCTCGTTTCATGAGTACTCCCCCAAACCGGTGATAGAAGCATCACAATAAACAAAAAAAATCCTCCATGCCCTCCGGAGGGGTCAACACCGGGCCTCACATAATTTTTGTCTCAACGTCTCTAATGCAGCTTGCTGCTCAGGCCCTTAGCAAAAATCCACGCCCTTCCTCGTCAAACTAGTGGGAGGTCCAGGCCCTTAATTAACCTCCGATATTAACCGATCAAACCCAGAAAACTCTTGATCTCTGAAGGAGACTTTAGAACCTCCCACTGCATAATTGCCTCTATCTTGGCCGATTCGACCAAATTCTTGTCCTGGTTAATGAGGTATCCCAAGAACTGGACCTCCCATAACCAAAACTCACACTTTGAGAACTTGGCATAAATCCTATCCCTCCTCAAAACTCCTAGTAGCTCTCAAAGATGCTCCACATGTTGCTCCTTCGTCATGGAATAGACCAGGATATCATCAATAAAAACAATAACCGAACGATCGAGCACCAGCCTACATACCCGATTCATCAAATCTATAAATGTCGCTGGTGTGTTGGTGAGCCCAAACGGCATCACCACGAACTCGTAATGACCATAACGAGTTCGAAACGCCATGTTCTCTATGTCCTCCTCTATACCTCTCAACTGATGATACCCTAATCTCAAATCAATCTTGAAGAACTGAGATGGACCCTGCAGCTGATCGAAGATATCATCAATTCGTGGAAGTGAGTAATGGTTCTTCACTATCAACTTGTTTAGCTCCCAGTGCTAAATTCACATCCAGTGTGAACCATCCTTCTTCTTCACGAACAAAATTGGTCATCCCCATGGAGAACTACTCGGTCAGATAAACTGCTTGCCTAAAAACTCCTGAAGCTGAGAGGACAACTCATGCATCTCAGGCGGTGCTAAGTAGTACAATGCCTTAGCAATTGGGGCCGCACCAGGAACAAAATCAGTCATGCACTCAGCCTGCCTCGTAGGAGGCACATCGGGTAAATCCTCCAGTAATACATCTGGAAGCTCTCTGCCTACAGGCAGATCCAAAACTAAAAATACCCCTTTGACCCGAGTTTCAATCAGGTAAGCGAGATAACCCAAACATACATGCTGAAGACATTGTCGAGCCTTGGAGGCTAAACAAAAAACCGAACCAACCCTAGTTCCCTTAGCATAAATAATTATATTCTCCTCCACTTAGGGATCGAACTACCACCCGCTGTCCCTCACAATCAATCATGGTATTGAATCTGCTCAACCAGTCCATCCCTACTATCACGGGTACACCCCCCCCCCCCCCCCATAGGATAGGGATCAAATTGATCAGGTAAGACACCCCGAATATCTCCAATGTACAATCCCAAAAAATGCTCAGTGTAGAAACCCCGCGCTCGTTGGTGATGGAAACTCGCTACAGACACTCCAACTCTATGAGAGTCATATCAAAACTCCTACTGACTCACTAAGACACAAAAGGCCGACTCGCACCCGATTCAAAAAACACAAGGTCTAGAAAAGAATTCACTAAAAGGGTACCTATCTGAAATACAATTATAACCATATAATAAAATAACTTGATAGAATAATAAATGAGAACATACCGGTAATGATGTTAGGCGCTTCCCTTGGCACCTCTTCTATGAGCTTAAAAGAACGACCCCTAGTTGTCGGGGCCTCAGCTCTCTCATGTCATCCATCTATAATCCTCAAAGTAGTCGGGGATGGTGCATGCACTGGTCTCGCGGTGTGCAAGGGACAATTGGCCTTCATGTGGCCAACCTAATCATAGTGATGGCAAATCTTGTTGCTCGGCACTAGGTCCTGCTGATGACAATCCCTAGCAATATAGCTCTCCCTCCCACATTTGTGGCACCCAGTAGTTGATCGACATAAAACCTCACGTATATTTTTGCACTTGCCACAAGTGCGACCCCTTTGTCCTTCAGATCTTGAATTAGCTATCTTGAACCACTTCACTGCTGGCTGTGACTGAGTTGGGGTCTGTCTCTTCTCTCTCGTCTGATTCCTAATCTAAATCTCTCTCTTCCGAGTGAAAGACTGCACCTCGAAAAAAGAACCATACCGCTAGATTGACAAAAACTCATGGATCTCTGTCTTAAGCATGCTCAAGTAACGAGACATCTGGACCTACTCTGAAGTAGCATAATCGGGGAAGAAAAGGGCTCTCTCTATGAACATCTTGGTAATCTACGTAACCAATTTTGTCATCTTCTTCAACAACAGATACTCTAGGCTAATCTCTCCCTCTCCACCAGCGACACCTACTCTGTATGGAACATATCAGAAAATTACTCTCAACTCACTAAGGATTTCTTTGCAGGATAATAAGCCCCAGTCACTAGCCTCTACCAATCCTTCGCCCCTAAACAAAGAAGGTTTAGGGTGAACTTGACTTTCTGGTCCTCTGGACATGGACATATGAACAAGCACCCCTCCACATTATCCAAACATCTCATGGAAACAATTGGGTCCTTGATCCCATCAAACTTCAGGGGCTTCGTAATGTTGAAGTCCTTTTACTGAAATGCCCCTCTCCCTTGAAGCCCTGCAGCAGAAACAGCTACGGTAGTTGCAACAACAACCGTCTCAACGACATTTGCGTATCACTCTTCAAAAAGCTCAATCATCATAATCTTGATAAACCCAAAGAACTTCTGGATCGCCTCCTTGATAGTCACAGTCACCTGAGTTGTGATCATTTCCCAAATGTCATCATCCGTTAAACCTGGCCTCTCCAGGCCGCCAGCTCCCGATCCAAAACTCTTGTGTACACCATACTGAAAATGAACCAGAACACATCAGAAGTGCCACAATTCATATTATTACAATCGTTATAGAAACACTAGACCCTAAGGGTTCGTGACTTCCTTGCTACGCGTAAGGGTCATGTGCTTCCAGTAGTACGAGCCTATATTGCCTTCCACACCTACCTATATTTGTATCATGGGGTCATCATCGAACACACGATTTCAAGACTCAACATTTAGGATATGCATACATCCTATACATATTCTCAAGAGTGGCTAGTCCTTCCTCACTTTGGCCTGCTACAATCTGCACTTAGTCATCAAACTTCCACCAACCTTGCAGCCGCTCGTGCATGATAATCATACATAACGATGGATCTCATCGACAGTCAAATGTTTGATTCTACTCTAAGCCCACAACCAGAAAAGGAACAGGAAATAAGGCTAAATCAAACATTCTTAATCTATAAAATCTTAGTTATGTACAACTATGATGCATACGCTAAGCAACTACAGTAATGATCTTAATTCCATCAAGCATACAGAAAAATTTCCTAGGCTATCAAGCATCATAACTCAAGAAATTATATCATGCAATTCCTAAAGATCCCTAGCCTACGACTAGCATGTAATTCTATCATAATCATCATAAACAATTAACAGTAAGGGTAACTTGGGGAATACTTTCTTGCTCCAGCTGATTGTACACAACTCATCCATCCTTGGTTACTTTTGAAAACAATTTTTTTTTGAAAAAAAAATAATTTGAAAACTTTCACAGATTCTTAGTTTGAGTGTGGATTCACACGAATGTTCACCCAATTCACTCAAACCAGCGCTCTGACACAAACTTGTTACATCCAAAGAATCTTGCTAATTTTTTTTTAATTTAAGTAAAACCATTCTTTTCGTAAAACCCATGTCACAAGACACTATTGTGAAGTACAAACATCCTAAAGTCGTAACATTCCAAAACATGCGAAAAAACAATAGCGGACGAGTGTGTACGATTAGGCCTTCGGTTTCCCTCGATTATCTGAAGTACCAGAAACCATAAATATCAAACTGTAAGCCAAAACTTAGTGATTTCCCCCAAAATACCACCACACAAACATATAACAACATGCATATTGGTTCCACAACTATTGGGGTGGATTACCCCTGAGCCCACAGAATGAGTCTGCATTGCCCACCTAGCCCACAGCTCATGATTGCTCCTAATCCCATAACACAAGTCTGGATTGCCCACCTCACTCACAACTTATATTTGGATTGATCCCAGGTTTGATGGCCTCCGTACCGAGCAAAATTGCCTCAACTCAACCGCACTATGTCAACATATGCAACAGATAAACATATAACCAACAATAGATTTTCATGTAGATCTAGTAAATCACTACATCATAGAAACATCCTATATACAAGGATACATAACTTAGTGGGCTAGCTTTGGTGCCATCGACCCACAAGTACAGTGAGGAAAACTCACCTCATCGACCAAATGACAGCTGAACGGGTCGTTGCTCTAATTATTGGATCTACAGGTCACCTATACAACAAATACACTATTTAACCTAAAGTCAAACTTGGTTAACAGTCAGAGTCAACAGTCAATGGTCAAAAGTTAAAATCCTTATTCAAAAATCCCACAGCTTGTCATCATGTCGTGACCCTCTAATTCTCAAGTCGTTGCCTAATGAGACAAAATAGTCAAGATGATTCTTTCTCATATTGTGATCCACGAATTATCATGTCGTGAGAAGCGCTCTGAACAGTTTTGGAGAAATAAGTTCTTAATCCTTTCAGACCAACAACCAAAACTTATAGAATGGCTTATCTACTACAAAACATCATAAAGATCATGGCTTTCTGGACATGCATGTACAATGCATGTCCCAAACACAAACTAGGGCACAAAAGGCAGAAATGGCATCAAAACTCATGCAAGAGTCTCAAAGCTTAGCCACACTATAGATCTAGCACTTGTTTTATCAAAAGGACGTTGGAGATCCATAAAATTGCTATCTTTATGGATTCCAAACACTATATCACCAAATCCATGAAAAAAATGCATACAAACCAAGATCTAAGCTTATAAACCCATAAATCCATGATCTTGAAAACTCGCAATGGTCCAAAGGTGTGGGAATGAGTGTTGGAGAGGCTTGAATGTTGAGATAATGGCTAGATGTTTTTCTCATTCTTTTTCTTCTTCTTCTTCTTCTTCTTCTTTGTTATAAATCCCCACAAATGAGCTGAAAACAACCTATGGAGTGCTAGGTTTCAAAGGGGAGTGTTGAGAGGTGTCAGAGGCTAAGGGTGGGCTAACCTAGGCCTCACTTCCTTTAAATACAGAACAAATCCCATAAAATTAGGGTGTTCCTCACATACAAACATCACGTTGTGATCCATATATGCTCATGTTGTGAGCACCAAAGATGATGCACGTTTTGAATATTCTCCAAATGGCGTGACATGCATCCCTCACGTCGTATGCCAAGTGAAACTCCAAAATTTTAGAGTATAAAAGATCTGATGCGAAGTGACAAGGTTTGAAAACTCAAACCTTGAGTTAATGCTTAAGATCAATGTCTGCTTACTAAGGAATGTTCCAGTCAAGTGTGGCAAGACCAATCAAGTCTGAGTTAATGCATTCAACAAAGTATTCAAGATATTAATGAATAGTGAAGATAATGATCAAGGTAAAGACAATAAATGAAGAACAAGAAGAATGTTTGAGAGAATAACTTGGAAGGTGAAGTAAACTAGAATATTGTTATATTTGTTTGAACAATCCGTCATTTGATATTGTCATTGAATGTTCCTTATAAAGGAAAATAGGGTACATAGTACAAACCATAAACATACATAGGACTAGACAATAGAGTTACTTCTGACACTCTGATTATCTAAGTTGACAAAAAAACTAAGTCCTATGATACGTTAAATCAAACAAAATGACAAATCTAATTAATATAGACTGGAGAATACATTCGGAAAACATTAATTCAAAACATCCACTTCGGAACATATATTGTGTTCCGGACACCAATTTCACTCCGGAACACTGATTGACTCCTAAACATCTTGTAACTTCGGAACACCATCTTACTCTGAAACGGGCTTACTTCAGATCATACAAGGACAGAGATTGCTAGAGGTTCACTTTCAGGTTCTAACAAAATTCACTTAATGAAATGATTACCTGCAATGGGTGTTACAGATTGAAGAACATAAAATACCATTCTAAGACTCTTGGAAGACATAAGAAGATTGGAGATCAAGAGAGATTAAGAGATTGTAGCAATATTTCACATCATTCATTCGATTTGCTTAGATTGTATCATGTCTAGCTTAGTTTCATATGTGTTTATGTCTTTCTTTTCTACAATTATGAGCTAAATCATTAGACTTTTGTTTATCAATGATGAACCCTAATACTATGTGTTAGTTTCTACTTTTCACGGATTTATGAAGTTGGTTTAACCTGTGTTTGGTGTATCAAAGCCTAGCATGTTATTAGTTTCAAACTTTGTTGTTTGCATCTTCAAGTTATGTGTAGTTGAATGATCACTTTAACTGCATGAACTTGTTTACCTGGTTGTTTAAGAATCTTAAATTGCTAGAGCTAGTGATGGTTCAAATCCTACAATAGGTAATAAAAGTAGTGACTTTAACTATGCTAGAGAACATAATTTGATCATAACTGTGTTTGGTTATTTGTCTAGACCATAGATAATTTATCTTAGGAGATTAGACCAAGACTTCAATTTAGTGCCCACTTATGTAAGACCATTGCATCGTAGTTCATGAATTGGTGAAAACGTTAGAAGATCAAACCAAGATATATAATAACTTTCATAATGGTAACCAACTGAAAATACTCCATATCTTGAAACTAACCATAGGAAAAATGGTGATTCAAAGCTAAACGGAAGTGTCTGTAATTCTCTTGGGTACAATCGTCTTTAGTTAGTTGTTTTTTTAGTTTTGAGTTATTTAACTAAACTATTTTAATCTCCACTAGCAAAATCATATAACCCCCCCCCCATTTAGTTATTTTTCTTAGATTAAATTTTATTAGTTATTTTATTAGCTAAATACCATTCCCTATGATCGACACCTGACTTACTTTTCTATTCTATAAACTAAGTACATTGTGATGGGTTTTGAGCATTCTAACACTCCTATGGTGTACATGCAACCCTATAAACCTTGTATCTATGTTTTCTCTATTATACATGCAAATAATTGATATTCCAAGGTTTCATCCTAACTAGCATAATATGAAGCAACTATACTACAAGAATCTAGAAGAATGACATACCTTTTGATGTTGTAGCTTGATTCCATGGAGTTTAAGAGCATAGTGCCTCAAGTGTGGCACCTCAAATGATTCACACAACACCACCAACAACTTGGAATAACTTGAGAAAGAAGGTCTTATGCTCAAATCGGTTAGCCCTCATATGTGAAACCTGTTGGTCTGATTTTCTTGAGCCATGAGGTCCTTATATATTGTGGATATTAGGGTTACACATGTAACTCATGTCTTTCCATATTCTTCATGCTCCATGGGTAAAAACCTCCATGGAGTATCCATGGGTTTAGCCCAACATAAAGAACTATGGATCATAAGCCCACATATATAAGAATGAATGATTTACACAATCAATCCCCATATATTTAATTAATCTCCTTTTGATCACAAAATTAATTCCAAATTAATTCTTGATCAATACTAATTAAATAATATGATTTCATATTAATATATTAGAACTTATAATATATTAACAAATCATAAATATCCTTTTCTCACAAAAGTCTATCCAAATTTTTCCAATGCCATGCAACCCAAATAGACAATGCCAAATTGGGTCAGGTACATACCAATTATAGTTATGGACTTAGATACTAATCCAATAGTCTCTCACTTGGATAAGTCTAAAACTATTATTGTGTATGACTCTGCAACCCGACTAGCAATCGTAGCTCTTAAAAGTTGTTGTCGAACTCTGAACAAATCAATGACGCGTCCATTAGATAAAGGATCATATAGTCCTCCATTCTAGATATCACATGGACTGAGACATGAATTATAATCATTCTCTCTGTCCATTTGTTGTTTCCCGATTTCCAATTTATGACAACCGACTAATTGAACAAATCAAATCAGTCCAGGCTTGGCCAAAGACTTCGGGGTGTCATCACTAAATCATCGAGGGGCCCACAAATATCGCTTTTATCCCTCCAAGGGTAAAAGGAATGGATAAACTTCAACTCATATGCTTGTTCTACTACATGTTGAATCATACACAAAGGCACGTTTTATAACATCGAGTTACCAATGCGTTTTTGTGCAATCAATGAATAACCAACTCATAGTTAACAACTCATATCTCTATGTTTGAAGAATATAAAATATTATCATCTCATGATCACTCGTGATAAAATCCATGAAGTGAGTCAAATGAGTGTGGGTTTAATCCAATACTCAGAACTTCTGAGCACTCATCAATCTTGTAGCAACTCTTGCTATGTCAAACACCTTAGACATCTACAAGCCAGCTTCATGACAGTCTTGCCTTAATACCTACTTCCAACGTATTATCGAATGTGGATGTTTTGAATAACTTAGTCATTCGGAAAGAATGACCTAGTTATTCTGGAAGTCAAAACATGCAAAGTGAAACACAAGAATAATACTAATTCAATATGGCCCCAAGCACCTTTGAGAGTGAATAGAACACCTTTATTTAAACACCATATTGATTACTCATTATTCATTGTTTCAAATTTATCAACTTAATACTTGAATTAAAACAATAGTTGTCCCATGCTTCAAGCATGCACACTATGTTTTCTAAACAATAGTTATGTCATACACCAAGTATGCACACTATGTTTTTTCAAACATTAGTTATGCCATACACCAAGTATGCACACTAAGTTTGTCTATGATCTTTACTTTGTGAAATATATCGATAGAACATAATTCCAATAATTCTCATTTCACAGTCCCAAATCCTTATCGTAAATGTAAGAATTCCAAATTCCTGACATTTACCGAAATCTGTTAGATTCTAAACTTATATGCATGCATCCTTTCGTAATGACTATGCACAAAGTCACAAAGACTTGTCGACAGCCATTACAGAGTATTCCAATGGAGATCGTTCCATGGAAACGAAGTCTCAAGTTCAAAGTACAATGCTTTGAACATCCTTCTAGCATTAAGTTTCCTAATCTTACACAGATCTAATGAATAACTTCCACCTATGGGAACATTTCCACATTCCCATTTTGAATATCACTTCTGAACAAGAGTTGCCTCTTTTCAGAATATGTCAGTATGGTCCTCTCCAAAAATTTACACCATACTTCCAACTGTCCCTGAGCAACCAGTCTTTGGTAAACCTTAAATTGTGTTCGACAATTGCTTAATCACTTTAGTTATATCCAGTTCTAGTACTTTTTCCCTCTTAATGTCATAGGCATTTCGAAGAATTTAGAACAGATGAATATTATAGCACATGTAATAGATCCTATATCTGAAGCATATGGGACACGATTCATGATGTCTCACATAAAGACATGATACTAGACTAGTCTTTTGCTATAATATTTCTATTTCTATTTGCCATGTTCTCATAATTCATATTATGAAAAGGGATGTCGTAATCATAGTCGAATTTTAGTACGCAAATAATGGACCCATATATAGAATTTCCTTATGTTGAGCCATTCCAACATAAAATCCATATATATATATATATATATATATATATATATATATATATATATATATATATATATATATATATATATATATATATCGTTGACTAAAGATGATTAAAACCTCAATCAAAGCTTTTAGAATTGAACTGAAGTATAATTTCCTCTCCCTTAATTATAGCAAAACAACTTTTCCCAATTGAACTTTTGTTTTTCTATAATTAACTTTGCTAACTTGCAACACTTATCATAATTATCATGCACCCACTAACATAAGAATTATCAGCATAACACTTATGCTCCCACTAGCTTTGACATGTACTCAGAAATCAGTTGGACTTCTAGAAATCAATACTTTATTGACTTTCTCACCAAACTTCAGACTTCTAATACGAGATGCTTTGATAAAAACTTTATCAAAATCACACACCTTTCCTTAGATAGCTCACATGTGTGTCTAAACAATTTTAGAACTATGAAAAGGGATGTCGTAATCATATTCTCAATTGTTTAGACCTTTGCCATTTCTCACAAGTCTATGTTAGTGTTCCGGTTAACCACACGTGCTCCACTAACGACTTTGAGAATGAAAATATCACAATTGCTATCTACTTAAAATCTACTTAGTGAAAGCGTTTCCTCACCATCATTTTCATGAATAGGAGAGAAACCTTATGACACTTAGATTTAATGGTGTATGTGCTCTTATCCATGCGATTTTGTCACAACCATAATCACAAGACAAGGTTAGTGACAAATCCAAACTCATATGGACTGAACTTGTGCAATCTTAAATTCTTGCCACCTGGCAGCATAAGGGCCTGCCATTTCTTCCAAGTAGTTATGCGAACAACTGTGAACTTGTAGAACTCAGATACATAGCCAACTTTAACTGGAATGGGCACAGAAATAAGAATATGTAAACACGATAGGTTATAAACCTCACATCGTGTGCTAGTGATAAACTATAGGTTTTTATTCTTGATTAAATCTTGAAGCTATTTCAAGATCTTTAAGACTCCCATTGTCCTCTTGACATATAAGACTCTCTTGCCAAGACCCATCCTTGACAGACAAATATTCAAGAGATAGTGCGGATTCTTATCAAGACAAACACTTCACACAATTGGCCTATGTTGGTCTCTATTTTATCCAAAACATCATAGCTTACCAATTTCAAATGTACAAGAGTAGGACACATTTTACTCTTACATTTGACAAGTGTTAATCAACCTTCTTTAAGATGTGTCACTCAAGTTACAATCTTAGAGTATGACTCTAAGAATTGTTTTGCAACAAAGTATGATTCATCTTCTTGATTTAACCATTTCAACAATTCAGGATTCCTCTTCTTAGCCATAAGAATGCACTAAGATGTTCTTAGAGGACCAATTGTGATATGGTTTCTTAATCATTAAGATGATCACAAAACATGATACTAAAGTACTCTCCCATCTTTTCAGATTTGAGAAACTTTTATCTTTCTGCCTAATTTGATTCTTCTCATTCGTTCTGCCATACATCAAAACTTTTCCAATGTTTCAAAATTATACTTAAACTTGTAAGTATAACCATATTTACTAAGCTTTAGTAAATCATGCCGAATAGCCTTATCGATCTTTTGTGGTGGACTTAACTAGTGCACATGAATGTGTACTCGGTCCCTTTAGTCCTTCAGTTGACTCACATATAGATGTGAACAAGGAATTAGCCTTAATTTTCCAAAGATGAAAATTCTCATTCATCATACGATTTGTGTGATTCCAAGTTTCTTTCCAATTGAAACTTGGGTGATGAGAATCTTTCCTTATTTGGTAAATTTAGACACTACGACAAAAGAAAGAATCAAATTCATATTTACACTATTGCTAGAAACATACAAACATCAATTTTCCATAAATGTCATTACAAGGAGATATAAAATAAAATAAAACAAAACTTTATTTATTTATAAATGCGGAAAAAACTTTTTCCTTACAATGGAACTTTAAATGAAAACTATGCTATTACATATTTTCTAGAAATCTATCATAACTCCTAAGTAGTAGCTCAAGAATCCGATCTTCGAACCATGCGATTGAAATCCATCTTCGCGATCAGATTCAGCATACTTTTTCTTTAAGTTTCCTTCCCTTTTCTTGATCCTGCCAAACATCAAAATGTAACCGAGCCACATTTCGTATTAAGAATCATCAATAATGAACTAAACAGAATTACATAGTGGACTTACCTGAAGTAGAGTCAAACTTTTTGACTTGACCTTCTCTCAGATCTTTCAGGTAGTTAGGGCCGCTTCGCAACCAATGCCACTTCCTTTGGCAATAGAACCATATGGACTCTTTGCTAATGGTACATGGGACTATCTCAGACTTAGCCTTTCTCTTTACCATTTGGTCAGCCGAGTTGACTATGGCCGATCCCTTTCCATTGGGAAGGGAAAGTTTTTCTGGATATCCAATCTTACCATTGTTAATGTCCATGGAAGTTTGGGAAGTTGATCTTCCAATCAAATTTGCTTTACCAATGCTCCAAATCATTGTTGATTCAGCAGCACCAAGCAAATAGATTGGATCATTAAGGCTCATGTCATAGTCTGTTACATAGTAGTCCCAAAGGAACTCACTATGTGACTTACAAAGTGATTAAAGAACCTAGTCAACAACCAACTTCCTCAAGACTTTGACACCCAACTCTCCCGGCCTGTCAATATGTGACTTCATCTCCAAGCTGTGAGCACACATAGACCTTGCTTGCCAATAGGGCTTGAGTGACCTTAAATTAGTGGGTTAGGGAGAATAATTGGAGGAGGTGGAGGAATTGAAGTATGGTTTCCATGATACAACCACGGGACATCATCTTCATTAGGAAAGCTTGTTCCAAGAGATTTGGGAAGATCATAGTTGTGTGAACACGACATCTAAAATGGGAGATATTCAAGTTAGTTGATTTAAGTCCTTAATATAACACCCAATATGAAATATTAAGGCTTGGACCCAACACAATATTTTATAACTTGGAAGAGGGATGCCATAATCCAAGCTATAAAATATTTGAAGGTAGGCGAATGAAGATTCACCAGTTTCCACCATGAAAAATGAAATCATTTATTAGGTTTTAATTGGATTTTAAACTCCTAGATCTTTTGAGATTCATTGAACTTTTCAATGGCATGTTTCAATCTTGATTGTGCCCTCTCAAGTTTTGTGACTGGGATGCCGAGGATCACAAAACAAGGTGTCAATAACCATGCAAATATACTTGGTACCCTTAATATTTATCACTTAATTGATTTGCTGGTTAACCACACGCACTCCACCGATCCTATGATAAACATTAAGTTACCCTTTGCCTACCTTGTTAAATCCAGGTTAGTGTGCCGGTTAACCACACATGCTCCACTAACGATTTAAGCAAAGTACAAAGCGTAATTTCATGGGTTAGCACCAAATTCACATTTTCCTAAAGTAACTAAAATTGGGAATTTATAAAAGGTTTAGTTACTTTATATTTATCATTATACTTATAATGAAGGGAGAATTATAGTCCTTATCTTACCCGTTCGGCTAACGACCCTCCACCAGTCAAAGAAGCGGCGGGTGAGAGTGGACACTCATTAAACTGCTATTTTATAGGCAGTAACCTTATACCCCCTATAGACCGGCTTCGTGAATGAGGCCTACTAACGGTAAGACTGACTTTGTTCTTATATATATATATATATATATATATATATATATATATATATATATATATATATATATATATATATATATATATATATATATATATATATATATATGTGGAAAAGTTCAATAGAGAACCATAATTATGGGTTCTTCAAGGAACCAAATCTTTTTTTCAATTTCTAGAGCTTATTCTTTATCGAAAAAAAAAATCTAAAAAAATCTAAATTCATATATTAACATTGTGAATGTGAAAAATATTTTTCGGATTCACGTTGTGAATTTTCGAAGATTCACATTGTGAATTTGACGTAAAAAAAATTCGATTTTTATATCGTTGGAAAAAGGATAAAAAATTATGAATTTCTGTATTTTTAGTTTTTTTTGATAAAAAAATAAGTTCTAAAAGTTGAAGAAATGATTGGTTCCTTGGTTCCTTGGTTAATTATGGTTCTCTATTGAACCTCACCCTATATATATATATATATATATATATATATATATATATATATATATATATATATATATATATATATATATATAAGTTTTGAACTATTCAAAAACTTTTGGATTTTCATAACTTATGAGTTTAATTTAGATTTTAAAAACTTTAGTGAAGAGACTCTTGAACATCCATAACTTGAGGACAAGTTACGGAGTTCATAAAACAAAAAGACTCTTCAATTTTGTAACCTATGCATTTTAATGAATCTTTAAAAGAAATGACTTTTGGTAATCCATAACTTGAGGAAAAATTATGGACTCCATTAAAATACATTTAGATCAATAATTAACTAACAACCAATTTTGCAAATAATTCCTATGATCTACCAAAACTCATAAGTGTATGAACAATCCTATTAACAATTTAAAGAATTACATAAACACATATAAAACTTGAAATTTTGATAACAACCTGGAAATTGGTTTACCGTAATCATTACCACATCAAAAACAGGTTTTATAGGTCAAAAATAGTTTAAGGTAATGATTCTAGACCAATTCCAGCCTTAAAACTCGAAAAACTACAAACTGGAAGACCAACTCATCGATATCTATAAGGAACTCATCAAGTTCATGCCTTAAATCATCAACTCGTTGAGTTTTTGGCCAAAACTCGTCGAGTTTTTAATCTGGACAGTTTCTTGGTTTTTGAAAAATAAGTTGCATCAAGTATAATTGAAAACAAGCCTAGGCTCATATCCAAGGTTTATACGGTTGCTTCATAATATGCTAGTTTCTTGGATCTATGTTTTCTCTATTATACATGCAAATAATTGATATTCCAAGGTTTTATCCTAACTAGCATATTATGAAGCAACTATACTACACGAATCTAGCAGAATGACATACCTTTTGATGTTGTAGCTTGATTCCATGGAGTTTAAGAGCCTAGTGCCTCAAGTGAAGCACCTCAAATGGTTCACACAACACCACCAACAACTTTGAATAACTTGAGAAAAAAGGTCTTATGCTCAAATCGGCTAGCCCTCATATGTGAAACCCCTTGGTCTGATTTCTTGATTCATGAGGTCCTTATATATTGTAGCTATTAGGGTTACACATGTAACTCATGTATTTCCATATTCTTCATGCTCCATGGGTTAAAACCTCCATGGAGTATCCATGGGTTACTCCATGGGTTTAGCCCAACATGAAGAACTATGGATCATAAGCCTACATATATAACAATGAATGATTTACACAATCAATCCCCATGTCTTTAATTAATCTCCTTTTGATCACAAAATTAATTCCAAATTAATTCCTGTTCAATACTTATTAAATAAAATGATTTCATATTAATATATTAGAACTTATAATATATTAACAAATCATAAATCTCCTTTTCTCACAAAAGTCTATCCAAATTGTTCTGATGCCATGCAACCCAAACGGATCATGCCAAATCGGGTCAGGTACATACCAATTATAGTTAAGGACTTAAACACTAATCCAACACACTGCCCATAAGTGCATTAGTATTTAAGTTTTGTTAGGTTATAAATTTAAAACTGGTAGGTATACTTTGCACATCAAGTTTTTGGTGGTGTTGCCGGGAAACGACTTAATTTAGTTTTTAAACTAATTTGGTTTAGATTAATTGATCCTTTTGTTGGGTAAACACCACAAAAATTTAATGTTCTTTTTATCTAGTTTTTCTATTTTCTAAATATTCACGACGTGACAGCTTATCTGTCATGATGTGAGAACTTTAATTTTTAGTTATTTCGATTTTTTGTTTTTAGTTCATTCTTACACGTTTTTCTTTAGTTTTGTTTTAGTGATATATGATAGGGGATTAAATTCTAAGATTGTGCCCCCACTTGATGATCCAGAATCCAAATTCCACAAGAAGAAGTATAAAAAGGTAGACAAAGTAGTGGTTTTCAGTCAGACAATGGTTTTGAAAGCTTTGAGAAGACTCCCAAGAAGAAAGGAATCGGGTACGAGCCAGAAACAGAATCTGGGGACGATTTAGGAGAAGAAGTCGAAAGAGATGTAGAAGAAATGGAGGACATCACAAGAATGACGATGGAGGAGTACAAAAAGCAGATGTGTAATGACAACAGGCATGATCTTATTCCACTAGAAGTTCTAGTTGCAACAAACTTTAAGCTCAATGGACACATTCTCTCGATGCTCAAGGATATTCCATTTTCAATGTGCCTAATGTTTCAAGAGATGTGGTGCTATTAAGGATCCTTCCAGTGACATTTACAAGAGAAGCTAAAATTTGGTTAAAGTCACTTGCACCTTGGATGATCACAAATTGGACCAATCTTCGCAATGAATTCATTGAGCAATTCAGCCCTCCCTCGAAGATAGCCAAACTCAAAATGAAAATAGAAAAGTTCCAACAAAACGATAGTGAATCTTTATATGAAGCTTGGGAGAGATACAAGGGAATGTTAAAGAATTTCCCCCAACACAATCTTAATATGTAAAAAGAAGTGTCACGCTTCTATGATATGATAAACATGGCTACGAGGCAACTCCTTGATTCTCAAGGACCCATGACGAAAAAGGAACCAACTACCATCAAGACCTTAATTGAAGAGTTTGCAAAGCATTCAAGAGATTACCACAACCCTCGTGAAGATATTAGAGGAATCAAGGTAGGTGCAGACGGAGTAAACGAAAATTTACCGGAGGTAATGGCGAACCTCGATAATATGGGCTGGAGGATCACCAAGACGGGTCAATCCATACAAGCTATACAAGTAGGTTGTAAGCATGAACTACATTCAGCGGCCCGTGGCAGTTTTGGATAGGAAAGTCAAGGCCTTTCATAATAAAGAGGTGAAGCTAGTGAAGTTGCAATGGCAACACCGAAGGGGATCATAATGGATATGGGAGCTAGAAGACGAGATGCAAGAGCACTACTCGGAATTGTTCGCATCAACAAACTTCAAGGATGAAGTCTAGTTCAAGTGGGGGAGATTTGTAATGCTAATTTCAGGTATCTATTTCTTTTCAGAATTTTAGGGTTTTGGACAGGAACTCGACGAGTTGGGGAGCTCCAACTCGTCAAGTAGTGATCAATGTGGGATGCGGGATTTAGGGCCTACTCGACAAGTTAGAAGGCCCAACTCGAGGAGTAGGCGCTGTAAAGGAAAACCCTAAATTTTAGGGTTTGCATCCTATATAATCTCCTTAAAACCATGAGGCAAACCTTCAATTAGACTGCAAACCCTAAGAATGTTAGTGCTAAACCCTAATCTCCATTTTCCCTCACATTGGGAGCTAGAGTGATTTTTGGAGCTTAAAAAGAAGAAGATAGTGAGAAGAAAGAGGAGATCCAACAAACAAAGCCCTCACTCTTGAATTTGACCATCTTGTGGACTATTGTAAGCACTCAAGATTCGATTTTTATCTTAGTGTATGACTAGATCTTGAGTTTACTCTTCATTTCCTATCATTTTTGTCGATTGCATGCATGGGGTTCATAAATTTTGCAACTTTATGAATCTCCAAAGCAAAAAGGTCCCATGGTGGGCTAGATCTAGCTTTTGGGCAAGCATGGATGCCATGCATGGATTTTAGGGTATATCTCCCTCTTTGGCCATTTTGACTTCAAGACATGCATTGGACATGCACTCCATAAAGTCTCCATCTTTGGAATGTTTTGAGGATTAGAACCTCTTTTGGAAGGTGGGATTCCAGATCCATAAAGTCTTGAACCACATGGATAAGCTTTTGGAGCTTTCCAACCTTAGTTAAGGGCATTAGAGCATTCGGAGTGGTTCTAGATGATAAAGTTGGAAAATTTATACTCCTAGACACCTTTAGGATTTAGATCTAAGCCCTAGAGTCGCTACAATCAACGTATCATCCAAATAAGCAAACAGGGGGAAAACTCGACGAGTTGCCCTGGCAACTCAACGAGTTGGATCGGGTTTCCCCGTCTATTGGATATTGAGTGAACTCACTGAGTTGATGAGAAAAATCGGCGAGTTGGCTAGGGATGTCCCGGTTTTTTGGACTTTGAAGGAACTCGACGAGTTGCTAGATGCACTCAACGAGTTGGGGTCAACATGGACTGTTGAGCTTGACTTTCTCCAGGGTTGACCAAGTTTGACCTTAAGGGTATTTTTGGTATTTCAAGATTGTGATAAGACCAGTCGCATGATGATTGTAGGAATTTGAGTTAGAGCTGTGCATTGGGACTTATCTGGTCGTATCTCATCAGTTCAGTATTTTTGAGAGGTGGGTCTCCTCACCATATCAATGGATCGAAGGCACCAAGGCCGGCCCATTTTGTGATATATGGTATACTATTTGATGTAGTGATGTGTGGTATGTTAGTTGGTTATATGTTAAGTGGTATGCTAGTTATATATGTGATACTTGCAGGGAAGACAATGGGGGAGCCCATGACGCTTGGATGTAAGACCATGTGGGGGAGCCCATGGCTTTTCAACTAAAGACCATGGGGGTGTTCATGAGACTTAGGTGTAAGACCATATGGGGGAGCCCATGGCATCCTGGAGTAAGACCCCGGGGGAGGCCATCGCTTATGTGGTTTATGTAGCTTTTATAGCTAATATGGATTATGTGATTATGTGGATTGTTGGGGTATGCTCTAGGAACTCACTAATCATTAGCTTACAGTTTGTTGATTTGTTTCATGTACTTCTGAGCCTAAGGGCAAGGACAAGGCTTGATGGCGCGACATGCACTCTCTCAAGTGTTTTTATGGGACACTCTGATATTTAAAATAAAATTGTTAATGTTATGAATTTGAAAACAATTATTCTTGAGATTTTGTGATTTATTGGACATGTTTTGATTATTCAAAAATGAAAAAAAAAAAATCTTTTGAAAAATTGGATCGTTACAAGTTGGTATCAGAGCCTAGGTTTGAGGGATTCGGGCACACTCTCAGGTGTGTCAGGACTGAAAGTAAGGAATAGGTAAATTTGTTTTCAAAAATAAAAGTTAAAAACTTCTTAAAATCGAAAGGAGGAGAGTGCAATGTGCGTGATCGGTCGATCCAAGTAAGTAGTTCCCCAATATATTAGCCACGTTATACTGATATTTGAGTTATGATAATCGTATGAATCTTGCTACATGTATGCTTTCAAAATTCTATACGGTTGGGGTCTTATAGCCTCATAATGATTGATTTGGCCTTACTTCCTGTTGCTTGTCTGGATGCGGTCTTAGGGTAGAGTCTGTTATTCGAAAGTCTATTTGATCCTGTTTTGTGTATAATTTCCATGCATAAGGCAACACCTTATGATTGAGTTCTGATTTGATATGAATGGAGAAAATCTTAGGATAGCCTAGGATTTGAGTTGTGCAGTAGCTATGAGATATGTTTTGTCCTGGGACAAATTGGGGTTAACAGGTAGAGCCTTGGGGATGGTACAAGTAGGTGGTGAAGGTAGTATTGGGCTCTTACTACTGAAAGCACAGGACATGTACCCGAACTAATGCTAGACCTGGAAGCTCTAAGGAGAACCAGTGTGGGGAGGTCCCCTTTTTGGACATCCTTGTCATTATGGTATATGATATTGCAGTTCAGTATGGTGGTGACAAGATTTGGAGCAGGGGGATCAGGATTAGGATTCAGATCTGGGTTGGGCAACGGTATCGTGCCCAATGATAAGAGGTTGCACAAGATCATTGCAACCGAGGTTATGAGGGGCATCCTTGACGCTACCCTAGTGATTTTTGGGACGGTCAAGGAATGGATGATTGAGATTATGAAGAAGAGGCTCAGGTCATTCAGAGCTGAGATTTCTGCGGGCCAGGTCGGGGCCTGAACTCCCTCGTTTAGGGAGTTCAAGGCGTGCGGGGCGTCGGAGTTCTTTGGGGTCAGGGACCCCATTGTTAGCCGATGTTGGGTGGTAGAGATATAGTACATCCAACGCATGATTTCTTGCCCTGATGCGGCGAAGGTGGCTTTTGCTTCGTGTATGATGAGAGATCGAGCCCGATAATGGTGGGGGAGGTGACTAGCTAGGTGGGAGGAGCCGGTGTGGCAGAGATGGCATAGGCCGAGTTTCTCAGACGATTTCAAATGGAGTTTGCACCACCTATTGAGGTGCAACGATTAGTGAATGAGTTTCATGAGCTCCAACAGACCACCAAGACTGTGGCGGGGATCACTTCCAAGTTTCGGTTGCGAGCACTGTTGATCCCACAGTATGATATCGATGATGATATGAGGACAACGAGGTATCATTCCATGCTGAGGAATGATATCCAAGAGTCTGTATGCTTTACAGGGTGCAAAACCCTGAAAGAGATGGTGGAGAAGGCCCGTAAGCGGGAGATGGAGTTGGACTTCCGCACCAAGCGAAAGCTTGATCAGGCACAGACAGCAGTAGGTAAGGCTAAAAATCCTAAGACCTCAGATTCTTCCGGTAGGGTCCAGCAGAGCCGTGGTTGGTGTGCCAAGTGCGGTAAACCGCACAGTAGGGCTTGTCAAGCAACAGGCTAAGGATGTTACTGTTGGGTTTTGAGCATTCTAACACTCCTATGGTGTACATGCAACCCTATAAACCTTGGATCTATGTTTTCTCTATTATACATGCAAATAAGAACTTTCCAAGCCTTTAATCCTAACTAGCATATTATGAAGTTCTTATACTACAAAGTACTAGTTAGATGACATACCTTTTGATGTAGCTTGATGTCTTCAAGCTTTAAGAGCTTAGCCCCAATAGTGTGGAAGCCTCAAGTGGAATCACAAATCACCAAACACACCTTGGAAGACTTTAGAGAATATGGATACTTGGTTCTCTCTAGTGAAATCAGCTAGCCCTTCATAGTGCACCCACACTAGTGCCAATTTCACCAACCATGGACATCTTTATATAGTATGCAAACTAGGGTTAAACCCAGGACCTTTCATTTCATATGATCCATGGGTTAAAAACTCCATGGACTATCCATGAAAGCTTAGCCCAACCTAAATGAACCTGGCCCATTCCATATATATAAGAGTCCATATTTAATTAGTTCATTTTGATCACTTAATTAATTCTAAATTAAGTCTTGATCAATACTAATTAAATAATATGATTCCATATTAATATATTAGAACTTATAATATATTAATATAAATCATAAATATACTATTCTCAAAAGACTATCCATATAAATTGTGTCGGTGAAGTGCAACCCAGATGGACCATGCCGGGTCGGGTCAAGTACATACCAAATATAGTTATGGACTTAGACATTAATCCAACAGTCTCCCACTTGGATAAGTCTAAACCTATTATTGAGTATGACTTCAAAACCTAACTGGAAATCGTAGCTCTTAAAGCCGTTGTCGAACTCTGATCTTGTCAACGAACTTGTCCATTAGATAAGGGATCATATATTCCTCCATTCTAGATATCATATGGACTGAGACATGGATTATAATCATTCTCTCTGTCCATTTGTTGTTTCCCAATTTCCGATTCATGACGACTGACTAATTGAACAAATCAAATCAGTCCTGGCTTGGCCAAGCACTCACATGTGTCATCATTAAATCATCGAGGAGCCCACAGATATCGCTTTTATCCAGAAGGTAAAAGGAATGGATAAACTTCGACTTATATGGCTTGTTCTACTACTTGTTGAATCATACACAAAGGCACGTTTTATAACACCGAGTTACCAAATGCGTTTTCGTGCAATCAATGTACAACCAACTAATAGTAACAACTCATATCTCTAGGTTTGAAGAATATAAGATATTATCGTCTCATGATCACTCGTGATAAAATCCATGAAGTGATTCCAATGAGCGCGGGTTGAATCCAATACTCAAAACTTATGAGCACTCATGAGTGTTGTAGCCCTTTGTCCAACATCTTAGACCTCTACAAGCCAACCCATGACAGTCTTAATTCATATCTACTTCCAACATATGACCGACTGTGGATGGTTTGAATAACTTAGTCATTCTAGAAGAATAACCTAGTTTATTCTGGAAGTCAAAATATGCAAAGTGAAACACAAGAATAAATGAATCAAATATGGTATCAAACCCTATGGATATAAATAAACACTTTTATTTATCACCATACTGATTACTCATTATTCATTGTTTTGGTTTTATCAACTTTATACTTGAATTTAAAACAATAGCTGTCCCATGATCCAAGCATGTACACTATGTTTTCTAAACACTAGTCATGCCATACACAAAGTATGCATACTATGTTTGTCTATGATCTTTACTTTGTGAAATAGATCAATTGAGCATAACTCCAATGATCATCTTTTCACAGTCCCAAACCCATACTGTAAATGCAAGAATTCCAAATTCATGTTATTTATTGAAATCTGTTAGATTCTAAACTTATATGCATTGATCCTCTTGTAATGATTATGCACAAATTCAACCAAACTTGGCAACAATCGTTACAGAGTATTCCAACGGCGATCAACTCCGTGGAAACATCCTTCTTGCATTAAGTTTCCTAATCTTACAGATTGAATACTTTCTAACTTTGAACCATTTCCATATTCCATTTTGACTATCACTTCCGAACAAGAGTTGCCTCTTTTCAGACTATGTCAATATGGTCCTTCCAAAGTCAACACTATACTTCCAATTGTCCTTGAGCAACCAATCCTTGGTAAACCTTAGATTGTCCTCAACAATTGCTTAATCATTTTAGTCATATCTAATTCTAGACCTTTTCCCTTCTTAATGCCCCAGGCATTTGGAAAATTTTAGAAAGGATGAATATAGCACATGTAATCGATCCTATATCTGAAGCATATGGGACACGATTCATGATGTCTCACATAAAGACTAAACCAATCTTTTCTATAATATTTCCATTTCTATTTGCCAAGTTCTCATAATTCAGATTATGAAAAGGGATGTCGTAATCATAATCGAATTTTAGAACGCAAATAATAAACCTATACATAGAATTTCCATATGTTGAGCCATTCCAACATGAAATTCATATATATTCTTGACTAAATACGATTAAGACCTCAGTCTAAGCTTTAGATTTGAGATCAAGTGTAATTTCCTTTCCCTTAATTATGGCAAAACAACTTTTCCCAATTGAGACCTTTTGTTTTCTATAATTAACATTGCTAACTTGCAACCTTTATCATGCTCCTACTAACATGATGATTAATAGCATAAGACTTATGCTCCCACTAGCTTCGACATGTACCCAAAAATCAACTGGACTTCTAGAAATCAATACTTTATTGACTTTCTTACCAAAGTTTAGATTTCTGATACTAGATTGCCTGGATAAGACTTTATCAACATCATACACCTTCCCTTAGATAGCTCATAGGTGTGTCTAAACAATTATGAAGACGGATGCCGTAATCATAATGGTTAGACCTTTTTGCCACTTCTCACAAGTCCAGGTTAGTGTGCCGGTTAACCACACACGCTCCACGAACGACTTTGAGAATGCAAATATCACAATTTCTATCTAGCTAAAATCTACTTAGTGAAAGTGTTTCCTCACCATCATTTTCATGAATCGGAGAGAAACCTTATGACACTTAGATTTTTATGGTGTATGAGTTCCTACCCATATGAAATTGTCAAAACCATAATCACACGACAAGGATAATGACAAATCCAAACTCATATGGATTGAACTCAATCTTAATTTCTTGCCACCTGGCAGCTCAAGGGCCTGCCATTGCTTCCAAGTTGTTGTGCAACCAATTGAGAACTCTAAGAACTCATATGCAAAGCCAACTTTAACTGGAATGGGCACAGAATATGTCAACATGATAGGTTATGAACCTCAAGTCGTGTGCTAGTGAGGAACTTCAGGTTTCATTCTTGATTAGTTCTTGAGACTTTCAAGACCTTTAAGACTCCCATTGTCCTCTTGACATATAAGACTTTCTTGTCAGATATTCAAGAGATAGTGTGGATTTTAATCAAGACAAACACTTCACACAATTGGCCTTAGTTGGTCGTTGTTTTATCTAAAACAACACAACTTACCAATTTCAAATGTACAAGAGTAGAAAACTTTTACTCTTACATTTGACATGTGTTTTAAACCTTCTCTAAGACATGTCACTCAAGTTACAATCTTGGAGTATGACTCTAAGACTTGTGTTGGAACGAAGTATGACTCATCTTCTTGATTTAACCATTTCATCAATTCAAGTTCCTCTTCTTAGTCATAAGATTTCCTTAGAGAACTAATTTTGATATGGTTTCTTAATCATTAAGATGATCTTAAAACATGATACTAAAGTACTCTCCCATCTTCTCAGATTCGAGAAACTTTTATCCTTCTGCCTAATTTGATTCTTCTTATTCGTTCTGTCATACATTGAAAAATTTTCAATGCTTCAGAATTATACTTAAGCTTGTAAGTATAATCATATTTACTAAACCTTAGTAAATCATGACGAATATTCTTATCCATCTTTTGTGGTGGACTTTGATAAGTGCACAAGAAAGTGTACTTGATCCCTTAGTCCTTCTCTTGACTCACACACCCATGTGACCAAGCAGTTAGTCTTAATTTTCCAATGCTCGAAAGTTCTCATTCATCATACTATACAACTTGCATGATTCCAAGTTTCTATCCAACTGAAACTTGGGTGATGAGAATCTTTCCTTATTTGGTAAATTTAGACACTACCACAAATGAAAGAATCAAATTCATATTTCTAATATTGCTATCAATGGAATCATATAAGCAACATCTTTTCCTTTTTCTACAAATGCCATTGTAAGGATATTTTAAAATAAACAAAAATAAAAACTGTTCTTTTATTTTAAAACATTGCAGAAAAACTAATCCTTACAATGCAAATGTATACTAAAACTTGTTATTATCTATTCCTAAGCAATCTATCATAACTCTTAAGCACATGCTCAAAATTCTGATCACCGAACCATGCGATCCATCTTCGCGATCAGAATCAGCATATACTTCCTTTAAGTTTCTTTACTTTTCTTTGATTCTTAAAACATCAACATGTGACCCAGCCACATCATGTAATAAGAATCTCCAAGTAGGAACTTAATAGAGTTAGACAATGGAATTTACCTGAAATAAAGTCAAACTTATTGACTTTACCATCCTTAGGTAAGTTTGGCAGCTTCATTACCAAAGCCCCTGCCTTTGGCAATAGAAATATATGGACCCTTAGGTAATAGTACATGGGACTATCTCAGACTTAGCCTTTCTCTTTACCATTTGGTCAACCAAGTTGACTATGGCCAATCCCTTTCCATTAGGAAGAGAATGCATTTCTGGATTTCCTGTGTCACTATTGTCCCTGTCCATAAAGTTTTGGGAAGTTGATCTCCTAATCAAATTTGCTTTACTAGTACACTAAATCATTTCTGATTTAGCAGCACCAATCAAATAGATAAGATCATTAAGGGTCTTGTCATAGTCTATTTCATAGGAGTCCCAAAGGAACTCACTATGTGACTTAGAAACTGATTGAAGCACTAACTTTCTCAAGACTTTGACACCCAACTCTTTCGGCTTATCAGCATGTGACTTCATCTCCAAGATGTGATCACACCTAGACCTTGCCTTGCCAATAGGGCTTGAGTGACCTTGAACTTGTGGGTTAGGGAGAATAATTGGAGGAGGTGAAGTTCCAAGATATTTGGGAAGATCATAGATGTCTGAACTTGACATTTCTTGGGAGATATCCAAGATAGTTGATTTAAAGTCCTTAATATAACACCCAATATGAAATATTAAGGATAGGACCCAACAAACTATTTTATAACTTGGAAGACGGATGTCGTAATCCAAGCTATAGAATATTTGAAGGTAGGTGAATGACGATTCACCAATTTCCACCATGAAAAACGAAATAATTAATTAGGTTTTAATTGGATTTGAAATTCCTAGATCTTTGAGATTCATTGAACTGTTCAATGGCATGTTTCAATCTCGAGTGTGCCCTTCAGGTTTTGTGACTGGGATGCCGAGGATCACAAAACAAGGTGTGAAGTAACCATGCAAATTATTGGGTACCCTTAAGTGTTTACCCCTCAATCGATGTGCCGGTTAACCACACACGCTCCATCGATACTATGATAAACATTAAGTTACCCTTTGCCTACCTTGTTAAATACAAGTTAGTGTGCCGGTTAACCACACACACTCCACTAACCGACTTAAACAAAGTGCAAAGTGTAATTTCATGGATTAGCACCTTATTCACATTTTCCTAAGTAACTAAGATTGGGTATTTATAAAAGGTTTAGTTACTTAGTATTTATCATTAATACTTTTAATGAAGGGACAATTATAGTCCTGTCAAACCCGTTCGGATAACGACCCTCCACCAGTCAAGGAAGCGGTAGGTGAGATTGGACACCCATTAAACTGCCATTTTATAGGCAGTAACCTTATACCCCCTTATAGACCGGCTTCGTGAATGAGGCCTACTAACGGTAAGACTGACTTTACTCTTATACATATATATATATATATATATATATATATATATATATATATATATATATATATATATATTATTAACTTATAATATTATAAAGTATAAGGGTTGAATTTTAACTTTTAAAATTCTAAGGGCTAACTTGGAATTAAAGTATTCATAAGTGAAAACTTTTCAAATTCCAAAACTTGAGGGCAAGTTTTGAAACTATTCAAAACTAATTAATTCTATAACTTATGTGTTTAAAGTAGTTTTAATCCAAAAACTCTTCAAGTTCCATAACTTGAGGACAAGTTATGGAAGACTTTAAACTAATAAAAGGATTAACTTTTCTTTATTTTATAACTTATGGAATTAATTAAGGTTACACTTTTTTTTATTTATTATTTAATGAAGAGACTCTTGGTCCTCCATAACTTGAGGAAAAGTTATGGAGTCATAAAACCATGTAATTAGAACTAGACTCTTCATTTTGTAACCTTTGCCAACTTTTATGAGTTTTATGAAACTTAAATGTGACTTTTCATATAACTTGAGGACAAGTTACAAAAACACATTTTAGAATCAACTCTTAGATTAATTTGGATTGAAAACAACTATTTCACTCAACTTTTCTATTAATCTAAGAAACTCATAAGAACAAGATAATTCAAATCAAACTTTTTCATGTAATTAGTCTAAACCTTAAACTAATACAAAATATGAATCTATTGACAATTATCTTTGAAATTGGATTAGCATGAACATTACCACACCAAAAACAAGTTTATAAGTCCAAAAACATCTTAGGGTAATGTTCCTAGTCCAATTCCAGCCAAAAAAATCGAATTTATGCTGTCTGGGGGTCCAACTCGTCGAGTGCACGAACCAAATCAGCGAGTTGGATGCATTTTGCCTTGGACTCGGCGAGTCCATTCATGGACTCGGCGAGTCTGTTGGGCAGACAGCATCAAAACTTGATTTTCCAGCTTCTTTTGCAAGTATAACAAGAAAACAAGCCTAGGCTCTGATACCACTGTTGGGTTTTGAGCATTCTAACACTCCTATGGTGTACATGCAACCCTATAAACCTTGGATCTATGTTTTCTCTATTATACATGCAAATAAGAACTTTCCAAGGCTTTAATCCTAACTACCATATTATGAAGTTCTTATACTACAAAGTACTAGTTAGATGACATACCTTTTGATGTAGCTTGATGTCTTCAAGCTTTAAGAGCTTAGCCCCAATAGTGTGGAAGCCTCAAGTGGAATCACAAATCACCAAACACACCTTGGAAGACTTTAGAGAATATGGATACTTGGTTCTCTCTAGTGAAATCGGCTAGCCCTTCATAGTGTACCCACACTAGTGCCAATTTCACCAACCATGGACATCTTTATATAGTATGGAAACTAGGGTTAAACCCATGACCTTTCATTTCATATGATCCATGGGTTAAACACTCCATGGACTATCCATGAAAGCTTAGCCCAACCTAAATGAACTTGGCCCATTCCATATATATAAGAGTCCATATTTAATTATTTCATTTTGATCACTTAATTAATTCTAAATTAAGTCTTGATCAATACTAATTAAATAATATGATTCCATATTAATATATTAGAACTTATAATATATTAATATAAATCATAAATATACTATTCTCAAAAGACTATCCATATAAATTGTGTCTGTGAAGTGCAACCCAAATGGACCATGCCGGGTCAGGTCAACTACATACCAAATATAGTTATGGACTTAGACATTAATCCAACAGTTACACGTGTGGCCAGCCGAGTGGCATGAGCAGGGATTGCCGCAAAAAGGTCTTGATTTGTTTCCACTGCAACCACGCCGGCCATAAGCGGGCCGATTGTACTAGGTTGCAGGGAGGGGGAGGAGCAGTGGCGATGCCTGCACCCGCCACACTGAGGATCATTGATGGTCGGCTTGCTAAGGCGGATGCTCCAATGGTGAAGAGTCATGCATTTCAGTTGACTACTGAGGAAGCTCGGGCAACGCCAGACGTTGTGGCTGGTACGTATTTTATATTTCCTGCTTGATATTTATTTGTATTGCTTATTTTTATATATATGTGCTCATGTATAAGGACCGTTTTGGTCAAGGTTATGTCGGTGCACGTTCTATTCGACTCGGGTGCTACCCAATCATTTGTATCTCTTGCGCTTAGCAAGAAGTTCCAGGATGCGTCGGGGACTTTGGAGCTCGTGCTTGAGGTTGAGATTGCGGACGACCGCACTATGAGTGTTGTGAGGGTGTATCAGGACTGTGTCCTAAATGTGCTCCGGAAGAGGTGTCGTGCCGATCTAGTCCCGATACCGCTGCGAGGGTTGAAGGTGATCGTCGGGATGGACAGGTTGGGGGCCAAAGCGAGTGCCAGCTGGTGAGGGTATTAACCCCAGGTGGGGGAGGACTATTTATTCATGGAGAGAGGGCCTCACAGGAGCTAACCCTCTGTTCAACTGCGAGGGCCAGGAGACTTCTTCAGTAGGTTTGTTCATGATTTTTGGCATATATCTCAGATAGGAGGGTTAAGGCCTCGACAGATTTGGGTAGTGTTCCAGTTGTCCGATATTTTTAGGATGTCTTCCATGAGTAGTCACCTGGAGTGCCTCCGGAGAGGCAAGTGGAGTTTCACATTGATTTGGTGTCGTTGCCTTACCGATAGCCAAGGCATTGTACTAACAAGCTCCGCCTAAGATGCAGGAGCTATCTATCCAACTTCAGGAGCTGCTAGACCAAGGGTTTATCCATATGAGTAGTTCCCCGTGGGGAGCAACGATCCTATTCGTGAATAAGAAGGATGGTTCACACAGGATGTGTATAGATTATCAAGAGCTGAACAAACTAACGGTGAAAAACCGTTATCCGCTTCCGAGGATCGATGATTTGTTCGATCAACAGAAGGGTGCGTCTTGGTTTTCCAAGATTGATCTTTGGTTGGGGTACTATCAGATGAGGATTTGAGATGAGGATATATCGAAGACAACTTTCAGGACATGGTATTGGCATTATGAGTTTGTGGTGATGCCATTCGGGTTCACCAATGCCCAACAACGTTCATGGATCTCTTGAACAGAGTGTGAGGCTGATGTTGGATTGGTCTATGATCGTGTTTATTGATGATATTTTCGTCTATTCTAAGACCAAGGAGTAGCACGAGCAGCATCTGAGGGAGGTATTGGAGACATTAAATACGGAAAGGCTTTATGCCAAGTTCTCAAAGTGTGATTTCTTGTAACACCCATAAAAATCATGCAAATTTAAAACTTTTTAAATCATTCAAAAACCAATAATTATTACAAATTGTTTTCAAAATGGTTTCATGTCAGATTATACCATAATCAAATCATAAAAATATAAGGAGGTGCACGATCACGCCTTCGACTTCCCGCGATCATCAGATGTACTTGAAGCCTAATCAACAACTGTAAGCCCGAAGCTTAATGAGTTCCCCTAAAATACCAACACCATACAATCATAATCATATCATAGCAAATAAACAACATGCATATAGAGTCTACAGAATGACTAGAATTGCCCTCATCAAGCCTAAATCTATCTGGCCCACTCTGAGAACCGTCAGCATGTCTGGTCCGCCCACCCGGGCCTTTAGACTGTTTCGACCGTTCTCCGGGCCTTTGGCCTAACTGATATGCCCTACCGGCATGCATTTTATCTGGACCGCCCTGGGTATGTTGGCCTATAGCACACAACAGGTCCGCCTCAACCCACCCCCAAACAAACAATCATCTACACATAAATATCATATGCTAACTAGCATGTATAGATAGTCATACATATCTAACAGATCACTAACATAGCATCATCCTATATACCAGGATACCGACCTAACCGGTCACTAACATAGCATTATCCTATATACCAAGATACTGACCTAACAGGTCACTAAACATATCATCATGCAATAAACTCGGATAAAAATCCAAAAAGGGTCGACATTGGTGCCTTCGACCCTATTAGTATAGTGAGGACAACTCACCTCACAAGTAGCTTGGAATGATAATGTCAATCTCCTCAAACACAGCTCTAAACTCAATCACCTACATCCACCAATGATCCACTTCCGTGAATTCAAAATTACTAAAATACTCCTAAAAGTCAAACTGGTCAGCCCCTTGGTCAAAGTCAAAGTCAATGGTCAAGGTCAACAATCCATTTTGACCCAACTCGTCAAGTGTGGCCCACTGACTCGGCGAGTTCCTTCAGTATCACAAAAACCCTATTCGACTCGACGAGTTTCCAGATAATTCGTTGGGTCCATATGGTGTCCAAATGTTAGGAAAACCCTAACTAACTCCTCGATTCATCTCACTGACTTGTCGAGTCCATGTAGAAACCAAAAACGTCCAATATTCATCTGACTCGTCGAGTTGACCATGCAACTCATCGAGTCCCTTCAGTCCATTTCTCATTCATACATTTTTAAGCTACCCCAAAGCTCCATTTTGTAGATCTATCCTCCTAGGGCATAGTTACCACGTAAAGTTGCAAACGTTATGTGCATGCAAGGTCTTAAAGGACAAAACCAAGCTAAGGAAGAAGATTTAGGTTAGGGAAAGGCCATAACATGCTAAAGACTAGAACCTTATGACTATAAGGGGCTAGATGAGTCCAAATCTGAAGTTACAACTTCAGATCATGCCCAAAACCAAAGATAACTCCATAACAAACTAGAAATAGCCCTAAACCTTTGCATGAAGAGATCTAGCTAGAGAGAAGTCAAGGTTACCTTCAAGATGATGCTAAGATGAAGTAGAAATCAGATCCACAAGCTTTTCCTTGCTCCATGCTCCTTAGACTTCAAGCTCTCTTCACGAAATCCACCTTCCAAGTTTCATAACACAAAAAATGGAGAGTAGGCATGATTAGGGTTTTTTGAGCTCATGGGGGACGGTAAGGGATGAAGAGGGAGGCTAATGGCCCTTTAAATAGGGTGTAAAACCTTGGAAATTTGCGCCATCCAACTCATCGAGTTGGGGCATCCAACTCGTTGAGTTAGTCTAAAAATATGAATATAAGCTTTAAATTTTATATACCTAGGAGTCGGGGTGCTATAGTTCTCCCACACTTAAACTAGACTTCGTCCTCGAATTCTGCTACGGTAAATAACTATGGATAATGCTCCCCATCTCTGCCTCCGACTCCCAAGTCCACTCAGATCCTCTCCGATGCTCCCATTGTACCTTTACCAAAGGTGCTTACTTGTTCCGTAGTACCTTTACTTTCCTCTCCAGAATGGCCACTGGCCTCTCCACATAATTCAGGCTCTCGTCGACCTGTATATCAATCATCCAATGACACAACTGCCTCCTCGTCCAATATGCACTTCTGCAACTGTGAAACATGCAATGTGCTATGTATCTGACTAAGCTCCTCTCGGAGATCTAGTCTATACGCCACTTTGCCAACCCTGGAAATGATCCCGAATGGACTAATATATCGGGGACCCAATTTCCCCCTCTTACAGAAGATAATCACACCCTTACAGGGTGAGACCTTTAGGAGCACCATGTTGCCGACCTGAAACTCCAACTCAGATCGGCACCGGTCGGCATAACTCTTCTACTGAGTCTATGTGGTATGCAACCGCTGTCTGATCAGCTGAATCATCTTGGTAATCTGTAGGACTACCACAATCTGACTCATCACCCGGTGACCAACCTCCCCCCAACAGACTGGGGTGCGGCATCTTCTTCCATATAACAACTCATATGATGGAGCACCAATATTGTAATGAAAGTTGTTGTTGTTGTAGAACTCTGCAAGGGGTAGGTAGGAGTCCTAGCTCCCACTGAAGTCAATAACACAGGCTCTCAACATATCCTCGAGAGTCTGTATGGTCCGCTCACTCTGTCCGTCTTTCTGCGGATGGTAGGATATACTGAAATGCAGCCGTGTGTCCAGTTCCTCGTGGAACTTCTGCCAGAAACGGGAGGTGAACCGAACATTACGGTCGGAAACGATAGAGACCAGAACCTCATGGCGAGCAATAGTCTTGCATATATACACATCGGCCAGCTTCTCGGCCGATGAGCTCTCCCGAATGGGCAGAAAATGGGCACTCTTGGTCAATCGATCCACGATGATCCATATAGTATCGAACACCTTTTCCGTTCTCGGCAAGTTGGTGATGAAGTCCATCGCGATCTGCTCCCATTTCCACATGGGAATCTCTAGAGGCTACAGCTTGCCATGTGGCCTCTGGTGCTCGGACTTGACCATCCTACAGGTCAAGCACCTCTCCACGTACCAAGCGATTTCTCGCTTCATGCACGGCCACGAGTAACTCAATCGCAAATCCCAGTACATATCGGTGTCCCCCAAGTGAATAGAGAAGTGAGACTTACGAGCCTCCTCCAGAACAATCTGTCTGACCCCACCAGACATCAAAACCCAGACCCGACTGCAACGGGTCAACAATCCCCGACTATCCAGCACAAACTAGGTGTTCTCACACTTAATCCTCTCAAGTTTCCAATTCTCTTGTTGCATACCCTCAGCCTGAGCTTCCCTGATCAAACTCACCAGTGGAGAATGCACTGATGTCCTCATACATGTCGCTGGAGTAGAAGATCCAGTTGACTTGCGGCTCAGAGCGTCCGCAACCACATTCGCTTTACTAGGATGGTAAAGGATCTCGTAGTCATAATCCTTGACCACATTATGCCACTTGTGTTGTCTCATGTTCATTTTTAGCTGATCCATGATGTGCCTCAGACTCTTGTGGTCCGTGTATATGCTACCACAGACCCCATAGAGGTAATGTCCCCAAATCTTGAGAGTGAATACCATCGCTCCCAACTCCATATCATGAGTAGGGTATCCCGTCTTGTGCGGCTTTAACTATCGCAACGCGTAGGCTATCACCCGCCCTCTCTACATGAGGACCGCTCTCAGTCCCATGATGGATGCATCGCTATACACCACAAAATCCTCAACTCCCTCCGGAAGAGTCAAGACTAAAGCCTCGCAAAGTCGCTGTCTAAGGGTCTTAAATGCCTTCTACTGCTCAGGGCCCCACCGGAAATCCATCCCCTTCCTCGTTAGATAAGTGAGGGTAACTATAATCTTGGAGAAATCATGTATGAATCTCCGGTAGTAGCCTGCCAATCCTAAGGAGCTCCTGATATCCAAGGGAGATTTCAGAACCTCCCATTGCATAACCGCCTCGATTTTGGCCGGATTGACCAAAATCCCATCCTGGTTAACGAGATGTCTAAGGAATTGAACCTCTCCTAACCAAAACTCGCACTTCGTGAACCTAACATAAAGCCGCTCTCGCCTCAAAACTCCCAATAGCTCCCAAAGATGCTCCTCATGTTGCTCTCGGGTCTTGGAGTACAACAAGATGTCGTATATGAACATGATGACCGAGCGACCGAGCATCGGTCTGCAGACCCGAATCATCAGGTCCATGAACACCGTCGGTGCGTTGGTGAGCCCAAACGGAATCAGCACAAACTCGTAATGTCCATAACGAGTCCGGAACACGGTCTTATCCACGTCCTCCTCCCTAACCCTAACTTGATGGTACCCGGACCTCAGGTCTATCTTGGAGAACCAGGATGCTCCCTGCAACTGATCAAAAAGATCTTCTATCCTCGGGAATGGAAAATGGTTCTTCACCGTCAACTTTTCCAACTCCCAGTAGTCAATGCACATCCGGTGTGAACCATCCTTCTTCCTGACGAAGAAAATCGGTGCTCCCCATGGTGAACTGCTCGGACGAATGAACTACTTGCTCAACAGTTCCTGCAGCTATGATGACAACTCCTGCATTGTTGGTGTTGCCAATCGATACGGCGCCTTGGCGATAGGGCCGCACTTGGCACTAGGTCGACCCCAAACTCGACCTGTCTCTCAGGAGGCACTCCGGGTAACTCCTATGGAAACACATCAGCGAACTCCATGACTAGTGGAACCTCTAAAATCATGGTCTGATCCCTGACCCACGTATCCACCACATACGCTAAATAACCTAAACACCTATGCTGAATGTACTGTCGAGCCCTGGCAGCTGAAAAAACCTTGATCCCAATCTGGTGCCCTCACACTAGATAATCAACTCTCCCCCACTTGGGTTTTGAACTACCACCCGCTGACCCTCATAGTCGATCATGGCACCGAAGCGACTAAGCAAGTCCATACCCACAATCACACATACCTCCCCCATGGGGATCGGAATCAAGTCTATCGGAAAAGACACCCCAAAGATCTCCAACTCACAACCCTGATAGACTGAAGAAGTTGAAATCATGTGTTCATTAGTGATAAATACTCGCAATGGAAACTCTAGCTCTCCTATTGGAAAGCCAAACTCCCTACTGAATGACTGAGAGACAAACGACCGACTCGCCCCTGAGTCAAATAATAACAAAGCCAGTAAGGAGTTCACTAAGAATGTACCTAGCATGGTACAACACATATAAGCATAAAACAAATATAATTAGTAAGATAAGGGATAGAAACATACCAGCAACCACGTCTGGTGCTACCCTGGCCTCCTCTACCGTAACCTGGAAGGTGCGTCCTTGAGCCCTTGGGGGCGCTATTCTACCCTGACTCCCATCAGTAATCCTCAGTGTAGCCGGCACTGAAGCCTGTGCCGGCCTGGCAAGGAGTTGTGGACAGTTAGTCTTCACGTGACCAACCTGATCACAGTGATAGCGGATCCTCATATCCTGAACCGGGGTTGGTTGGCGACAATCTCTCGTGAAGTATCCCTCCTTGCCGCATTTGCAGCACACACTACTCAATCTACAAAATCCTGAATGGCCCTTCCCGCACTTCCTACAAGTGCGGCCAAGCTAGCCCCCAAACCTAGAATCAGTGGTCTTGGGTCACTTCGGTGTAGGCTCTGACTGCGTTGAGGCCTACCTCTGCTCCCGCAAGTGTAACTCAATCTCCATCTCACGCCTTCCAGCGGCCTCCTGTAACTCCCGCAATGTATCACAACGCTGGGTAGCAACAAACTGACGAATGTCAGTCTTGAGCATGCTCAGATAACGTGTCTTCTGAGCCTGCTCCGAACCAAACTCCATGCAAAACATCGCCCTCTTAATGAACATATGGGTGATCTCCATTACCGTCTCTATACCCTGCCTTAAATCCAGAAACTCATGAGCTAACCGCTCCTGCTCGACCCGCGAAATGTAGCAAGCGCGGAACATATCCCTGAACTGCTCCCAAGAAACCGCAACTCTCTGATCATTAGTGTACAACCCTGTCATCAACCTCCACCAGTCCTTTGCCCCGAACCTCAGCAAGTTCAGGGCACATCTAACCTTCTGGTCAGCAGGACATGAGCACGTGAAGAAACACCCCTCCACATCAGACAACCACCTCATGGCTACAATCGGATCCTGTACTCCACCAAAAATTAGGGGCTTCATGTTATCGAAGTCCCGGTACTGAAATACCCGACTGGCTCCCCCTCCTGCCACCGTTACAGCTGTTGTAGCTGTTGTGGCAGCCGTCTTAGAAATGGCTACATAGCGCTCATCAAAATACTCAACCATGGCGGTCTTAATAGACCCAAACATCTCCGGAAACTATGCCCGGAATGGAGTAGCAACTTCATCATGCAAGATCTCTCAAATCTTGGCGTCCAGCTAATCCAACCTCATCTGACCAACGACCTCGTGCACTGCCGGTCCCTCCTGACCGCCATCTCCTGATCCTAATCCGGACCCAATCATAAATTGTCTAGTAACCACCATGCTGAAAATATACCAAGAAGATATTGGATATTCCATATAATAATCTGGGAACCAACTCCCAACAAAACCCTAGGGGTTGTGACTTCCTTGCTACGCGTATGGGTCCTGTGCTTTCAGTAGTACGAGCCCATACTACCTTCCACACCTACCCATATTTGTCTCAAGTATCATCACAACGCCCTAAAAATATACATAACCATAATGTTTACTCAATCCTTACTCCTATAGGAGGCTAAATATCTCATAACTGGCCGACTGACCCCGCACAACCCACCCATGAAACTTCCACCAACCCTACAGCACTTATGTATGCTAGCCATACATAATGTTGGACCCTATAGACTTTCAAATATATGATCCTACCCTAAGCCCTTAATCAGACAAGAACAAGAAATAAGGCCAAACCAAACATTCTCAGGCTATAAGATCTTAATTATGTACAACTATGATGCATACACTAAGCAATTACAGTAATGATGTCAATTTCATATAAGGAAATCCCTAGGCTATCGGGCATCATATAATCAGACAATTCTATCATGCAATTCCGGAAGATCCCTAGCCTAGTACTAGCATGTTGTTCTAACATATCACAAATCAAATAATCCGTAAGGTATTTTGGGGTCTACTTACTGCCTTCGGCTGATCGTACACTTGCATCCTCCTTTTGTATTTTAAAAATCATTTTAAAATCAAATAATCATTGATTGTGTTTATCAATGATATTTTGGTCTATTCTAAGACCAAGGATCAGCACGAGCAGCATCTGAGGGAGGTATTGGAGACATTGAGGACGGAAAGGCTTTATGCCAAGTTCTCAAAGTGTGATTTCTTATAACACCCATAAAAATCATGCAAACTTAAAACTGTTAGAATCATTCAAAAACCAATAATTATTACAAATTGTTTTCAAAATGGTTTCATGTCAGAGTATCCCAGAATCAAGACATAAAAATATAAGGAGATGCACGATCATGCCTTCGCCTTCCCGTGATCATCAGAAGTACCTAAAACATAATCAACAACTGTAAGCCCGAAGCTTAGTGAGTTCCCCAAAAATATCAATGCCATATAATCATAATAATATCATAGCAAATAAAAAGCATGCATATATAGTCTACAGAATGACTGGAATTGCCCTCACCGAGCCTAAAGTCTATCTGGCCCACTCTCAGAACCGTCAGCATGTCTGGTCCGCCCACCCGGGCCTTTAGCCTGTTTGGACCGTTCTCCGGGCCTTCGGCCTGACTGATATGCCCTACCGGCATGCATTTTATCTGGACCGCCCTGGGTATGTTGGCCTATAGCACACAACAGGTCCGCCTCAACCCACCCCCAAACAAACAATCATCTGCACATAAATATCATATGCTAACTAGCATGTATAGATAGTCATACAAATCTAACAGATCACTAACATAGCATCATCCTATATACCAGGATACCGACCTAACGGGTCACTAACATAGCATTATCCTATATACCAGGATACCGACCTAACAGGTCAGTAAACATATCATCATGCAATAAACCTAGATACAAATCCGAAAAGGGTCGGAATTGGTGCCTTTGACCCTGTTAGTATAGTGAGGACAACTCACCTCATAAGTATCTCGGAAAAATTATGTCAAACTCCCCAAACACAGCTCCAAAATCAATCACCTACATCCATCAACGATCCACTTCCATGAATTCCAAATTACTAAAATATCCCCAGAAGTCAAACAGGTCAGCCCTTAGTCAAAGTCAAATTTAAAGTCAATGGTCAAGATCAGCAGTCCATGTTGACCCAAATCCTCGAGTGTAGCCTACTGACTCATCGAGTTCCTTCATAACTCTAGAAATCACGAAAACCCTAGTTGACTCGACCATTTTCCAGACAATTGATCGAGTCCATATGGTGTCCAAATGTTAGGAAAACCTTAACTAACTCGTTGACTCATTTCACTGACTCGCCGAGTCAATGCAGAAACCAAAAACAGCCAATCTTCATCTGACTCATCGAGTTGACCATGCAACTCGTCGAGTCCCTTCAACCCATTTTTCACTCATACGTTTTTACGCTACCCAAAGCTCCAATTTGTAGATCTATCCTCCTAGGACATAATTACCATGTAACGTTGCAAACTTTATGTGCATGCAAGGTCTTAAAGGCCAAAACCATGCTAAGGAAGAAGTTTTAGGTAAGGGGAAGGCCATAAGTTGCTAAAGACTAGAACTTTATGACTATAAGGTCCAGATTTGAAGTTACAACTTCAGATCATGCCCTAAAAATTAGAGATAACTCCATAACAAACTAGAAATAGCCATATACCTTTGCATGAAGAGATCTAGCTAGAGATAAGTCAAGGTAATGACTTGTTACCTTCATGATGATGCTAAGATGAAGTAGAAATCAGATCCACAAGTTTCTCCTTGCTCCAAGCGCCTTAGACTTCAAGCTCTCTTCACAAAATCCACCTTCCAAGCTTCTTAACACACAAAAATGGAGAGTAGGCGTGATTTGGGTTTGCTGAGCTCAAGGGGTGATGGTAAGGGAGGCAGAGGGAGCCTAATGACCCTTTAAATAGGGTGTAAAACCCTTGAAATTAGGGTTTCATTTTCCAGCTCCTACTCGTCGAGTTAGGGTCCTCCAACTCGTCGAGTTGACCTCCTAAATCATGCGGCATGATCCGCTTCTACACGATGAGTTGGGGCATCCAACTCGTCGAGTAGGTCTAAGAATGTTAATATAAGCTTTAAATTTTTTATACCTGGGAGTCGGGGTGTTACATTTCTGGTTGAGAGAGGTGTAGTATTTGGGGCACATCATCAACCAAGAGGGTATTTTGGTTGATCCATCCAAGATTAAGGCAGTGATGTAGTGCGAGGTGTCAAAGAATGCATCAGAGATACGTAGCTTCTTGGGTCTAGAAGGGTACTATCAGAGATTCATTCAGGATTTCTCCAAGATTGTTGTGACTTTGACCTGCTTGACCAAGAAAAATGTGACATTTTGATGGGGCCTGTATCAGTAGTTGGATTTCGAGACCTTGAGACAAAGGTTATGTGAGGCTCCAATTTTAGCACTACCTATTGGGTTAGGTGATTTGGTGGTGTACTATGATGTGTCTATCACGGGGTTAGGCGTTGTTCTGATGCAAAGAGGACATGTGATCACGTACGCTTCGAGGTAGTTGAAGCCTCATGAGGCAAACAACCCCACTCACGACCTGGAGTTGGGGGCAGTGGTGTTTGCCCTCAATATTTGGAGACACTACTTGTATGGAGTTTGGTGCACCATCTTCAGTGATCACAAAAGTTTGAAGTATTTGATGGATCAATAGAACCTGAACATGCAGCAGATGAGGTGTTTGGATGACCTGAAGGACTATGATTGCGAGATCTTGTACCATCCAGAGAAGGCTAATGTGGTGGCCGGTGCTTTGAGCCATAAATCGGCAAGTGCACTAATCGATGATGTTTGCTTGAGGATGACGGTGATCTCTCCATTGTTGGATATGATCAAGGAGGCTCAGGTGGAGGGTTTAAAGAAAGAGAACTAGAAGATAGAGCAGATTCGGGGGGTCAATTTCCCTTGTTTGTTCGGGATAGTTGAGGTCTTTTGGCACAGTGTGGCCAGGTGTCGGTACCGGTAACCGGAGGTATAAGACAAAAGATCCTAGAGGAGGCACACAAATCCAAGTTCTCTATTCACCCGGGGCTACAAAGATGTATACAGACCTGAGACTGAGTTGTTGGTGGCCGTGCATGAAGCGGGAGATCGCCTGGTTTGTGGAGCGGTGATTGACTTGCAGGAAGGTCAAGGCCGAACATCAGCGGCCTCATGGTAAGGTTCAGTCGCTACCTATTACAATGTGGAAATGGGAAGAGATCACCATGGACTTCATCACAAAGTTACCGAGGACGGCGAGGGGAGTGGATTCCATATAGGTTATTGTGGATAGATTGACAAAGAGTGCCCACTTCATTCCGATCTCTGAGAGCATCTCCTCAGAGAAATTAGCGGATATTTACGTGTCAAAGGTGGTGGTTAGGCACGGGGTGCCAGTGTCATAGTCTCTGACCGGGATGTTCGATTCACAACTAGGTTCTGGAAGAAGTTCCACGAGGACCTAGGCACTCAGTTGTATTTCAGCACGGCATACCACCCCCATACATATGGCTAGAGAGAGAGAGGACGATCCAGACACTTGAGGATATGCTTCGGGCATGCATGTTGGATTTTGGATGGAGTTGGGATACATACGTCCCATTAGCAGAGTTTCTGTATAACAACAGCTATCATGCTAGTATCGACCGACCCCCATTTGAGATATTGTATGGTCGGAGGTGTAGGACCCCAGTTTATTGAGGCGAGGTTTGACACCAAGTTATGGGGAGCACCGAGGTAGTGCTCAAGACTACTCTGAAGGAACTCGACGAGTTGCTAGATGCACTCGACGAGTTGGGGTCAACATGGACTGTTGACCATGACTTTCACCAGGGTTGACCAAGTTTGACCTTAAGGGTATTTTTGGTATTTCGGGATTGTGATAAGACCAGCCGCATGATGATTGTAGGAAGGTGATTTGGAGCTATGCATTGGGACTTATCTGATCTTATCTCATCAGTTCAGTATTTTTGAGAGGTGGGTCTCCTCACCATACCAATAGGTCGAAGGCACCAAGGTCGGCCCATTTTGTGATATGTGGTACACTAGTTGATGTAGTGATATTAGGTATGTTAGTTGGTTATATGCTAAGTGGTATGCTATTTATATATGTAATACTTGAAGGGAAGACCATGGGGGAGCCCATGACACTTGGAAATGCCACGAAGACTTTTGCTTTAGCCAACTCTGGAGCTAGCATCAATTTGATGACATATTCTTTCTACCAAAAGCTTGACCTTACTGAATTAAAGAACACAAGAATGGCCATCCGTATGGCGAGACGTTCGGTTACTTATCCTTGGGGCATAATTGAAGATGTATTGGTAAAAATTGGGAAATTTGTTTTTCCAATTGATTTTGTTGTCTTAGATATGAAAGAGGATGAAGAAGTACCTATTATTCTTGGACTCCCATTACTCAATACCACAAGATTCCTACTAGACATTTGAGAATCTAAGCTCACACTACGAGTGGGAAAGGAAGAGATCACATTCCGAGTTAATGAAAGGTCCAAGAATCCGAAAGCTAAGAATGAACTATTTCTCATGAACGGGGTAAATGAAAAAGATAATGAGCTAGAAAAATTGGAAAAGAAATGTAAAATGACTTACAAGTTTAGGAGAAGAAAAAAGTAGAAGAATAGATCAAGCTTATCAGGCCAAGGGCCTCCACTCAAATCGTTTTTGATGTTTTTGCCTTTACGACACCAAAAGCTCAAGTGAAAGAGGAAAATGAAGATGAAGAACTTGACCCAAGTAATAAAAACGAGCATCATTATGGCTAGGAGACTGCACTTGACAAAATATAAGTAGACATGAAGGAACCCGAGAAGAGCACGGTGACAGAAAAATCTCGAGAAGTCAAGCACAAATAAGACTCAATTGACAACCCAAAGAAGAAGGAAAATTTAAAGAAAGCTTACAAAAGACGGGTTACAGTTTACAAGATCCTTGAGATGAAGGAGAACAGGGAGATTTTAATCCTAACTGGAACAACCTAGAGCGAGAAGGAATCTGACTCACGACTCCATCAAAAGAAGAGCTTCTCGGGAGGCAACCCGAGTTTGGTTTGCATTTTTTCCCCTTTTCTTTTTAGTTTGATTGTTTTTGGTTACTTATTAGGATTATTCATTCGTTCTTATTTTGTTTTATATCAAGTGTGGGATCACAAGAGTGAGTGGTGAAACCCTTTTCACTATTTTGGATCGATTTCGCATAAATCATGGACGAATTACGAACTGTTATTGCACTAAACTCACGACTTGAGAACTGGAACCATATAATCATTTTGGTTTTCTTTTATGTTTAATTGGTGGATTTTGTTTACTGTTTTGCAGAATTCATGGGTCCAGGGAAAGGTACTCAATAGGCCCAAGGAGACTTATCCAACCTCCACCCATTTTACCAATTTTCAAACAACCTTTTGCATGATATTTTGAACAACTACACTAATCGATTGGGGTGGTTACATAACAGAGAATTTGCTATTTCACCAACCATCGATTGGGATAGGTTGAATGAAATTGGAATTTTGGAAAGACTTAAGTTATATCTTACAAAGTTATATGTAAGGAATGTAATTTCACTTACTTGCAATGGTTGGAGGAACCTGTTTTCCATCAAATAACCTGTTTACAAGGAGATTTCTGTCGAATTCTTCTCTACGGTGTCTTTTGAGGAAAGTATAGTGGATCCTTAATATGCAAGAAAACTAGAGTTTCGGCTTGGCGGTCAATATTGGGAGTGCATTTTGGTTGAGTTGGCATGGAGGATGGGTTTATATGAGTAATATGAAGCCATGTCACCTCAATTTGATATATTTTTTCAGGTTGCGGCACGAGATTATTCTGAGGGCTCAATAATTATGGGTTTTGGACTACAATTAAAAATGGTACTTTCAACTTGGGGATATCTCAATAGAGTCACGTATGCTCTCTAATTCACTCCCTTATCCACCGACTTGTTATATTTTCTACTAATCATAAAAAGCATGAGGATAAGGTTACTAGCCTTAATTTGTTTTATCTTTGGAGCATCTTAGCACCAGGTGTTTTCTGAAACATCCCCTACTTTCTACCTAAATATTTGGGGGAGAAAGTCGTTAGTTCTAGAAGAAGAAGCCTAATTGCGAGTGGGTATTTTGTGACCCGCTTGGCAAAATCATATGGTGTATTTGTTCCAGGTATGGTTTTAGAACAGAAAATATCATTCTAAGACTCTTGAAAGACATAAGAAGATTAGAGATCGAGAGATTAAGATATTGTAACAAGATTTCACATCATTCATTCGGTTTGTTTAGATTTTATAATGTCCAACTTAGTTTCATATTTGTTTATGTGTTTCTTTTTTGCAATTATGAGCTAAATCATTAGACTTTCATTTAGCAAAGATAAACCCTAATACTATGTTTTAGTTTCTACTTTTCATGGTTTATGAAGTTGGTTTAATCTGTGTTTGATATATCAAAGCCTAGCATGTTATTAGTTTCAATCTTTGTTGCTTGCATCTTCAAGTTACGTGTAACTGAATGATCACTTTAATTACATGAACTTGTTTACCTATTTGTTTATGAATCTTAAATTGCTAGAGCTAGTGATGGACCAAATCCTAGAATAGGTAAAAAGTAATGACTTTAACTATACTAAAGAACATTATTTGATCATAATTGTGTTTGGTTATTTGTCAAGACCCTAGATAATTAATCTTAGGTGTATCTTACATAGCCCAAGAAATCTAATAATCAATTTTGTGTCCACTCATGTAAGACCATTGCATAGTAGTTCATAAATTGGTGAAAACATTAGGAGATCAGACCAAGACTTATAATAACTTTTATATTGGTAACCAACTTAAATTAATCCATGTCTTGAAACTAACCATAGGAAAAAGGGTGATCTAGAGCTAAATGGAAATGACTTTAATTCTATTGGTTACAATTGTCTTTAGTTAGTTGTGTGTTGGTGGTTGTGAAGGTCAAAAAAATTCATAACCCTAAATCTTGCATACAAAATAGTGTATATCGGTAAAGGGATTGTATCCACAGAGATTCGTTCAATTTACATATCTACGAAAATCACTTGTTCAAGTACTTGTGAAACAAAAATAAAATTAAAATGCGGGTTTAAATCTTTATGATTGTTTTGAGAAAACTAAAATTATGCTTGAATGTAGAAATTATGAATAAGTAAGTAACTGATTTGATTTAAAATCAATGAAGGGATTTTGGTTGATTTTGGAATACACCACATGGATTTCTTATTTAACTTATCATTAGACAAAATAGAATAACACTTTTGATTTAATTTAACTTGACTATAGCAATTCATAAGCACAAATCACCTCAACTCTTCTTTGTTATTAAAATGGTTAGAGGAGCTCAAAACACATTTTCTTAAATAAAGTCACAAAACCAATGAAGCATGTAATTTTGTGAAGATCAACTAGCATTAAGTTTTAAGAGTCACCAAGTTCAAAAGATAATCAAATGCTTACATTATCATAACGAAGGAAATATTTCCATGGTCTAAATGAAATGAAAGCAAACATATAAACCAATTCTTGCTTACTAATTTGAGAGTCCATTACTTAACAAAGAAATTATCCAACCAAAATAAACATTCATTCATCTAAGCTCACGATCAAGTACAAATAAACATAAGAAGATGTGTAACTTGAAAACATTCCCATAAATTTCAAACACAAGTTCATATGAAGTCTTCAAAGTAACTAATCATCTATGGGTTAAACTAACATCAACCAAACATAAATCTAGCCTAGCACGGCGAAGATTAAAGAAAAACAAAGTAGATTAGAGATACTGAACATTGTTCAAGATTGAAAGATGAAAGAATCCACCAAGCTTCAAGTCTTCCTAGAGAGCAAAATGTGTTCTTCCTCCTAAGAGTCCTCCCTCTTTTCTTCTCCAAAAACCTAGTCAAAAAGCTCCCAAACTCAGATGCAAAAGTTTCCCAAAAGTATCTCACCAACTTTCCCCAAATAGAGGCTAAAGAAAAAAAATGTGGATTCTTTACAGCACAATCCACGCGGACCGTTTGTAGATACATGCGGACCGCATAGATGTTGTTGAATGGGCTATTTGGCCCATTTGATTGACCTTCTAGTTTGCTCTTTTATTTCATGGTCTAGCCCACATCCAAAGGTTCTTAATAGCCCAATTGTGTCTTCTTAACTCTCCCAAGATGGCCCATTGCTTCTTTGATCTTCTATAGCTCAAATTCCATTCACATCATCATCATCATTCTTCATCCAAAATTAAGCCCAACTTGCTCCCTCGATCATGTTGACAACAAGCCCAATCGCACCCCTTCAACTCCATAAGAAAATCGCCAAGCTTCCAAAGGTCCCGCATTCCTCCATGTTGAACGGCCTTAAATAAATCCTGCAATTAAGCTCAAAAGACTAGAAAGCACCCGATGAAGGTGAGAAATAACAAAAAAGATAAGATTTGCATGAAGATTAAATAAAATGAGATGGAATGAACTAAAATTAAACTAGGAAAAGAAATAATAAAATGAAACTATCATATGTTTAGTTTTGAGTTATTTAACTAAATTAAGTTAATCTGAACTAGAAAAATCAGATAAAAACCCACCACTTTTAATTATTTCTCTTAGATTATTTTTAGTAGTTATTTTATTAGCTAAATATTGTTCCGTGTGATCGACACCCGACTTACTTTTCTATTCTATAAATTGAGTAGGTACACTGCCTATAAGTGCATTAGTAGTTATGTTTTGTTAAGTTATAAGTTTAAAAATGGTAGATATATTTTTCACACCATTCATATATTACTAGGGGCAGTGAAATGTTCTTAGACGTTTATCATTATCTATATCAATCAATGATGAGTTTTGTGCAAATGAGAGATTGAAAGATCTATATGCCCAAGAGTCATTATGGAATGATATTGCTCAATAATATATGATTTTAAAAGGTCAGACTAACAAGAACTTCATGCAAATATATTATTTATAAGAATTTGATTCTTGATAAATAAATATATATTTTGTAATTAATTGTAAATTATTTATTTCATGGAAATATTAATTTTCAACGTTAAGTATCAAAATATATCATAATATATTATAAGGTATGATATATTATGTCATGTAGATCTTGGACCAAAAGTGTTTTTTGTCTTATATGGATTTATATGTTCTATAAGTTACAAAAATTAAAAGAGTTTTTATATAAAAACTAGCTTCTTCTTTTTATAAAATATTCAAGAAACCATAAAGAATAAAGAAGACTTGCTTTTGATTAATTTATTCAACACACCATGCTCTTAGAAAGGATGGTCAGTTGATTTGATAAAGCATGGGTCTTAAAGTGTTAAGACCACGAAATTTGTGGCTTCCCATCTCCATATTCTCTCTAGAAAGTGTTAAGAACATAAATATGAAGATGATACTTGAATACTCTTTTTTAAGGCAAACTAGTTTCTTTGTCTTAAGAGTTTATGAGATTCTTTAATTACAAGAAGAAAACTAACATCTTATCAAGTTGATTTGTTGTTGGTGGATATCTCTAGAGAGCTTCTTCTTTGGAGCTTAAAGTCATCTTCATCAACTTCCTAACTGCCAAAAGCAACCAGAGTCTTCAAAGGTTGGAAGACTTTTCTTCTATGGTTGTTTTAATATTTCTAAGTCTTGCAAAATGATCTTTTGGTGGGAATATAACTAGTTTTATTTTGTTCACATCTTAAGTCTTCCGTTGCCATGTTTATGTTTTAAAACAATTATAAAAACTCAACATAATAGAGTGAAAAACAAACACAATCAATTATGGAAATGACATTTCTTATGACAAAATAAAAATCGATGTAGTAGAGAGTATGTAGCTCTTATTAACATCAGAACAACTGCAACTACAATATGTCGACAGTACACAAAAAAAAGGTTCATAACCCTTGTACCACATGATTGACAAAATAAAATAATATCGATATGGACTTGAATACTTTAACTGAGGAGGAACACACTTGAATTAGAGCTTCAACTAGAAAGATGCAAACTTGACTATTTGTAATGAGGAAAAGCACCCAATAATCCTGAGATGTATTAATCTTGAACAGTAGAGACAACACGATAATGAGAAAGAAACATAAGTCTTGGAATAAAAAAGGCATACAATTCTGTGTGCGGAATAGGGATCTTGGCTTTATTTAATTAGATCAGTAATCGAAAGTTTTTTTTTTTCATCCCAATAAACCTTATGAATGACTTTGATGAAGATGAAGAGGTTAGTGGGGAATAGGGATCTTGGACACCATTATTCACCCATACATCGACCCCTCTACTAACCACCATTGTCAACGAAAAAAAATGCTCAGATGATGCAAGAAAAATACGGAATATTAACAGTTAAATATGATTTTATATTTAAATCCTTACATTATTCCCTCAATTGTGTGTTTCTAGATACTTAGATCGAACCAACAACTAACATACTTTTTTTTCAACTTTTTCCTTTTCCTCTTATATAACCCTCCCTTGAAGGCAAATTTATTTTGCTACAAATACCTAAAGACATATTGATTATGCTACAAAAACATGAAGACAAATTGATTATGCTGCTGACTTTCAAGATCCTTGCTTAGATGTATGGTGTTTGAAATCAAGATTAAAAAAAAAAAGCTTTCATTGACTTTTGAACTCAATTAGCTTCAATTCAAATAAAATACGTATACTTCCAATCTCCTGCTTTTTTTTTGGTGTAATTTGCGTTAGATAAATGGAAACCTAGATTGAAAATTCTTTGATTTGTAGTTGGATTTAGAGTTATTTAATATATAGTTGTAATATGGGTCATTTCACATGCGATGAGTGGTGTTGTTTATGGGGCAGTCAACGACAAAAATATAAAGACTTATATGTGATAGAAACAAGAGTGCTAGAAATATGTTCTTAAAGAAGACATTCCAACAACCAAAGTTGAAGTAACTAAAAACATTACAGGATGAGATGAAGGAGATGAGAGCGGAGATATGATGGCGGATGTGATGATGGGGGCAGAGGTAATGAAGTAACTAAAAAAAGATTTTTTTGAATTGGACTTAATATAAAGATTGAACGATGTTATCCAAAAGGACTATCAATGCAATATTTTTTGAAATTACAAATGCTATATGTTCTATAAAATCCCCATAAGAACGATTTAGATATTTTTTTTTTTTTCAGTTATGGGGATCATTTATATAATTTTGTCAAAAAGATATATGTAATGGATAGTCCTGATAACAAGACAAATAATGTCTTAATGATCTAAAATATAAATTATTTCAAACCACAAAGACAAAGACTATATATATAGCATCCACAATAAGGGCTTTTTAAATAAACTTTTTCATGAAAAAACTCAAAAACTTTTGCATTGGACTCTTATAATAGAAGAATTTTCATTTTGTTTTCTTATTGGTTGATTTTATATAATGTATAATTTTAATTGGTTAAAAATCTAAGGTTCCCACACAATAAATAAAAACTTTTAGCTAGAATCTGTTTACTCAAAAAAACTTGAATTAAAAATGCTCTTGTATATATATTTTTTTAATATTTTCAATTATTAAAGAAAAATTGTCTGAAAAAACTTTTATGATGGATACTCTTATGTAGCTCATTACCAACAAAATTATTTTTTCTTAAATTGTGGGCCTACTTTGTACATTGGGCTTTGTACCAAGTATTCATAATTTGCATTTTGCAAAGGCAGCCGGAATTATGTTGTCATGCAAGAGAGTTATCGGGCCTTTTAGCCCACTCTGGTTGGTAGTCTTTCACACATGTGTGTTGCTGCCTTACATTGATTGTGACAGATCATACAATTAAATCTTAATGAACATAAATTAAGCACTATAAATTTATAAATTCTACTTATGACATGATATTTACTGGTCAATTTCAAACTAACTAAATTAAACATACATACAACTAAATATTGTAACATATATCTCAAATAAATAACTATCAACAATGTTTTTGAAGGAACTAATAATATATTTTTTATGAAATGAATAACTTATCATTAATAAAACTTGATGTAATAATTGATACGATTGATCATTATATGAGAATTACGATATTTATTTCTAAAAAAATATTTTGAATTATCTTTTGCATATCTTTTCTCCTATTATGTCTTATAAAGTATTTCATCGACAATTTAACTTATAAATTGCAATAGAGTATATCATATTATATTGATGACAATAAGTCAAATTCCCAAAATATATGAACGATTAAAGAATTATATAAATTTAAATGAGTGTTATTATTTTTTGTTATTAATTAATACACATATCTAAAAAGAAACTTAAATATGTTTCTAAACCATAAATCTTATCTAATTTTAAATTACAACAAGTACTCTTAATTTCACCTTATGTCTAAGACAAGACTTAAATTTTTCGACCTCGAATAGAAAATCAAAATTGCTACTACTAATCCATCAAACATGAATTTGTTATACAAAACTCCTGTTATAAACATGAATCAACTGGATAAGGTATCACATCAGATATCATGAATGATTAGAGCATGTACTAATAGCTATGAGGTTCCAAGAGATCAACTGATGATCCAAAACATGTCAACCTAAACAAAATCAAACAAATCAAATTAGGTTTTAACCTCTCTAAGATCTCACAAAAAAAAATACCGGATTTGTCTTGTAGTTCAATTGTGCATTATACATAAAACCATACTATAAAGCATTCAGACAAATAAACATATTAAATTAAACAAATATATAAATCAATAACATTTTGATTAAACGAATCTAAAACAATTTACACAAACAAGTCTAATATTTAGAGAACAATCAAAATACGATTTTATTTAACACAAACCAGAAATAAATATATCAAAACAAGTCTAAAAATAACTTACAAGTTTGATATTCATCTTACTATGTCTAACAGGGGCGGAGCTTCAACATTTGATTCGGGGGCTGAAAATATAATATGTATAAAAATTAGTAAACATGGAGGGCCACAGCAAAAATTTTATATTTTGGGTCTAAAATGTATAAAACGAAACTATAAGGACTATTTATAAACAAAATATCAGGGGGGCCACAGCCCCCCCCCCCCCCCCCCCCCCTCTGCCCTTATAAAGCTCCGCCAATAATGTCTAATAAGAGGTAGGATCTGACCAGCTCCAAATCAGATTGTCTGTTTTGCATATTTAAGATGTATGAGTATGACTAGGGGTATGAGAAAAAACCAACACTGAATAATCAGACAAAATCAAATGATGTTTGGTTCAATTGGTTTGGATTATTCGGTTTTCAGTTAATTTGATTTGGTTAACCGAATAAAAATACATTATTTGGTTTGGCTTTGGTTAAATTATCATTATTTTATTTAAATTGGAAAGCCAAATAAGCTAATTAATTATACATTTTTTTCTAAAATTAATATTTTTTATTTAAATTTTAAAATCATTTTCACAGGAGCCCAATTCAAACAGCCCACTTGTCTAGTTAGCTTCCAACTACTTCCTTGTCCAACTAAGGCCTTAGCTTTTATTTTTATTTTTATTTTTATTTATTTTTTATATTTTACACGAAAAAGTCATGACTTTTTTATCTGTTTATTTGATGGCTATTAAATTTATTTGATTTAGTTTCTTAATGTTCATGTTAGTTTGTTTTCATATAATGATCACGTTGGTTTCATTTAATGATCACATATGTGTCTCGATGATGGTCTCGAATCCGACAATACAAAGGAGATACGTAACTTCGTACCTGAAATAAAACACAACCAATGAGGAATTTTTCGGGAACAGGTCTTGGAAGAACTATGATGGTTAAATTAGTCGATGATCGTAATTTGAGTTCAATTAGTATAACATAGAGAATTAGAGATTACCTTATATATATATATATATATATATATATATATATATATATATATATATATATATATATATATATATATATATAAACTTAGATATAAAACCGTTTAAATGACCTAATTTTAAACAAAAAAAATACAATTTCATTTTCTCTTATTTTTATTTTAATAGAGTACCATTGAATTGAGTTTGGAATAAAAAAAATCCATTGTATATCTTTTTATTGCAAAACATCATTGAAGTTTATAGGGAAAGTAAAAAAATCAATATTTTTTAACGAATATAGTACAAATATTTTGTCCGTCGATTGAAAAACTATATCAAATGATTTGTGAAAAACTTGATTTAGTTATTGCATGTTCTTCTTTTATCATTTATTCTATTACTTTTAATTTAATTTAAAATTTAGTATGGCTGATTAATCGTCATGACTTTTAATGTTTTAAGTTCTTAGACACAATAAAGAAAAAAAACATAAATTCGATCGGTTTAGTAAGTCACATGATTAAGAAATTATAGTAAACGAGATATCATGATTATATATATATATATATATATATATATATATATATATATATATATATATATATATATATATATATATATATATATATATATATATATATAGTTTGTAGGTAGTACACTTACCTTGGGAAGGTAAACTCTAGCTATGTCTTGGGACAGGACACAAGGCTTGACACTTTTGTCTTGGGAAAGAGCGAGCTGCAAAACCGAACCGAACTGTTGAACCACTTTGGTTGAATGGCCAAACCGAACCACTAGCAAAATCTCGAAGCAAACCAATAGCAAAAGAACAAACCGAACCACTAGCAGAAGACCGACCAGAACCACTTTCAGCTAAATAGCAGAACCATATTTGTCCAAGTCTTGTTAGCCTGTATCTAAAAAAAAGTTTGATAAGATATATACATCATTAATAATAATAATAATAATAAAACAATTAAACCAAACCAAATAAACTGAATAACAACACCCCTTTATCTGGTTTATTTTCCATCCAACCAAATCATCCCTAAAAATTTGTTGACCGGAAACTTAGACGCCCTTAACTTTTTCCTAAGGCTGAGGGGAGTGGAGTCGGACTAACTGAGCTCCTCCTCAGCCTTAGGCATCTTTAACAAAGTCCATGCCAAACAGAAGGAGTGGAGGAAAGTAGAAGAGAGAAGGATATGTATGGGTGACAGAGGAAGAGATATTCGGTAAGTAGCTATCGAGTTAGGCCGTCGAACTCGACTTGCCAAGTTTGCGACGCAGTTTTTGCCGAGTCCAAATCGAATTTTCCAAGCGGATGCCAAGTCCACTCCTTACCACCTAATTTGGTTTCTTTTTCACTAAACCAAAAATTGGCGGTTATCCTTCACATCCACCAGTTGATGAAAACACATCAAAGCCTCCCCTCCGGCCCCTCCTCTCATAGACGCCGACCCTCCAAATATTCCTCCGGTTGATGCCAGTAGCGCCTACTCCGGCGAAGCTTCATGGGCGTTTAGTTTTCTTTCATTAGGGAATCACCTTTTTTGCCGTTTAAATGGTGATGTTAGGTTTTTAAAAGGTTTTTTTCTAATCTTTTTTTGTTTCATCTCCAATTTGTTACATGTGTTCATCGTTTCATAATGGATTTAGGACAAAGGATGAAGAACATATCAATTTCTTTGATTCAAAGTTGATTTGAGTTTTTTTATTTGCGTTCATGATTTTACATAGAGGAATATAACCAATTAAAAGATTTTATTTTGAAAAATTCTCAGTTGGTATGGTTTTTAACTTATGTCTCTTTGTAACTCATCATATACTCATACCTATTACTGATAAAACACCTTGTACAAGTATCACATGATCTAGGTTATCATTCTGAAAAAATGTTCGTTAATTGGAGACTTAATGAGTTTCTATAAAGTTTTTAAGTAGTAACCAAATTGGGTAACTATTATTTTGCCACTAACCATTTATGTGAGGTTTATAAAGTTTTATCATGAAGGTATGTTGGTATTTTTTCCATCTTCATTTTATCTCATTACCTTTTCATCCCATGTTCTTTATTGAGAAAAAAGAGTTGGTAATTATTTTTGTTTTGTAGATGTGTTCTTGAAAGGGGAAATGTTATTCAAGGAAAATAGTCCACGAATGGTGGGATTTCTAATCTGGTCTTTTAAAGCAATTTGGAATAACCAACCGCTATATTTTCCTATAGTTCGTGTTCTTCCCTCTTTTAGATCTACGATTCTTTTTTCTTTTTTTCTTGTTTGTTTTTTGTGTGTGTAATCTATAAAATTTAGTCTTTATTGTTTAATATTTATGATAATTTTTTTATCGTGGTATGCGAGACAATGATTTAAAAAAACCATTCATAAATAAAACAATGTTCTAAAAGAAGATGATGTAAACGATTTTTGTTTTTTTTTTTGCATGAAGCACTTGTGGGGCCTTTAGCAAGCAGGAAAGGCGAATCATTTATTCAATTACCCAAAAAGAAATGGTACGGTGATTCGAGACATTTGATGGGTTCTTGTATCTTAGTAATTTATGAATTTGTTTCTTGAATCATTGTTGAATAATTCCATATGTGTAATCATATGAACTATCCTATGCAAATATATATGGACTTGAAATGTTATATATGTTCAATTTGTTCTTTTATGACATTTTGCATTTTTTTTAAATATTCAACAACTTTCTTAGTATATTTATCAAACGAACACAAAATAAAACGAATGATAAAATAGTTATTTTTATCATTCAATATAGACATTCAAAAACATAATCAAACATAACGGTTTTAATTAGATGTGGAATAAGTTAGAGTTGTTTAACTCAATCATATTTGACTCAACCAACAATTATAAATAAATAAATAAATAAAACCTTAAATATATAATCTAAAATATGAAGCATTATGTAAATATAAAATGTAAAGCTTCTTCATGTTCATATGTGATTCGTGTTCATATATGATTAATGACGAAAGCCCCACTAAAGAGTTCTATATTTATGGCGACTTTAGTTTTAGTTAAGGTGATCCCTTGTCCTTATTTATCTTTTTCATCATTATGAAAGGTCTCTATGATAGAGCTTTTCATAGGATGTTTTGGAGAGAAAATGTTAGTGCTGATTGGTTGGTTATGTCGCATTTGTTTTATGCAACTCAACACTTTGTTCGTGGGGGAGGGGAGTGAACATGATGTTAGAAACATGGTCAAGATATTTCATAAAGATAATGAAATATTTTTATGTTCAAGAGTTGTTATAGAATAATATTTGCTAATTACATATGATTTTATATAATCATATCTTATAGCAAGTTACTACTAATTCATTATTTATTAAAGTAATTTGATTATTAATAAATATTATCAACGACAATTGGAAAATTATTAATTTATTGGAAATAATATTTTGAGAAAATAAGTATTTAACTGGAAAATTATTATTTTATGAAATTAATATTTTAACAATTAAAAAAGGGGAAATTGTCATAAAAGCCCTTAAGTTTTCCAAAAAGTGACGGTTTTACCCTTGGATGAGTTTTGGGGTCATTAAAGCCGGATACTTTCATTAAACTTATCAAATATCTCATTTAACAAGTTGGACCCTTTGTAGCCGGTTACCATGTGCTGATTTGACACTTAATTGACATGTCAAACAACGTGGGCCCCAACCCTCTCCCCACATAACCCTTCCCCACCCCCTGTTTCTTGCATCCTCTTGTATCACAATATCCCACGCAAAATATTCTCCCACGCAAAATGCCAACATCTTCTGCAAAATCAAGCTCAAATTCACATTCATGATTCAAGAAGAAGATCGAAGGAAGTGTTGGTGTGAAGATTTATGCCCTGTGTTTGTTTCACGCACACCAGAAAACCCAGGCAAGAAATTTTGGGGGTGCCCTAATTATATGGTAAAAATCATTTTCCCTTTTCTTTAGCAAGATTGCAGTAAGGGTATTATGCACTAACCTAATTATGTAGGGAGAAGGAGGTTGTGGGTTTTTCAGATGGGTTGATGATGAAGGAATTCAAAAGCAAGACATGATGCCACAGTCAAATCGCATTACAGAGCAGCGACAAATGATGGCATTAATGCAGATGGTTGTTGTTTTGTTAGGGGCTATATTGTTCATCCTTGTTCTAGTGTTATGCAAGATTTAATGGCAATAAAGGGTGTTTTCTGAAGGGAGCAGTAAAGGGTGGCTTTTCTAAAGGGAGCAGTATTGTGATCTTGAAATATGTAACTTTTGAGATTTTGATGGTATTTGATAGTTTGTTAGGTATATGTAATGTTAGGATTGTAATTTGTAATGTGTGGATGCTAATTGCAATGTATGGATGTTAATTTCTAATGTATGGATGTTAATGGATGTTAATTTCTAATGTATGGATGTTAACCGGAATTCAAGTTGGTTTGCAATGTATGCATGTTAATTTCTAATGTATGGATGTTAACTGGAGTATAAGTTGGTTTGTTTTGTAAGTATATTGAATTAACAATTGGTAATTGGTATAAATTTCTGAATGGTAACAATTGGTGAATGGTAACATTTGGTTTGTTTTGTTTTAGATTGAATTAAAATGGTAATTGGTATAAATTTGTAGTACAAGTTGTTGAATGGTAACATTTGGTGAATGGTAACAAGTGTTTTGGTGAATGGTAACAATTCTAAAAGACTGAACAATTGGTGTGCATTTGCAAGTCTGAATGGTAACAATTGGTGTGTATTTGCAAGTTTGAATAACATTGCATAAAATGGTATATTGCAGAAATAATTAGTGAATGGTAACAATTCTAAAAGATTGAACATAATATAGAAGGGGGTGTATCCATTACATATAGTTTAATTACATAGTACCAATATGTAGCAGCCATCCATTTGTACCAAAATGCCTAAAAAATGCACAAAAAAGGCAACCTAAATGGTAAGAAAATAAACAATTGGATGCATGCTACTATCAAAATGCAAAAAAAACAAAGTTTACAAAAGTGGAAACCTATACCATTCCCCTTACACCCCCATCCCCCTTCTTGCTAACAAACTACTCCAAGTTGATTGGCTTTACATGTCACACCCCAAAACCACGAACGGCGGAAACGTTCAGGGATGGAGGACATCATGTATAGTATCACAACAGTGTAATATAATAAACAAGCAACAACATCATCCATTGCATTATAAGTAGAGTTTTAATACATGTGTGTTCTTTCATAATGTACAACAATAAAATGAATAATCAAAATAAGGCGAGTCTTGTCTGTGCTCCATCTTCTCAAAAACCTGGCCATCGCACCTGTCTAATTGATGACCTGAGAATACAAGTTATTTTGAAAGAGAGTATCAGCTTTAAAGCTGGTGAATTCATAAGTAATTAAGTGTCGTTGTCTTGCTTATGAAAATCTATTATGAAGGCCATGTAAACCTTTAAATGAAAATGTTGATGTAAGTATGAAATACCCTATAAAATCCCTTATTTTCTATTAGTTTGAGATGTAGTCTTCTACCAAGACCCGAATGTTTTGTAAGTAAAATGATTGTTTTTCCTTTCTATTGACTAGTACTAAAAGTGCTTAGTCTAACTCATCGTTTATGTGAATATATCACAAAATAAAGTAAAATAGGAAAATAATATGATAGTCTTCTACCAAGACTTAAATGTTATGTAAGTAAAATGATAGCTTTTCCTTCCTATTGACTAGTACTAAAAGTGCTTAGTCTAACTCATCGTTTATGTGAATATATCACAAAATAAAGTAAAGTAGGAAAATATAATCATGTAAGTGTTATCCCTGGGTGACCAGGATTAACACGACATCGCCGAAGCGAAAGTTATACCCTAATGAACATCCGAAGATTGTCCCCTCACCCTCTGTAGCGGCAGCAGGGTGGAGGGAGGGTTAGTCCCGATGTCGATCTCCTAATACAGATCGTTAACCTAATGATCCTCCGAAGATTCACATCTCATCCACTGTTGCAACAATTGGACGGAGGGATGGTTAGTCCCGTCACTGACTACTAAATAAGTAACAACCTTAGACATTCGTAGACATTCATCGACCACTGGTGCTAATCAGTGGGGTTCGGAATGGTAAGTCTCGCTGAGATATCCCATTGAACCGGGATAGGAAAGATAATTTACATAGAAAGTACTAATAAATCATCCTCGTAGTTCTAAGTATAAGTATCCAAGTAAATAAATACAGGATAATGCCCCTATGTAAAAGTGTTCCTGTATGGTATTCACGTAAGTGTATTCATGTAACAGGTAAGTATATGTAAACATATTCATGTATCATGTAATCCTATGTAAGTGTACTCATGTATCATGTAAGGTACTGTATAGACTCATGAATGAACTGACTCTTGTGTGATTCCTTGTAATAGGAATAATTTTTTGTTTCTTCTAACTATCCCTATGATAATTAACTGGAAAGTAAGTGGTTGTTCAAGTAGATTTATGCACCCTTGATACACCAGGGTGTGGGAAACTGAACGAAGGATGAAAACTATAACATCAATACATATATAAGAACATATGCGTATAAGTGTAGTTTTGCTCAAGAAGGTAAAACTAATGGTTTTGCAAGATATCTAGGAGTTTTGAAACAATACTTAAGAGTGACATGATGTCATTTTAATAAACACTTCAAAACTAATACTTTTGTTATCAAGGTATTTTAAGATAGAAAACCATTTCATGTGTCACCTTTTGAAATATGTGAAATCTACTGAGTGAAAACACAGTTATAAAATACATAACATTGATTTAATAACATACTGTTTTCTACTTGTATCCTCCCCCATTAAAGCATTTAAAATCATTTAAAACATTGATTAAAGGGTATGAACTCACCTGTAGTTGGTAGTTTAGATGAGCTGGACGGTGTAGGATTGTTAGGTGTCAAGTGAGGACTTGTACACACACTACGATCCTAATGAACATATAATCACACATATATGCACTCAATTAGACTTAAATTACTAATTGATAATGTTAAGACATCCTAGAAATAATAAACACTTTATATAAGTGTTTTAAGCCCTAAGGATTGCATCTAAGCTATTGTGGGACAAGGTACTTGTGTTTAGGGTTCCAAAGGACCCCATATATGAGTTTACTCCTCATATACCAACACACATGGAGTTTACGGTTGTAAACTCTTGATTTTACGGCCGTAAACTCCCAACCATGGGTGTATTGTGTGTTTTGAAGTTCCAAATGATTCCTAGAATTATTCCAACTTGGTGGTTAAATTCTTGGAAGGGTTTAAGGCCTAGAAACACTCCTTAGAGGAGTTTAAGGCCCTAAGGCCATTTCCTTTGGAGTTTACAGCCGTAAACTCCCTTGGAATGGTATTCTTGTTGTTTTCAAGCCTCATGCATAAGTGGTATAAGTTCTAGGCTTTTATTCCAAGCATATGAAGACCCTTGACACACTTTGGTGTCCTTAAATCATGTTTACGGCCCATGAACCATGTCATGGCCGTAAACTCATTTGGAAATGTGTTTTTGATGTGTTTAAGGCTTTAGATTAAATGAGAACAAGTCTAGGTAAAAGTCTAAGGCTTTAGGTGCCTTAAAAGCACCATTTTGAGCTTGAATTTGGAGTTCACGGCCTAAGATATTCTTGGGCCATAAACTCCCAAACTTGGGTGATCTTTGCTTGATTTCATGTCCCTAATACACTCCTATACAAGTCCAAGGTAGTAGCATAACACAAGGGTCGGTCTAGGCTTTGTTTTGGGAGTTTACCGCCAAAGAACACCTTGGGGAGTAAACTCCTAAATCTAGTGATTTAGCCTTCTAAATCATGTTATAAACACATATAAAGCTTTCTAACACTACTAGAAAGAGGTACTCACGATTTGGGTTAAAAACCCGAAGATCCGTGAGAGAGAAAATGGCTTTTCTCTAGATGGAAATGCGAATAATGAATGAATTTGGTTCATAATTCTATTTATAGTCCTGAGATATTTTTGGCAGAAAATATTTTTATTCCTGAAATGATCTCTAATATAATAGAGTGTTGGAATAACAGTGTTGCACAAAACCCTAGTGCACCCACTCTCCTGACATTTCCTGAAGTGTAAACCCTGAATTACTCAAACTTACACGAAAAAGTCTGAAAATTAACTGTGACTGTTATAACTTCTATTGAAGTGATATAGTTCGTACAGAATGGAAATTTCGGGTTGTCACATTACAGAAGAAGAACCACCACCATCTTTGTCATAGACACCCTTCCTTAGCTTTATCTTGGTAATCCTTTCAAACGTTTTCCTTGTTCTCCTCCTAACCATTGGGACAACCTGATGTCCTTCATCATCACCCTGGTTTTCCTCACCATTATCAACATCTCAACCACCGTGACCTTCTTCATCACCATCACCTTCAGGCCCATCACCATCATCAACATCTCCACCACCAGGACCTTCTTCATCATCATCACCAGCAGCTTCATATCCATCACCATGATCAGGTCTAGCATCCAGACCAACATCATCATCTAGACCACCATCACCAGCAGCTTCATCTCCAACACCTTCAGCTCCACTATCCAGACCAACATCATCATCAGAATGATGGCCATCAATGAAATCATTTACATCCTAGTGTAAAAAGATATAATTAGGTCACAAGAATCACAAAAAAAAATTGTTAATTAATAAAAGATAATAGGTCTTACCAGTTCAACTGGTGGTGAATCATCCAATTCCACTTGTACCCCTGGCATAGCTTCTATTTCTGCCATGCTATAACCAGCTTCTAGCATACTAGCAATTTCTTCAGGTCCTAATTGTATCTTCTCTGGGAGAATATCATCATCTTTGCCCTCAGTAAACTCAATAATCTGATTATCTTCCACCTCATTGTCACCATTTAGTGGACTGGACTTTGTTTTGTTTGTGAAGTTAACCCCTTCTAAAATTGCATCAATACCTTGTTCAATTTCATCATTTATTGATTTAAGCTTCCTACCAATACTGGATCCTACTTGCCGAAAAATGTCACTACCTTCCATCACACTTGCTTGACTACTTTCTCCTTCTTGCATCATATGACCATCTTGAATATGAATTACTGGAACTTCCTGCACAACACCTTCTTCTACAACTGGAACTTTTTGAACCACACTTTGAGCCACATTTTCATCCTCATCAACAAGTGGAACTTGTTGAACCACACTCTCTTGAGTACCTATAGTTGCTGAACCAATCCTCCCACCACCTATCCTTGTGCACAACTTCTTCCTTGGTACATCAATACTATTTCTCCTTAATCTTTTAGAACCTGCCTGTTGCTGATGTTTTCTGGGAATCATCCTTAATGTGTTATGTTTTCTTGGACTCCTCCTCACTGTGTTAGAGCATGAAGGTTGACTTGGGATATTTGGTTGACCAGGGCTTGTAGACACATGGGGGATGGGATGTTTTCTTGACCTTCCTGTCTTTTTTGGTGGGAGAGGCACATATTGTTTTCTCTCATTCTTACATGCCCTCTTGTTATGACCATATTCCAAACAATTACCACATCTGGTAGTTCTTGCAACCTTCACTTTTGCTGTTGAAAACTTGCTCTCTTTCTCACTGGCATGCCTCTTTCTTTTGGTAGCAGGCCTACCAGGCATCCTCCTAGACATTGGAGGCAATGGCTTAATGTATTCAGTTTGGGCCCAAAGATTGCTGCCATTAATAGGTTCAATGTTTGTTGAGTAACATTGGCTAAATTTCTCTTTAGAGAAGTATGCATTGATGTATGCATCTGGTGTTTGATGGATAAAATTAATTTCTGCATTTGCATGCACGCAAGGGATGTCATCCAAATCCCACAGCCTACATGAACATGTCATATCATCTAAGTCCACCTTATAACTGTCACACTCTCTTCTGGCCTCAAACACATGCCCTTGACGATGAATTATTCCCCAGAACCTACAATCAAGTATCTAGTTAGTAACGATAATTAATGATTAAGATAAGTTTTAGAAAGCATAAAATAGTACCTCATATTTTTCCCAAATCTATTCATTTTTTTCAAAATTTTTAGACAAACATTTGAATTCCACTTTTCACTTTCCACATTCATGTAAGCAAACCTGTCCATGATATAAATCCGTATCTCTTCAAGCATAGTGATCAAAGGTTTTTTCCTAGCATCCAATATTATTGATTTGAAGCACTCTGAGGTCCCATTCTCAACTGCTTCACATGCATAACATGTTCCAAAATAGGCTCTACACCATGTTTCTGGTTGCTTTGACATCAAGTATTCATATGCAGAAGGGCTCAATTTCTTGATGCTTTCCATATGCCTCTTAAAGTCACCTTCTGTGCAACTCATAGAGGCAGCCAAAACAACTTCTTATACTCCACACCTGTGAAAGCCTTTCTAAAGTTGGCATAAATGTGCCTAGCACAATTCCTATGTTCAACATGAGGCAGAATATCTTTCACAGATTCAAGCAGACCCTACCAGACAACCATTTAATTAGTTAAATAGAGGACAAATATGTAATAAGATAATTATGCAATTAAGTAGAGGACAAGTATGTTAAATTTTTCCTTGTGTTGATCTGATATCACCACCAAACCTCTTCCACTATCAAGATCTAAATCATCCCTTAGAAGCTCAAGGAACCATGTCCATTTAGCCTTATTCTCAACATCGACAACAGCCCAAGCAATTGGGTAGACCTGATTATTGGCATCTCTACCTATGGCTGTCAACAACTCACCCTTTACTGCTCCCTTCAGAAAGCACCTATCCAAACCAATAACTCTTCTACACCCTCTTTTCCAGCCTTCACATATAGCTTTGAAACCAATATAAAACCTATGAAAATAGTTTATCCCATCTGGATTGACAGTTACACACACCTTACATGTAGAACCTGGATTGGATCTTAACAACTCTTGTGCATAATCCCATATTCTGGCATAATGTTCAATCAATTTACCTTCAATTAGCTCCTTGGCCCATTTCTTTGCCCTACGACATTGGCATATAGACACAGCACACCTAAACCTTTGTCTGATCTCAGTAATCATCTCTTTAAGCTTCACCTTAGGTTTATTTACAATTTCAGTTATGTAGTGTCTACCTATCCATTCAGGAGTAACCATAGAGCCAAGTTTGAACTTCCTACCACAAACATGAGTAGCTTCTAAAGTCTTGATTTGAATAGATCTTTCATTGAACATCCATGAGGCATATAGTCTAAAAGGGAAACAATTATCCTCATTTCTTTTCCTACATCTTACAAGTATTCTTGTACTGTCACACTTCTCAAAGTAGAGTTGATAACCATTGTGGACTACGTAGTTTTGGATACAAAACTTCAGTTGTGTAACATTCTAAAAAATGTCACCAAGTTTTGGTTCCATTTTGTCCCATCTTGTTTTTGGATCATGTAATCTGTACTTGTTTATCACCTGTTGTTGCTCCTCTTCATCTTCATCACTTTACAAGTCACCACAATGATACACTTGTGCTCTTACATCATTAGTCAAACTAGAGTTTCTAATATTTTCATCAGGTAGTAACACATTAAGAAATGCATCCTTACACTTGTCCAGTGGAGTAATGAACTCTTCGTCTGGTTCATGATCCATGTAGATGCCATGAAGCTCAAAATCCATCTCATTAAGACCAGAGAAAGGCTCGCGTAAACCAAAAAATGGGTTTGTGTTACCTTCGTGTTCTGAATCCCAATCCATCATAACAACCTGAAAAAAACACAAACACATATTGTCATTATTCGTTAACCTTTGAAGAACAAAGAACTGTAATAACACAATCTTCAAAGAATTTACACATACCCTGTGAAATCGACTCTCCAATAACCTAATCTTCTTCAAAAACCATAAGCCCTAATTTTGCAATGAATGATGCCGACTTTCTGAAGGATTCTGAGAAAGTGAACATATATGTGCAAAAGGGTGAGATTAGGTGGTGGGTAAACGGACGTAACAGAGTAACGTCCGTGCCAACATGTCAATTAAGTGCCAAATCAGCACATGGTAACCGGCTACAAAGGGTCCAACTTGTTAAATGAGATATTTGATAGGTTTAATGAAAGTATCCGGCTTTAATGACCCCAAAACTCATCCAAGGGTAAAACCGTCACTTTTTGGAAAACTTAAGGGCTTTTATGACAATTTCCCTTAAAAAAATAATGAAAGAGAACATAAACTAGTTATTTTCACATAGTATATATATATATATATATATATATATATATATATATATATATATATATATATATATGTGTGTGTGTGTGTGTGTGTGTCATGTACATTTATTTGGTCAGTATGAGTAATCATCTAGTTGTCACATGTAACTAACTAGTTAGGGGGTGTTTGGATTAGCTTATTAGATTATTGCTTATTAGCTTATTTGTAATGGGAATAAGCAATAAGCAATGGGCGAGATGCTTATTAAAATTAGCTTATTTAGCCTATTTTTAACATAATAAGCCGATTTTTAAGGATTTTGTCAAAATACTTAAACTTAGCTTATTGCGGTGGGAATAAGCAATAAACAGTAAGCACCCTCTTTTTTTATATCCAAACACCCCCTTAATAAGATAGAGTGCAACACACTCTTAACCCATGACTTCTATACCAAAGCTATAGATCCTCCATGGGAGGTGATGGTCGCTTGTTTGACTTGCAACTAATATTTATGCCTTCTTACACAACCATACTTGTTTAATTAATTTGGGATGGTCTTTACTTCATCAGTGGTAGTATATAAAAAATAGTAAATGAGAAAAACTAGCTAGTTTTTCCATCCATTACTCTCATATTTTTTGTCCAAAAATTCATGGGTTTCTAGGCTTCTTCCATCTCCTCCTTCATGAAATGTGTTGGGTAGATTAAGTGCTTATAAGTTGCTTCTCCTTAAGGCTTATTTGGTATAAATATTTAATGTTTAAGAAGTGCTTAATACAAGTAAACACTAGAATATTGATACATTTTAGATGAAACCTCCTTTGTGTTCTTGTCATCTTCATCAACATTCAACCTCCCGAAAGGAATCAATGAATTCAAAGATTGTAATATTTTCTTTTTATAGTTGTATTTTAATCTTTTTGAATATTGGAATTTGATCATTGATGGGTATAAAAATGTTTTATTGATATTCTTTGAAAATGCTTCCGTTGCTAATCTCGTAGTTTTGAGACTATTATTAGACTGTTTTTTTTGAAAATAAACCCAACAATTTTTATTAGAATCGTCTAGCAACTTTGGTTAGATTCTATATTATTTGGTAACTTTTTTGTTTTTGGAAAAAATAATGTTTTTTTTGTAAGAAAATTCTTATATATTTTCTGTGACAACTTTAAAATGTTTATAATAATTTTTTTTCACTAGAAGTTTAAATATATATTTTTAATCATAAAAGTTGTTTTAGAAAAACAAATTGTTGTTTTCTATTTTTTTTATGTGTCCATTATATATATATATATATATATATATATATATATATATATATATATATATATATATATATATGTATATATATCATTATTATATATGTAAAGCCAATGGCATGAGAAGCCTTCATTTGAGATGAAAGGGTGTTTAGAGGTTGACATGTAGGCAACATCCATGTGAGCAAAAGAGATAGTTGGATGTCACTACATCGAGCAGGTGGCAGAAAACATCAACTAGATAGTTTGACACATCAGCAAAGACAAATCCACTTGGATTTTCCCTGCTGAATCAACACTCCATGTCAACTTTCCACTTACATAACTTCGCCAGTACGTTTATCTTCTCAAAACGGTTTCTTCCCAAGATATTGCTATATCTTCATAGGCGTTTCCCTCTTTTGATTTCCCAATACACCACCACCGCTAGCATCTCTCCTTATCTTGCTTTTTCTCTGAAAAAATATTGAAGAATACAAACCTATTGAAGATGTCAAGCATCGGCGGTGGTGGTGGTGCAACCAACCGCTCTCATTAACTATATTTGTATTTATTTTTGCAGAGCAATTCTTCTTTATTCATAGTATTGGGTAATCGATTAAATGGTCTCGATCAAAGTTCCAACCCAAAGAAAACCTAGCTCATCACATCTGCTCAAATCCTCCGGTGCTGCTATTAATTGACCAACCAAGAAGCCAAAAATAAAACATGCTTATCCTTTTGAAGTTTCTTATCTGAAACTTCCACCTAATTTCAGTTAGTTTTCTTGGTCTTCTTGAAATTACGTTCATTGGCTTTCTTTCTTCCTTCTAGATTTTGGTATGTTCTCACGCCCTTCTTTCCGTTGGTTTTCCCCAAATCTTTCCTCATTTTTTTATGTGGAAGTCATTTTAATAATCTGTGGAGTATGTTAATGAGATGGCTTATATTGTCTGTAAGTGGCATGACAACTAACATTGTAGAGAATGAAAGAACAAAAGGGAGAAGAAATATACTAAATGTTGAAATTAATTGATGAATATGATGATGACAGCTTGGATGTTGTTTCGTTAATTTTATTTATATTTTGTGAAATCGAGCAACAGAGCTTTACTCGGTGAAACTGTGTAGATGATTCTGTTTATGCGTAAATCCAACACTCACTCCACTTTTGAGAATTTGATTTCTTAGTTTTTTATAATAATTCATTTGTAGATAAATGGAATTTTGGTTCAAAGGGTTCCCAAATTTCTCAAATTTTGTGTTTATAAAGGCTTAAAATACTATAGATGGACCAAGTTAATGGCTCAATCAACAATTACTTATTTGTCATCAATGTTTTGTAGAAACTAAATTGGTATCATCTGTTTTCTTTTTGTCTTATTCCCCAAATTATCCTTTGATTAATTTTGGAAATTTAATGGTGCAAAGTTTTTGTTCTTCCTTTTTTTTTGTCCTTCTAGGCCTGTGTGCCATCACATTGGAGAGGAAACAAGCAAGTAGGGGATTGTTGGTGTTGGCGGCGATGTCGTCTGCAACAACTACTCTAAAATTTCCCTAACAATCATTTTCTTTATAGGTATCTAATTCTTTACATCCTATCCCCTACTAGTTTTCTTAATTTTAACAATCTTCAGAAATGTTATCAGTTATCTCATAAAAGAAAAAAATAATCTAGGTGAGAAAAAGAATTGAAGTAATGATTTTCTACAATTAGACTATTTGGTATTTATCGTTCCTACAATTAGGCTATTTGGGATCAATCATTAGATAATTTCCATAATAAGAAGGAGCTAAATGTATATTATGTACTCATATTGAACATATGAAGCTTAGAGGAAGGTTGGAGATGAAATTGATATAAGAGCCTCTTATGCTCTGTATCTACTTCCTTAATGGTTATTCCTCCAAAGTTTCTACTACAGATATACACACATAAAGAAAATAATTCCTTTTTTTTTTTTTTTACATTTTTTACCTTTTTTACCTTTACCTGGGTAAACAAAGTTGTCTTTCTACAAATTTGGCTCTATACATATCCAACATCATTTTCTTCAATGATGTTGAAACCGTACATAGGAAAATGATGAGAGAATATGATTTGGAAAACTTCCAACACTGGAATCCTTTCCTTCGGGAATCTATTATATATTATTTTGATAGTTTATCTAACTAATTAATGACTTTGATTTTCATGTTGTCTAATAAATCCATTACTCGTGGGTTTGATAAGATTGAGTTTTTGGCTATGAGGAGGTCACAATACTATATCAGATTACTTACCTTTTAGTAGGTGCATGGAGGATGACCAGCCTACCAGAAACGTCTTAAAAAGGATAAAAAAGCAGAAAAAAAAATGTCAGGATCAGCTTAGTCAACATCAAAACTTAAAGAAAAATATAAAGATGAAGTCATAGAAACTTGAAAAAGAGGGTATTCAGAACAATGCAATAATAGAGATGCAAAGTAGAATTGAGATAGAAGTTGATTGTGTTCAAACAACTAACAACTGGTAGTGGAGAAAAGAAAGCTGTTAAAAAAGTTATAAAAATTAGCTTGTGAGAAAAGGTGAAGGAAACATGAGCCAAATAAAGTGATATATTAGATTCCAAGGAAACATATAAATGGTTAGTTCATATGTGCTAATGTTAGTTTGTCCTTCGTAAATGTAAATGATACTTATAGTTGTCATTTCAGGAGTTGATAGTTCTTATGGAGTTATTTATTCGATTTTTCATTATTGTTTCTTTAGTTGAGTAAGCTTTTGTCAAAAATTGTTATTTTCGTTAACTTTATTGAAAATGGTAAAATATTCTGGCATTTGTTAACATTGTGGAATATTATTTTTCGGCATTAGGTTAGACCTTTCAGCATTTTTTCGTTTGTTTTTCATAAATACTATTTTTTTCATTTACTAACTATAAATCTAATACATTTCACCGCAAGTGAGACACATGTTGAAAATGTTATAAATTGTTATAGAAGCGATGGAAGCCTACACTGTCATACTGAATTGCGTAATAAATAGGAATGCACTTTTCATTTCTATTACATTTATAAGTTTATCAGTCATAGCATTGCACTTTCATTTCCTTAGCCATAATAACAATTTATTTTTCAGTTGCTTATTCTCTTGATATCCATTTTAAACAAAGTCTTAGGCCAATCGTGGAACATGTCCTTTGTTCTTCAACTTGAAAGGAGCCTTGCATTGTTATATTTATAGTTGTATTTGATTGAAATTCGAAGTTAATGGGTAATTCGATTACATTTGGATTGTTATAGAAAGTAAAGTTTTGGTAAATTCTTTTACGATCGAATGGTTTGTTGACAAAGGTAATTGCAATTTACTTTATTACTTGTAATAGCAATTTACCTTCAGCAGATTCTTCCTCTGATATCCACTTCTATTTTCTATTGTTGGTGCATTGTATTTTCAATAAAAAAATTATAGCTAATGTAGTTTGATGTTAATATGTTATAGCGATGTATTTTAACTTTCTTATGAGTGACATAGGTTATTTCAGTGGGTTTTTCTTTGGATATCAAGTTCAACTAAACCTTAGAACATTCGTGGGCCGTGCTTAGCACGGTCTTTTCGCATTGCTAGTATATATATATATATATATATATATATATATATATATATATATATATGGGTGGAGCCACATGAGAGCCAGCGGTCCCAAGCCCACCCTCAGTTTTTTTATTTTTTTTATTATTTTTTTAAATCACTTATTATATATCATTATTTGCAATTTCTAAAATAAAGGTCATTTAGCTCAACTGGCAAATGCGTTCGTCTATTTCCAATATTCCTAGGTTCAAGCCTTTATGATGACAAATTTTTAAACATCCGAATCATTTAATTACATTTCATTTTAATGTTTTAACCACTTATTTATATTATCAATTTCACAATTTAACCGATCTTTTAACTTCTTTAACAAATCAGTTTTAAAAGTTTATATATTCTGCCCCTCAATTTTAATAAATTTTACTTTTCTTATTTTAATTGCTTTGTGAGTTTTATCATGTTACAACTCACTCCTATAAATTTATTTTGCTTGTATAAAAAAAGTTTATTTAGAAGGGTCCAATTTTAGTTTTCACACAGCGTCTTCAAAATCAACGGATCGTTTAATTAATTTAGTTATTTTTTAAGTTTTCTCTTGCTATAACTCATTCTCTAAATTTATTTCCCTTATATAAAAAGTTATATTTAAAGGGGCTTAATTTTAGTTTTCGCACAGGTTCCTCAAAATCAATGGATCGGCTATATATATATATATATATATATATATATATATATATATATATATATATATATATATATATATATATATATATATATATATATATAAATGAATCAATAATAACATGATTCATCAAAAAAAAAATCCCGAAAAAACATTTCGATGATTCATTTTTATGATGATTTTCTTGATATTTACTAAAAATGTCAGAAAAATGAATTTTTTTCTTGATTTACCTAAAAATGAATCATGAAGGTGTTTTTTTCGGAATTTTTTCTTGTGAATCATCTTATTTTTGAATCATCTAATGATTCATTTCATTTTTTGCTAAGAAATTATGCATCTAACAAAATTTCTTACCTTCCTACCAAAAATTCTCTTTTTATTTGATCTTGACTCTCTCTCTCTCTCTCTCTCTCTCTCTCTCTCTATATATATATATATATATATATATATATATATATATATATATATATATATATATATATATATATATATATATAAGGTAAGTTCAAATAAAAACAGTAAATAATGTGAGAAGGTAAAAACACTATGTTTATATATGTTATTATTCTATAATGAATGTTGTATATTTGTATTGTTGAAGTAATTCTAATATGAACATTAACGTTTGATTATTTATATATTCATTAGAATGTTATTATTCTATTATAAATTTATGTATGTGCATTTTTGTAGTAAATTCTAATTTTAGTTTTAACATGCGACTATTTATTTATTTATTTATTGCTAAATAATGACATAAAGCTATAAATACAAAATTCATTGCAGAATAATAACATAAAAATAGTGTTTTTACGTTTTTATACTATTTACTGTTTTTATTTGAACTATCCCCTATATATATATATATATATATATATATATATATATATATATATATATATATATATATATATATATATATATAGGGTCCGGTTCCAGTGAATACTCTTTTTAAAGTACAAATCATAAAATCGAGTAGATTATTATATTTGGAAGAAAAAAAATTGGAATTTTTTTTTTTGCATCAGTAAAATTGAATCATGGATCATAAAAAATGATCAATGATTCAAAAAATAATTTCCAATTTTTTTTTTTCCGATATAGTACTATCTACTATGTTCGATTTTAAAAGAATGAACAAATTGATTCAGACGCTTGAATCATGGTATAAGGAAGCCTCGAAACACAGAGACGAAACATGATAAAGGTAATTGTAACACCGCTCAACCTTGGAGCTCTGATACCATCATAAGAAACATTAAACCTTCAATTTTAATTCTTAGATACTTTTACAAGCAAACAACCTAAATGCAATACACTCACTCTCACAAGTTTTACACATATATAGTTACTAATGCATGAACCTTAATGTGTTTATAAAACCCTAAGAGACACATAGAGAAGATATTGTATGTGTGTAAAAAAATTGAGTTGGTTAACACCAGATAAATGAATATGCATTATATACATGTTACAAGTCGGTATAGTCAAGATCGGGTACCAATGACCCACATGTCTTCTACTTACAATCGGATAATCCTATGGAACATGAGATATCTGTTATGGTTGCATCCTCAAGTAGAAGCTTCCAAGCCTCCGGCACAAGACATCCAAAGCATTTCTTTTACATTTCTTGTTCCAGACACTTAACCATCAAGTCATTTAACTATTTCATTAAGACATGCACTCAAACAAAGCTAGTTAACAAACGTATTTAACTCAATGTTAAGATTGAAGGATGTATATCATTATTTTAACAAAATATAATTCTTCTTGCTGGTGAATATCGTTTCACATGTGGTTCATGTGAAATTGAAAAACAATGTAACTAAATGATTTTAAAAAAAGTAAAACTTTAAGATGAATGCGCTTAAGAGTATAATAATTTGAAAGATGATTATTTTAGTAATAGATCACTCTCTTGATCTTTTTCTTATTATATAAAGTATATAATATTAAATAACATAATAAAACATATTCTAGAATAATAAAAGTTGGCCATATGTCACAATATGTCCATAACTAGCAATAGCATCATAGAAACAATGAGTGGCGGGCATATTCCTTCGGGCAGATCTTGAAAACGTACAAAATACATACCACTGTCCACAACCGACACTTATTTATGTTTTTAATTAAATAAATACCAAACTCCAAATCTTAGATCCTTTGGAAGTCAAACGTGGTAAATTATTCCTAAACCGACAGCGACGTCAATGACTACACAAAAGCCATAGTTGCAGAAACCACTCAAGAATTCACCTAAATTGCACTAAGTTCCCTTCAGATTTGTAAAAGTACGGATATGTTACGCATTAAGAATCAACCCCCATAATGACTGTTAACATTTTTTGTGCTTTCATTTTTAATGATATCTTTTTATGAAAAAGTTTATTGTATTTCTTATAATAATAGAAGAGTTTTTTCATTATGTTTTCTATAGGAGTTTTTTTTTTTTTTTTTTTTTTTTTTTTTTTTTTTTTTTAATTATGATTGGTTGAAAAAAATATGAACACTAATTTGTTGTTACAGTGAAATCCAGATGCATGGTTAGTTCTTCGTCTATGGACCTTGTCTAATATGTTGGATTAGTGTCTAAGTCTATAACTATTTTGGTATGTACTTGACCCGATTATGAGCATGATCCTTTTGAGTTGTCTTCACCATAGCAATATGTAGGATGAATTATGGAGAGAAAGGTTTAAATATGATTTATTAATATATTATGAGAATAATATATTAAAAGAGAAATCATATTGTTTAATTAATATTAGTCAAGAATTAATTAAGAATTAATTTTTGTGGCTAAAGAGATTAATTAAACTTAGGGGACTGGAGTTGTAATTATAAGATAATTATAATTGGGCTATGGATCACCTAATAAAATATAGGTTGGACGAATTCTATGGGAAGCCCATTAGAAATCGTCCAAGGGATATGTTTAAGGAGTCCATGGGCTGCTTAGGGCTTAAGCAGCCAGATTAGGGTTTCCTAGTTCTAAACCCTAATAGCCTACATGTATATAAAGGACCCTTAAGCCCCAAAAACGTGGACAACACTTCCCTTAGGGTTTCCAGCCGTTTTTGGTGCCTCCCTTCTTCATCCAAGTAGCTTAGTGTTGTTTGTGACTCCATTAGAGGTGCAGCACTTGAGGCACTAAGCTTTTGAAGCCAATCCAAGCAAGGAATTGATTGTTATTGCTATATAACAATCAAAGGTAATTCTCTAAACCCTAATTCAGTTTATTAGTCTTGGATTCATTGCATGTACAATAAAGAAACTTAGATCCAAGCATTAGGGTTTGTATGAGCACATATGATTGTTCTTATGCCTAAAACCCATCAGTGGTATCAGAGCATTGATTGGTTTCTGTTGTATGTGATGTATGTTGAATTATTTACTAAAAAACAATTTTTTGGCCTCTACCCGACCTGACTCGGCGAGTCAGTGGATGAACTCGACGAGTCTGTCTGACTCGGCGAGTCCAGGGGTCAGACAGAGGGAATATCGGGATTTCTTGTTGTTTTGCTGAAGGATTAATACCAAAAACGTATTTTGATGATAAAATCCGATTTTTATTATATTTGGATGATTATCCTTCATAAAACAAAAGATAATTTCAAATCTTTTGAATAATAGTTTCCTTATATGATAAATATGGATTATTTAAATTATTTGGTAATTATCTTATGAATAAAATGAGATTAGGTCAAATACAGATAATCACCAAAATTAATTGTTTAATTTATGTTATTTGTTATTTGATCCCTAATGTTTTGAAATGTTTAAAAACTTGCCCTCAAGTTTTGGGATTTAAAAGTTAATTAAAAGTGAAATGTTAAATTCTTAAAACCCTAGTAATTTGAAAAGTTCAAATCACACCCTTATGGTTTTATTAATTAATTAAAGTGTATAATTAAAGGAGATTTAATAAACCCATAAAGTTTTGGTTTACATTTAATTAAATTAAAAGTATAATTTACTAAATTGAACCACCTAGTATTTTAAAAGTGTAAAATACACCCTATACTATATATATGTAACATTAAAAGTCTAATATTATATATATATATATATATATATATATATATATATATATATATATATATATATATATATATGAGTAAAGAGTCAGTCTTACCGTTAGTAGGCGTCATTCACGAAGCTGGTCTATAAGGGGCGTTTAAGGAAATTGCCTATAAAATGGCGATTGAATGGGTATCCACTCTTACCCACCGCACTCTTGACTAGTGGAAGGTCGTTAGCCGAACGGGTAGGATTGGACAGAAACCTTCCATTATAAGTATAATGAAGTACAAAGTAACTAAATACTCTTACAAATTCCCAAATCATAGTTACTTTAGGCAAAATGTGAAATTGTATGCTAATCCATGGAATTACACTTTGTACCCTTGTCAAACGTTAGTGGAGCGTGTGTGGTTAACCGGCACACTAATTTGGGGATGTCATTGGTGGCGAAGGGTGGCTCGATGCTTATCATAGATCAATGGAGCGTGTGTGGCTAACCGGCACATTGATTAGGTGATAGTAGCATTAGGTGCACCACGTGACTCGTATGGTTATTCACACCTTGTTTGTGATCCTCGGCATCCCAGTCACAACTAGTAGGGCATAATCGAGATTAAACATGCCATTGAAAAGTTCAATGAATCTCAAAAGATCTAGGAGTTTCAATTCATTTAAAACTTAAACTTCCTTTTCGTTTTTCATGGTGGAAATTGATAAATCGTCATTTACCTACCTTCAAATATTCTGTAACTAGATTATGACATCCCTCTTCTAGGTTGTAGAGTATTGTGTTGGATCCTAGCTTGATGTTTCATTTGGGTGTTACATCAAGAATCCTAATCAACTTAACTTAAATTTTCTCCCGTTTTGTAGATGTCTAGTTCTGATAATCATGGTTTTCCTAAATCCCATGGAACAAGCTTTCCAAATGAAGATGATGTTCCACAATATGATCAAGGAGATGAGAGTCATGCTTCACTTCCTCCACCTCCTCCAATTGTTCTCCCTGAGCCACAAGTTCAAAGGCTTGAAAAGTTCAAGCTCACTCAATCCCTTTTGGCAAGTAAACACGAAGATGGGTATCCTGTGTGTGCACATGTCTTATAGATGAAGTCACACATTGATAGGTTACGCATGTTGGGTGTCGAGATTTCAAGTGAGTTGGCTATTGACTGGGTTCTTCAGTCACTTCCTGAATTATATAGTGAGTTCGTTAGAGAGTACTATATGATGGATCACGACGTGACCCTCATTAATCTCACCTATTTGCTTATAGCTGCTGAATCAGCAATGATTTGGCGTGCTGGACAAGCAAATTTGTCTGGTGAATCAAACTCCCAAACTTCAACGGACACTGGCAACATTGGAAGTCCAGAAAGAGCTAAGTCTATGATTGTCCGATGTGCTGTGCCAAAGGAGTCCATTTGATTTTATTTCCAAGAGAAAGGGCATTGGAGACGAAGTTGCCCTTTTTACCTGAGAGATCTAAGAGATGGGAGAGTCAAGACGTATGACTCTACTTGAGGTAAAATCCATTAACTAACTTTGTAAGTTCCTATTTTTTTGATTCTTAATACATGATGTGATAAGATTACATTTTGTTGTTTTGCAGGATCGAAGAAAAGAAAGGAAGCTTAATGAAGAAGCCGCTGAATCTGATCACGAAGAAATGGATTTCGATCGCATGGATTCAAAGATCAGATTTTTGAGCTGCTACTTTAGAGTTAGGATAGATTGCTAAGAAATATGTAATAGCATAGTTTTTCAGTTGAATTGCATTGTAAGGACAAGTTTTTCTGCAATAAAATAAAATTTGATTTTATCTTATTTATTTATCCTTGCAATGGCATGTATGAAAAATTGATGTTTGAAGGTTTCTATTATTAGCAATAATGGATTTGATTCTTGATTATGTTATTTGTAGAGATGTCAAGAATTCACCAAATAGGGAGAGTTTCTCATCGCCCAAGTTTCAATTGGACGGAAACTTGGAATCATACAAGTTGGTTGCGTGATGAATGAAAACTTTCATATTTGGAAATTAGACTAATTCTTTGACAAAGTGTCAAGTGAAGGACTAGTAGATCGAGTACACTAGGTTGTGCGTTGATCAAGTCCACCACAAAGAGAGATAAGATATTCGTCATGATTTTCTAAAAGTTTAGTAAATATGATTATACTTATAAGATTAATTGTAATTCTGAGTTGATTGAAAGAGTTTCAATGAATAACAGAACGAATAAAGAAGAATCAAGTAGGCAGAAAGATAAAAGTTTCTCTATTCTAAGAAGAAGGGAGAGTACCTTTTATTGTGTTTTATGATAAGTCTTAATGATTAAGAACCATATCTCAATTGATTCTCTAAGTGACTCTTAGTGCATTTGTATGTCTAAGAAGAGGAATCGAGAATTGTGGAAATGGTTAAATCAAGAAGTCAATCATACTTCGTTCCAATATCGAATCTTAGAGTCATACTCCAAGATTACGAATTGAGTGACAAGTCTTAAGTAGGTAAAAGCTACACTAACTCTTGAATATTTGTTTGTCAAGAAATATTTCTTGATAAGAGAACCTTATATGTCAAGGAGTCAGTGGGAGTTTTAATGGTTTTGAAAAAGTTTCAAGAACAAATCAAAAATAAACCTTATCGATCATCACTAGCACACGACTTGAGGTTTACAACCTATCGTGTTGACATTATTTTGGTTCTGTGCCATTCCAATTGAGTTAATTATGCATGTGAGTTCTATGAGTTCTCATTCGAATGCATAAAGACCAAGTACCTTGATCGATGGAAAGTACATTGATATGTAAGGATAAGTTGCTAAACTACTTGGAAGACATGGTGGGCACTTGTGTCATCACAAGGCAAGAAATCAAGATTAAGAAAGTTCAGTCCATATGAGTTTGGATTTGTCACAAACTTTGGTTTTGACAAATTCACATGGATAGGAACACATCCACTATAAAATCTAAGTGTCATACGATTCCATCCTTCATGAAAATGATTGTGAGGAAATGCTTTCACTAAGAGAGATTTTAAGAAGATAGCAATTGTGAAAAATTTGATGGGTTTTGAGCATTCTAAAACTTCCTAAGTGTACATGCAACCCTAATAACCTTTGATCTATGTTTGTCTAATTATCATGCAAAGTTGAATTCCAAGGTTATATTCCTATCTAGCATACATGGGGAACAATTTTTAACTTGAATGAAAGATAGAATAACTTATCTTGTTGTTGCTTATGTTCTTTGAAACCTTGTGAGCCTAGCACCCCAAGTGTGATGCCTCAAATGCTTCACACAACACCAAATGCTCTTGGAAAGACTTTTGAGAGAATACACACTTCTTAAAAACGGCCTAGCCCTCTTGTTTCATATGTGTAGCCAATTTTGGTGGAGTATGAGACTCTTATATAGTGTTGACACATCTAGGGTTACACCATGTAAACTCTAATGTGTCATGACTCTTCATTTCCATGACCCATGGGTTTGTAACTCCCATGGAGCATCCTATGGGTGGAACCCAACTTGATAATCCATGGAGCCTCTTAGCCCACTATACAAGATATGGATGATTTACATAATCAACCCATATATTTAATTAGTTATCTTTTGATCACTTAATTAATTCTAAATTAATTCTTGACCAAACTAATTAAATAATATTATTAATCTATTAGAACTTATAATATATTAATAATCTCCAAGTGTTATTTCTCATTTAGTCTATCCAATTGCATGGTGCCATGCAACCCAAATGGACCATGTCGGGTCGGGTCAAGTACTTACTAGAAATAGTTATGGACTTAGACACCTTATCCAACAGTCTCCCACTTGGATAAGTCTAATAACTATAACTACAATACTTCAGGAACCGACCGAAAATCGTAGCTCTTTCAAGGTCTCTCGGAACTGAGAAGATGATGATACGCCATTTAAGATAAGTGATCATATAATCCTCTGTTCTAGATATCAGTCGGACAAATACATGGAATAATGTCTTACTTATTGTCCAGCAGTTTGTTTCCCGATTTCCGATTTGTTTGACAAAGAACTTAATTGAACACATCAACTTAGTTCTGACCGGGCCCGGTACATAGGTCAAAACAAAATCATCTAGGGGCCTAGATATCAGCTTCTAATCCAAGAAGGAACAGATAAACTTCGAGTCATATGTTTGTTCTACCACTCATTGAATTATACACAAAAGCACGTTTAAAACATCGAGTTATCAATGCGTTTTCGTACAATCAATGCATAACCAACTCGTAAGTAACAAATCATATCTCTAAGTTTGAAGACTTATATGATATTACCGTCTCACGATCACTCGAGATAAATTCCATGAAGTGATTCCAGTGAGCGTGGGTTGAATCCAATGCTCAGAACTTAGGAACACTCATGATTGTTGTAGCCATGTCCAACACCTTAGACCTCTGCAACCAATAATGACAGTCTTGATTCATACCTACTTCCGACATATGACCGACTGTGGAGGTTTGAATAATATGATATACCAAACATTATTATTCTGAAAGTCAAAACATGCAACAGAAATATAGCAAATGATTGACAAGAGATAGCAACACTTTACTCATAAATAAAACACCTTTTATTCATCATCTAATGTCAATTACACTTTACAAATTTCTAGGTTATCTAACTACTAAATCTAATATCATCATTCAGCCCTATGCTCTGAGCATGTTGTAGATGCTTAACCCGAGTCAGTCCCTTCGTGAGGGGATCTGCTGGATTCTCATCCGATGATACCCTCTTTGCCACGAGGAGTCCTTCTTCTATTCCATGTCTGATAAAATGGTATTTTCTGTCGATGTGTCTGGATCTCCCGTGATCCCTTGGTTCCTTGGCTAAGGCAACAACGCTTTCACTATCACATAAAATTTCCATTGGTTCTTTAATAGCTGGTACAACTCCAAGGTCTCCAATGAAGTTCTTCAGCCACATCGCCTCCTTTGCCGCCTCGTTAGCTACAATATACTCTGATTCACAAGTTGAATCAGCCACTGTCTCTTGCTTGGAACTCTTCCAAGAAATTGCTCCTCCGTTTAGGGTAAAGACCCAGCCTGACTGAGAGCGGAAATTATCGCTATCAGTCTGAAAGCTAGCATCACTATACCCTACAACCCTCAAGGCATCACTTCCACCGAGGGTAAGGACCCAATCCTTAGTCCTCCGTAGGTACTTGAGGATATTCTTTACCGCAGTCCAGTGTGCCTTGCCAGGGTTCCCCTGATACCTGCTAACCATGCTCAGGGCAAAGGCTACATCAGGTCGAGTACATGTCATAGCATACATGATCGATCCTACAGCCGAAGCATAAGGTATTCGACTCATTTCTGCTATCTCAACCTCAGTGCTAGGGCTTTGTGTCTTACTCAATCTGGAGTTACTTTGGATGGGTAACTCTCCTTTCTTGGAGTCCTGCATGCTGAATCTCTTCAGCACCTTATCCAAGTAGGTACTCTGACTAAGTCCAATTAGTCTTTTACTCCGATCTCTTAAGATCCTTATCCTTAGAATATAGGCAGCTTCTCCTAGGTCCTTCATAGAGAAACACTTCCCAAGCCAGGACTTAACTTCCTGCAAAGTTGGGATGTCATTTCCTATGAGTAATATGTCATCCACATACAATACCAAAAAGCTAACTATACTCCCACTAGCCTTGACATATACACAAGATTCATCTTCACTCCTAGAAAAGCCAAATTCCTTGACTTTCTCATCAAAGCAAAGATTCTCTTGGTGTATTTATCGTTCAGATTTTAGAATTTGCCTTCACTTGGTGTGGGCAGGTGTGCATTAAATGTTTGCGTCGTCAGTAAGTCACATCTTCTATCTTGATTGGATTTGCTTAATTAATGCTTTTACCAATCATTCTTGCTATTTAACAGATAAATCTAAGTCGTTAGAAGCTTCTATTTTTCTATCTTATTTCTTCTCTCCCATCGTGGCAGTCATATCTTGTGACATGTCAAATGTGGTTTCTAAGGTGGACAACTTTATGCTTGACTGGAACGTTCACGAGTATCATTTATCCCTTATTTTCGGTATTGAACTTCCATCCCCATCATCATCTATTCTAGATGCTCCGTCCGGCAAGGTAAGGTTGTATCTTAGGCACTTGGTTTCAGTTTAAGATTACCTCCTTCTTTCTTCTTGGAAGTGTTATGTTTTTACAAAGTGCATCCAGCTCAACTTTGTTCTAATGTTGTATCGAAGTTGTTGACCTTTGTAGCTTTCTATGTTTCTTGTCATATTCCTCTAAATGTCATTATAATTCATTATTTGAATCATTTAAAGAGATGGGGTGAATGGTACTCTTCATTAGTCGCCATTTTCCCCTTTCTCCTGATTTATTTGGTTCAAATGGTGGGTGGAAGAGTAAGTTTTTTTAGGTAGATCTGCAAAGTTTTTCTCTTCCATTCGCACCCGGTCATGTACCTCCTGTTGACGATTTTGTGTCCTTATCCAATGATTTATCAACATATATATCTTTATTTTCGTATTTATGTGTACGAAGGTCTTTTTTTGCCAGAATTTGTTCTTTCATTATGTCATATGAGCCCTTATTGGAAAGCTTAATGTGAAATGTCAGTTGTAGCTGTTCACCATCCAAGTTATTGGTTATTTATACCTTTTACTTGATTTAGTAATGCATCATGTTTCATCACCTGCATGCATTCCGTGAACTAAATGTAGTTTATTGCTTTGTACATTTTATCTTTGCTCATTTATTTCCATAGATGGTAGTAAATGCTCTTTTCAGTTGACAATGTATTTATCTGGTGATATTCATTCCCAAGCTATTATGTTGGAGGCTATCTATCACGGACCAAGTTTCTAGAAAATTCTACAACCGTCCAGAGAACTCCAGAACAATCAAGTATACTCGAGAAGTCTCCGAAGAGATCAGGAATGCTCTACGAGACCCTGGAAGATGCTAGAATATTGTAGATGTCCGTGGAACAAAGGAGAACAATTCGGAATAATCAAGAGGACGCTAGACGAAGCTAGAATGACCCGGAAGACTTTGGAAGGATCTAGAACACGCTAGATCATACAAGAACGATTTGGATAATGTCGGGACGACTTAGAGATTTCTAGAGCATCGTATACAAGTCTACCATATTCTAGAGTCTTGTAAAATCCATGTATATAATAGGAAGAGTCTAGATTAGTCATGAATGATCGGGACCTAGAAACTTCCATTTGAGGAGGTGTAAGGTTCCTATAAATAGGGGAAGGACTCATTTGTCCAAACCATCAAGAAGTTGCCTTGTAAAGAAGTTAAGTTATATAATAGAAGCTTTATTGAAGTGCCCCTTATCGTAACTCTTGCTTCCTAAGTTCGTTAGTACATCTAGATCATCGAAGTTAGCGGGACTTAGTCGGAGAAGCACTAAGTGGCACACGGTATTGACTAGTCTAAAAGAGTCATCCCGTGACAAGTGGTATCAAAGCCAGGTTCGAGCAAGCAAGAGACCATTACGATGGAAGAAGCAAGTGAAGTATTCAACATTCCCCCTGTCGTCGAGGAGAAAGGAAGAAATCCTTGGACTTATCAACACTCTGTGGAGTGAGCTCCATGAGAAGGTAGAAGCATTACAAGCCGAAGTAAACCTGTGCAAGGCATCAATCACTGGAGGGACCATTGCAAGAACGTTTCCGCACACAGAAGCACCCAAACCATTGAAGTATGGAGGTAAACGCGATCCCAAAGAACTTGACGAATTCTTTTGGTTGATGGAATGCTACTTCAATGCTAGTCAAGTGAAGGATGACAAGACGAAGGTAGATACAACCGTACTTTATCTATGCGAGAGTGCAACTCTATGGTGGTGAAGGAAGCACGGTGATATTGAAAAAGGATTATATACCATAGACACATAGGAAGAATTCAAGAGGAAACTCAAGAGACAATTTTGTCCACATAATGCTGAAGACATAGCGATGAAGAAACTTCGTGGGCTAAAGCATACGGGATCCATCCGAGACTATATAGTCGAGTTCACGAGCTTGATGCTAGAGTTACCCGACATGCAGGAGAAGGACAAACTTTTCTATTTCATGGATGGACTACAATCTTGGGCCTACAACGAGCTCAAGAGGAGAAATGTCAAATACATTAACGAAGCTATTGTCGTGGCAGAAGATCTAATGGAATTTCGAAAAGAAATCACGGTTAAGAAGAATAGTGGGGGAGAACAAACTATGACGGAACCGGAACCAAAACAAAACACACCCCAAACTTTAAATACAAAAGGAAAAGAAATCGAAGGAAGAAACCGAAGAGAAGAGGGAAAGGAGATCAAGTGCTACTTGTGTGATGGTCCTCACTTGATCCGAGACTGTCCGAAGAAAAAGACTTTCTATGCGATGGTTTTGCAAGAAGAAGAAGACGAAGCACAAATAAGCTCAATGCGTTTTCTGAACTCAATATCGAAAGATAGGATAAAATCTTCTAAGAAGGAAGAAGATAAAGGAGGGAGTCTCATGTTCGTCGAAGTTAAAGTGAAGGCAAGGAACACTAAGGCACTAGTAGATTCTGGAGCAACACATAGTTTCATCGCAGAGGAAGAAGCAAGGAAGTTGGGTATTCATTATACAAAGGAGTTAGGTCGGTTGAAGGTTGTCAACTCTCCATCTAATTCGATCCTCATAGTTTCTCGTGGAATACCCATGAAGATTGCAGAATGGGAAGGGACCATCGACTTGATAGTGGTTCCGATGGACGACTATCGCATGGTACTAGGGATGGATTTCCTGGATATGGTATGTCCTTGGTCGTTTGAAAGAGACAACACCCTGCGTATAACCAAGGGATCAACTATCCATATAATTCCCTTGGAAAGAAGAAAGACAAAAGCTCGATCCCTTTCAACTATGAAGATGTGTTATGACCAGAGCAATATAATCAAGAAGAATATGAAGCCAAAAGGGGAAGTTCGAATAAGCGAGGCACGTTTGAAGGAACAGGGATCTATATCCCACATAAAGAGTTACTCAAGGTTTTACGAGGATAAGAGAAGAAATAGGATTCAAAGTACATTGAGAAATAAAAGCACGCCTTACTCGAAGAGATAATTTGGAGAAAACGAAAAGACACGAAGTAGCCCCGTGACAACATCGAGACATATGTATAGAAGACTTGACGACGACGTCAAGGGTTTAAGTGGGGGAGGGTGTCACGGACCAAGTTTCTGGAAAATTCTACAACCGTCCAGAGAACTCCGGAACAATCAAGTATACTCGAGAAGTCTCCACTACTAGAAAAACAGCCTTTTACGACACTCATTGCGCGTCGTAAAAGGCTCAGATGACGCGCAAATGTGCGTCAAGGAAGGCCCTGTCATAAAGAGAGACGACGCGCTTTTGTGCGTCGTCTATAGATGACGCGTATTTACGACGCTCATTTACGACGCGCGTTTACGACATGCAATGCGTATCAAGGAAGGCCTTGTCATAAAGGAAGACGACACGCATTCGCGTGTCGTAACCTTACGACGCGCGTGTTAATGACACGCAATGCGTATCAAGAAAGCCCCTGTCAAGAAAGGCCATGTCATAAATGAAGATGACACACATTTTTGCGTATCATAATTTTAAATGTTTATTAAAAAATATTATTTATAGATTTACTACTTTTCAAATTAAATAATACAATAAAAATCTCATAATACAAAATAAAATACCATAAATAACAAAGATAATTCATTTCACTAATATGTCAAATACAAATAAGTATTCCAAAAATGAGTAAATGTTATAACAAATGAACTCATTTATATACAATTGCATCATCTAGCTTACTATGTGCCAACAACTCTCTGTGTGTTTACTTTTGCTTGAGTCTCGTTTCCTCCAAAGCTTCTAGACATGCCAAAATATGTATACACATACCTCTATATCTTTCTCCATCCATCTCCATGGCGTGGCTCTCATCAAAGACTGAGACTGAGACTGAGAGATCCTACTTTGAAATTTCAATCGAAAACAATATTGCAACCTGTATTCATCTTCCTACTAACCACCTGACAGAATGCAACTATGAACGCCATCTGCAACCAAGATTAAGAATCACCACTCATATAATGAGATATGTTATACCAAATTTCAATCACCATTTTACCCTTGCAATCTAACAAATAATATTCATCAATTTTAACGTGATGAAAAAAGTAGAAAAACAAATAGGTAAAGAGTGTGTATCAGAATAGATTAAACCAGGTTTTAACGTGAGGAAAAAAGTAGAAAAATAAATAGGTAAAGAGTGTATATCAAAATAGATTAAACCAAGTTTTTTGGTTTGATCTGTTATGTCATGCTGTATAGATTAAGTCAAATAAAGAACAACCATGTGTCTAGATTAAGCTCGGTCAATCAAAAGAAATAGAAACAACCCCTTAATCTGGTAAAGCTATATTATATAAGTGTGTATTTCATTGACCTAATAATGCACACACAAGTAACACAACTTACCACAAAGTAGAAAACAAGGCTTTCTTACATACAAACATCCTTGTTACAAGAACACACACACACACACACAGAGAGAAAGACAACAAACACCTAGTCTGCATTTGTTACAAGGGATGGGACTGGACAAGCTCTTTAGGTCTGTTTTCTATGAGATAATGAGAAGGGCATTCATGTCATTTGCACAGAGAGAGAAAATTTCCCAACTGGTTCTACCTTTTTGGTTGGGAGTGACAAAAAATTGCAATTTCTATCTCATTAGTCCAACCTGTGTCTATGCAATATTGCTATGTAGACCTCTCGTGGTGCTCAAATTCTTGATGGTACTTTCATGAATCAAGAACTATGATTTTTAAGACAGTCAAAAATAAAATATGCTGTGATTTCAAAATTAGTTTATTGATAAAATAAATTGAAAATTACGATTCTGGTTCCTGTGGCATATTGTTTTCTTCAGGTTTTGTCCAAATTATTAGCTGAGTGGTTAGATTTAACAAAATTAGGACCAAATTCCTTATGAAACATGAAAATAAAGACCAAAAAATTCAGATTTGGACCAAAACCGAAATTTTTTGTTGAACACAAGGACCAAAATTGAAATTTCTCGTTGGCTGTGGTAGGTTTTGCATGTTCTTCAAGTAAATGTGAAAAATCTGTTGTTGTTGATGCTTACAGACCCCTCAACATGCACCATGAGTATCAACAGGTTGGCTACATTTCAAAGCTCCAAGAAAGCAATAGCTTGTTGTACACTATATCATGATAGAGGAACAGAGCCATGGCTAAGAAAGACAAGTACAGATGCTTGGCTTTTCACAGGTGTCAGTGAGGCAATTGAAGGACCCGATGGAACGGACAAGTGTTACCTAGGTCATCGAAGAACTTGGCTGGGAAATAATGAGTGGGCCAAAATTAGATCTGTGGACACACGCAAATTGAATCAGCCAGGGGATTGGCCCATGAATGTTAAAGAGAAATCAGGCCCATGTGAAGTTAAATCTACGACAATAAAAGTAACCCAGTCGGCATCAATATCGCCCAATCGTATCAGTGCCTCACCCTTACCACCGTGCAATTCTTCATCTTCCTCATTCTATCAAGAAAGCTTGTCTACAGATACTTCATTAAAGAGGAGCAAGGAAAATATTCACACTAGCATTGACATTATTGGACATGTCGACTCCAGCAAGTCTACAACCACCTACAAGCTGGGTGGTATCAAGAAGGAAGCCTTCAACTTAATTGATAAGGATGGCTACAGTTGCATCACAACAAAGGAACTTGGAACAATTATGAAATTGCTTGGGCAAAATAGAACTGAAGTTGAACTTCAGGATAAGATCAACGAATTAGAAGTAGAAGGTAATGGAACCATTGATTTCCCATAATTTCTAAACCTGTTAACAAGGAAGATGAACACTCAAAGGGGTGCAATATTCACAGAGATAAAGAATATTGTTAACAAGATAGCTAAATGGACCACTCCAGCAATTGTGACTAGTGCTAACATGACGAGAATGGGTTATACAACCAGGGTTCATCCTTGTGATCATTTTGATTTGGTGATATTAGCAATTGTTGGAAACAAGAAGGGAATTGATGGTCAGATTGGAACAAAATTTGATGATCAGTTTACCCCGCATGAAAAGTTTCTCCTATTACCATTGAATCTTAAAATAGCAAAACTCAAAGAAAAGCTCACAACCAGCCGGGAAATACAATCATCAATGGTGGAGATAGAAGATAGAAACACTTCATTTAATGGGTTACCAGAATGGATTGGTGCCTTTGAGGTAAGTTTTGTTTTGAATAAACTCATTGGTGTAAGCTACAAGTTCGAAGATACCAGATCAGGGGATGAATTAACAGAAAAATATAGAGAATTCGTGTTGCATTTTGAGATCCCGGGAACACCATTCAAGATTTATGGCAAGGCAAAGGGCAAGACAAAGAGGTCACCAAGGAGCGTTTGGATGCTATACACAATTTCTATCCACCTTGAGGACATGGTGGTTCTTTTGGGGTGGGGTATTGTTATGCATCAACTTCTGCAATATATGATAGATAAGGCCAATATGGGAAATTCAACAAATAAAAGGACATTAGGGACAGTTTAGGTATTTTATATTATTTAGTTTGTGATGCCAGATAGTATAAGTAGAGGGTAGTGGGCAGGGAGTGATCAATCAATCTTTTTGTGAAATTTGGAATTTATTTCTCGGGAGATTGGCTATCTCGAATCAGCTATCCTATCTTCAACCTTGTAATCATTTGGTATTATAGAGGTTGCTCTATCCATATTAGAATCTTTTGATTGTTTTATGTTATTGAATCTGGTCTTAGAATCCAGTTCATAACAACCTCTCTTCTGCTCTCTTATGTACATCATTCAAACCAAACAATCAATGGGGGCAAATATGTAAAAAGTCGGGAATTAATGGTTCTCTCTAATCTTTCTGATACAGATGTAAAGTCTTCAGTTTTCCAGATTTGTTCTCTATTTTTGTAATCTTCCATACCATCACAAATTGGATTGTAATTTTTTCAATTTATAAAGATGCCAGAGGCTAGGATTGAGGCAAGGCAGAACTACAATGGTTATGGTTGTGTGTTGGTGCCAAGATTGGGAGTTTTAAAAGTGGGAATTGTGTCCATCCTATTAAATAAAACACCTAAGAAAGTGTTTGACATGACTTGTAATCATACCTTGTAATCAGCCACTTTCACATACTCCGGAGACACGAGAAGTATGTTTTGTGTACCTGAATGATACAAGAATCAATCAGACTAGTCAATATATAATGATATATTACAAATAATTAGATGTAATTTGTTCATAAATTGTACTCACCTTCTCCCATTTTCCCATGAATCTTATCTGCAAGTCATGCAATCAAACAAAGAAATAAAAGAATTAGTATGTACAAGTTTAGCTGTTTAGGGGTTATAAATTATAAATATCCAAGAAATGAATATTTGATTCTAATTATTCACCAAATCATTTTCAAATGCCATCTCCTGATTAAATAAAATAAAAAGCATAAATAGATAGTAAATAATAATATAAGCAATATGATGCTGGTAAATTTAAAGAAGAAAAGGGGAGCAAAGGCAAGAGGTGTATTACATGAACCTTGGTGTGAAAAGCTTCATAATAACAGAGTCTTCAAATACAAGGCCATTTGGGATAGCATACATGAATCTTTGCATATTCTTCACCACCACACAACAGCTGTGATAAGTACTTCCTACTTTGACCTTGATTCAAATGAAAGTTATTAAAGATCAAGATCAATCTTTATCTTGGTAAGAATGATAAAATACTGAGTCTTATATAATTACTCAAGCGTTATAATACATATGTACAGGGTCAACTGAGATGTAACTGAATTAGCTAAAATACCTTCCCAAATAGAATGATATTGCCAACATTAGAGCCAAAAAAACTCCTCATATGCATCGAGCATGTAGAAAGGAAGAGATCCATCAAGTTCCACCACAAATGGTGGTTTTTCATCAGAATATACACCAGGAACGATCTCAGCATTCAAATAAGAGCTTATGTTCGTCTTCAATCCCACTGTTGCACTGAGAGTTGGATCCTTTTCCACTTTAATTTTAACATTTAAAGTCCAACCGTCGGCCTCCTTCATCATTGGCTCAACTTTCAGTTCACTATTATCCTTAGATGCTTCAACATCACTTGCCACCACCGGTGGCTCCTCCACAACACCCAAATCTGTTTCATTTTTAGGAAATTCTAGCACTTCCTCCCTTCTTCTATTATATCGTGTTTATGCAAACTATTTGATGATGGAGTATTCACAGCCACCACACTTGGAAATCTCAAAAGACCAAAACTTGTAGTAAGATGAAATTGAATACAGATCGAGCTCATATTGGTACGTATCTCTTCAAAATATGCTTCCCCGTTACGCTAATCCCACTGCTATTCCACCAATAGCTCCGGCAACAGCCGCTGACCTAGGGCCCGCCGCCGCCTTGTAAAGCGCTCCGGTCGCTAATCCAGCCAATACGCTCTAGTCACTAATCCAGCCACCATGAAGTTCATTCCGATTAACCCTAAGTTTCATGGTGTCTCTAGCCTCAGAAGCCTTCACGCCCTCTACTAAACCCTTCCCGGCGCCAACTACTGCGCCGCTGAGGTAACCGATGCCGGTGTAGTATATCAGGTTTTCGCCCCATGAACGTCGTTGAGCGATGGATTCCTCTTGATAGAGGTATTCAGGAGATGTGGGAAGTTTGTACAGGGACTCTAAGATCTTGGTAAGGGTTGTATAGCCGACTGTTGTCGTGGTAGTCGTCATTTATGATGCGATTTGAAGATAACGGTTGGTAAGACATGTCGTAGTTAGGGCTAAAATTAGGGTTTCGATCTTTCAAGAATCTGATTCCAAGAGAGAGAGAGATGTTTGATGATACTGAAGATGAAGATGAGGGATCTAGGGCTTTTTCTTGCTAAGTAGAAGAGGCAGGGGATTAACTTTTTGGGATTCAATAGGTGGGGGTAATTTTCGTTGATTTCATTTCCCGCCTAAAACGCGTGTTTCACTTAAAAATTATAAAGCGACACATTTACATGATGCACATTTTATGAAAGGCGCCCTCCGCATTTCTTTTTTTTTTCTTTTCTGACACTAATTTTAGGGCGTGCACAAATGCGTGCCCTCTATCCTTCAAATTTTGCAAAACTGACATTATCTTTTAGGGCACTTACAAATGCGCGTCGTCTATTAGCGAGTGTCATTGTTTGCGCGTCATTAAAGGTATGTTTTCTTGTAGTGCTCCGAAGAGATCAGGAATGCTCTACGAGACCCTGGAAGATGCTAGAATATTATAGATGTCCGTGGAACAAAGGAGAACAATCCGGAATAATCAAGAGGACGCTAGACGAAGCTAGAACGACTCGAAAGACTTTGGAAGGATCTAGAACACGCTAGATCATACAAGAACGATTTGGATAATGTCGGGAAGACTTAGAGATTTCTAGAGCATCGTATACAAGTCTACCATATTCTAGAGTCTTGTAAAATCCATGTATGTAATAGGAAGAGTCTAGATTAGTCATGAATGATCGGGACCTAGAAACTTCCATTTGAGGAGGTGTAAGGTTCCTATAAATAGGGGGAGGACTCATTTGTCCAAACCATCAAGAAGTTGCCTTGTAAAGAAGTTAAGTTATATAATAGAAGCTTTATTGAAGTGTCCCTTGTCGTAACTCTTGCTTCCTAAGTTCGTTAGTACATCTAGATCGTCGAAGTTAGCCGGACTTAGTCGGAGAAGCACTAAGTGGCACACGGTATTGACTAGTCTAAAAGAGTCATCCCGTGACATATCGCTCCGGATAAGGTTGTGGACCCGACCGTTATGGTTCCCGGGTCGCCTCTTAGGCTACCTGGGTTCAGATCAGATGCTTTTCCCATTGGTCAATTTAAGGAAACTTCTTGCCCTTCTTTGGTTGTCCCATCACACATTGATTCGTCTAGCGTCATGGAAGTTGGTTACACAAGTTCTACCGCTTTTAGTCGTAAGCGCAAGCGATCTTTAACACCTCACCAGTTTAAGCACTTTTTTGTGAAGTTTCAGTGGTCCTTGCTGTGTATCTCCCTTTCCTATAGTTCATACTCCCCCGATCGTGGCCGGATGCTATATATATTTTGTATTTTTTGCACATGACACTTAGTAGGATTATAATAATTTCTTTGTTCCTCCCTGCTTTTTCTCTTCAATGTATGCATATGGTTGTTCTTTGCACATTCGATTTGAAGAGGAACTAAATGAGACATGTCATATTATTGCTCGCACTGAAAATATCATATCTACGATGCTTGGGTAGAAATTGAAGTTTTTGATGGGTTGTTAAGTCTTCGGTATTTTTATCAAGGGTGGGAATTATTTGGTCTGGAATCGAAAACCCTGAAAACCAAATCAAACCGAAATCGATTTCAGACCGAACCATATTCAAATTCTGTTTTTGGTTTGGTTTGAGACCAAACATAATTTTAAATTTGAGTTTTGGTTCGAGTTTCGGTCTCATGAAGTTTAAACCAAACCGTATCGAGAAACCGAATTTCATAAATCAATTAATTAAAAAATATATTCTATATTTTATATTAAATAAAAGTATTATTTATAAAGTAAAAATTATTTTAACCCGTTTAGTTTCTGGATCATCTTGTTTGAAACTTTTGATTTTTCTGTTTGTAACTTTAGGTTTCTATGTGAAAAACATTTTAATTTATGACTGATTTTTTAAGTTAATATTTGGTTTCCTCAGTTTTCAAACCGAACCAAATCGAATTAGAATTTGGTTTTAGGTTTCGTCTAGAGAATTTGAATTTGAGTTGGTCGGTTTTCGAATTGGACAAAAAAAATATTTCAAACCGAGGAAACTTGTAACACCGTAAATTTTCATACAAAATTTTTATTTAAGAATCATATTAATCTTATTAACACAATCACAAAATACCCAAAAATATCGAAGTATCGAAAACACATGTTCGTAAATTTTTTAAATACACAGTCCAAGATCCTCAAAGCGTATCTCCGTCTCATGTCTATAATCAAGCCGGTGCCTTCCTGTGATCCTGAGAAGTACCTGAAACAGATAACATATAACACGATAATCACGAATCTTAGTGAGTTCCCAAAAATACGACAGATATCTCATTAGCATCTCATGGCTATGGTCGAATAAGACCCTCCGGTCAATGTGTCTCATTGGGACCCTCCGGGCCCACAACTCGGGTGGACCCTCCGGTCCTAACTCCGTAAGCTCAGAATAATACACAACATAAATCACAAAGACATAATGCAAGATAATACAATACTCAATATAAGCATATAAGACCCTCCAGTCACACAAAGATTACCACTCTAGGTAAGTATAGTGAGAAGACTCACCTCGTAAGCAAGTAAACAAATAAACCTCATACATGAATCTTCGAACTAGCCTCCGCATAGCACATAGGATAATTATCTCTAATTAACACTTAAATCACGACTTAAGTTATTTTCTCTCTCAAACTCTTGGATAAAAGACCATTTTACCCCTCCATGTTCCCCATAATCCCTGTCTTGACCAAACCCTAAAGTCAATAGAAGTCAACACTCGAGTCAATAGTCCATGTTGACCCGACTCGCCGAGTGCATCTATGTGACTCACCGAGTCCCCTCGTTTCCTCAGAAATGTCGCGAAAATTCAACTTAACTCTTCGATTTATCTCATCAACTTGCCAAGTTACCCATGTCTAGATTTGTCAGGGAAAACACTAGTCGACTTGTCGAGTCAGGTCATCGACTCGGCGAGTCCATTCAGTCTATGTTCTCATTCAGACGTTTTAAGGCAGATCTATAAGCCCAAACTCTAGATCTAGCCTCCCAAGGTTGAGTTACCAGGTAAAGCTACAATCTTTACGTCATACATGGCACTTAGTGCTTGAAATGCCAACACAAGTTCCATTTAGGGTTGAATGCACAAAAGCTTGTCTCTAGCTCAATAAAGCTCGGATCTTTGGGCTCACAAGTCCTACTATAGTCCAGATCTGAGGTTTCAACCTCATGATATGCTCCAATAACTCATTGAAAAAAGATGGATGGGAGAAAACCCTAAAAACCTCCCTAAACTAAGATCTCAAAAAGGAAAGGTCAAGATAGAAGCTTTTTACCTTTACACTGAAGCTAATCACTAAAGAACTCTGGATCTACAACCCCTCCTTGATCAAACACGCCAAGCTCTCCAAATCTACTTCCAAAGATGCACAAAACCATACAATTTAATCTCTTTCTCTCTCTCTCTCTCTAACAATTAATTTGATCGATTAGGGTTTCACATAAGGGAGTTGGGTGGCTAGTGAGGCGGAAATGAGGGCTTAAAGTCCTTTAAATAGGACCCAACCCTGGAGATCTAGGGTTTATTCTCACAACACCAACTCGCCGAGTTGGTTGTAAAACCCACGTAGCCAATTCGACTCTGCTCGACGAGTTGGGGCACCCACTCGTCGAGTTGCTCAATTAACTCGTAAGTAATTATATAAATATTATACCTGGGAGTCGGGATGTTACAATTCTCCCTCACTAGAATCAGACTTCTCCCTCGAAGTCATGCTCTGGAAATAATTATGGGTACTTTTTGTGCATCTCGGACTCCGGATCCCAAGTGTACTAGGATCCCTTCCGATGTTGCAACTGGACCTAAACTAGGGGCACCTCTTTACTCCTCAATACCTTCAGTTTCCGATCCAAGATCGCTATCGTCCTCTCAATGTAATTCAGGCTCGCATATACCTGAATGTCCTCTAATGGTACCACCACCGTCTCATCGGCTACACACTTCCTCAACTGAGACACATGGAAGGTGTTATTAATCTGGCTCAACTCTATAGGTAGCTCCAACCGATAAGTTACCTTACCCACTTTGGTGGTCACTCTGAAAAGACCAATGTATCTAGGGCCTAGCTTGCCCTGTTTCCTGAATCGGATCACCCATTTCCATGGGGATTCCTTTAGGAGGACAAAATCTTCGACCTGGAACTCTAGCTCGGATCGTCGCCGGTCCGCGTAACTCTTCTGGCAACTCTGGGCTGTCAGTAACCTCTGTCTGACCTGCTGGATCTGCTCAGTCATCTTTAGCACTATCTCAGTGCCACCCATCAATCACTGCCCTACCTCCCCTCAACAGATTGGAGTCTGACACCTCCACCCATATAAGAGCACGAAGGGAGGCATACCAATACTGGAATGGTGGCTGTTGTTGTAAGAAAACTCAGCCAAGGGTAAATAGGTGTCCCAACTTCCATCGAAGTCCATAACACATGCACGCAGCATGTCCTTGAGCGTCTGTATCGTTCGCTCACTCTGCCCGTCTGTATGTGGGTGGTATGCGGTAGTAAAGTGCAATCGGGTACCCAACTCATCATGAAACTTCTTCCGGAATCTGGAAGTAAAACGCACATCCCAATCTGACACTATAAATGTCGGCATTCCATGCCGTGCCACCACCTCTATCACATAAATCTCGGCTAGTTTCTCTGCATAAGAGGTGTCACTGATAGCAAGGAAGTGAGCACTCTTCGTCAGCCGGTCTACAATCACCCATATCGCGTCAACCCCACGCGCAGTCCTCGCTAGCTTGGTAATAAAATCCATAGAAATTTGTTCCCACTTCTACTGGGGAATCTCTAGAGGCTGTAACGGGCCATGTGGATGCTTGTGCTCCACCTTAACCTAGCGACACGTCAAGCACCTCTCAACTACCCATGCCACATCCCTCTTCATACACGGCCACCGATAATCTCTCTTCAGATCCAGATACATCTTAGTGGACCCCGGTTGGATCGAGAATCTCGATCTATGTGCCTCCTCTATCAGTATGCGCCGAGCTCCACCCATATAGGGTACCCAACTCTGCCCACGGATAGTCATAAGCCCACGACTATCCGTCTCAAACTCGAAAACATGTCCGATCACCCGCTCCCTCTTGCGGTTTTTTGGTCTCACGGCCTCCATCTGAGCCTCTCGAATAGTATCTAAGACTGGAGTCATCACTGTCATCCTTATACATGTTGGATTAGTCTTTAAGCCTGTAACCATATTTGGTAAGTACTTGACCCGGTTGTGCATGGTCCTTTTGGGTTGCCTTCACCAGAGCAACTTGACTGGAGAAATAATAGAGAAAGAGGTTATTATGATTTATTAATATATTATAAGAATAATATATTAAAGCATAAATCAAATTTGTTTAATTAATATTGGTCAATAATTAATTAAGAATTAATTTTGTGATCAAAAGTAATTAATTAAACTAGAGGACTGAATTGCAATTATGTGATAGTTACAAATTAGGGCAATGGATGCCCTATGGATAGGGTGGAAGAATTCAAGGTGATAGGGCCTTAGAATTCGTCAAAGATAAGGATTCTAGACTTATTTTTTGGGTTGCTTGGTGGGCAAGCAATCAGATAAGGATAAGGACTGAAACCCTAATCTCTACCCTATATAAGGACCCCTTGGCTAAGGGAAATCGGCCACTTGATCCCTAGAAGAATTAGAGCCAATTTCCTACCTCTCTCCTCTCTCTCTCTTGCCTCTCCATTTGCTTTTGGTTTTTGTGATCCATTAAAGGTACTACACTTGTGGTACTTGCTTTCATAGACAAGGAGATTGAAGTTTTGAGTTGTTATTACAATATAACAACAAGAGGTATATGATTCATTCTTCTATCTAAATTTTGAAATACCTAGATGCATGCTAGGGTTCTTCTTGTGTTCATAACGTTGTGTATCTAATAGTGAAAACATAGATCCAAATCTAGGGTTGCATGCACACATAGGATTGTTTGTATAAAACCCATCAGTGGTATCAGAGCCTTATGGTCATTTGTTTTCTATTAGATTATTCAATTGTATGAATTTGACACTTTAGGGTTTATGGCCAATAAACCTTAGGTGGCAAGGATTTCGAAATTAGGGTTCTTGAACCCTGTTTTTCGAAAATTTTGATAAGGGTTTTCAAACCCTTTCCTTTTTGCCCAAGATTTCGAAATCTAGGGTTTGCAAACCCTAGGGTTTTCGAAATATGCCTCCTCCCCAAGATAAGATCCTAAGTTTTAGGGATTTGGATAATCACATATCTTGTAATTATCTTTTAATGGTTTAAATATGGTAATTTAAGATTTTGAATTATCCCATCCCATATTTTCGAAATCTAGAGGGATTTAAGGGATTAAGATAAATTAATTATTTAATTTAAGGTAATCCTTTATGATTTAATAATTCAAATTACTTGTTTAATTTAAGGATAATTATTAAATCAAGAGTTTTAATATTTAAAATTTTAAATTTAAAAGGTCTTAAATTTCAAAAAATTTAAAATTGAAATTAAAACCCTAGTATTTTGAAATGTTTAAAATACACCCTATACTACTATATTATTACAAGATTAATATATATATATATATATATATATATATATATATATATATATATATATATATATGTATGTATAACTAAAATGCTAGTCTTACCGTTAGTAGGCCTCATTCACAAAGCCAATCTATAAGGAGGTATAAGGTTATGGCCTATAAAATGGCCATTTACTGGATATCCACTCTTACCCACCGCTTCCTTGATTGGTGGACGGTCGTTAGCCGAACGGGTAGGATAGGGCAATCCTCTCCTCATTAATAAGTATAATGAATCTATATAAAATAATTAAACGTTTTTACAAAATTCTCAATCTTAGTTACTTTAGGAAAAAGTGAATAGATGCAATCCCATGAAATTACACTTTTCACCCTTGCTAAGAAGTTAGTGGAGCGTGTGTGGTTAACCGGCACACTAATTGGTTCTAGGAAAAGATGGTAAAGGGTGACTCAATGTTTGTCATAGTTCGATGGAGCGTGTGTGGTTAACCGGCACATCGAATAGGTGACTGTAAGAATGAGGGCACCATGTAAATTTGCATGGTTATTCACACCCGCTTTGTGATCCTCGACATCCCAATCACAAACTAGAGGGGCATATCGAGATTTAAACATACCATTGAAAAGTTCAATGAATCTCAAATGAATCTAGTAATTTTCAATACATTTAAAACTTAAGCCTTTTATGTTTTTCATGGTGGAAAATTAGTGAATCGTCATTCACTTACCTCAAAATTATTTGCATGTTGGATTACGACATCCCTTTTCTAATGTGTAAATAATGTTGTTGGATCCTAGCCATAATTTCTCATCTTGGGTGTTTAATTAGGGACTCAATTCTAATCAAACTTTGTTCCTTTCAGATGTCTAACGCAAATGCGAACAACGCTGCTCCTGGTTCATTCTCGCTAATGAGCCTATGTCAAAAAGTGACGTTTGATGGATCGAATTTCAACAAATGGATAAGATACATTCGCATGGTTGCTCGTTACGAGGACAAAGAATATGTGCTCGACGAGAAGCTTGAAAAGATCAATCCAGAAATCGCTACTCCCGAAGAAATGGCCGTCTTTGAGACCCACGAGCATGATGCAATGAAAGTTCATTGCATTATGCTGGCCTCTATGAATTGAAATCCAAAAGTCCTATGAGGACATGTATCCGTACGAAATGCACCAAGATTTGCTGGAGAGGTACCACCAAAGCGCAAGGCAAGAGCGCTATGTGATCATCACCAACATGATCACCGCTAATATGGGAAGTGGAGAGTCCCTAACCTCACATTTGCAAAAGATACAGAGGTATGTTGACCGTCTTCGCATGTTAAATGTTAACTTTGGTGAAGATCTGGTAATCAACATCATTCTCCACTCCTTGCCCTCGTGCTACCACCAATTTAGGATGACCTACCACATGAACAAAGAAGAGGTCACCTTAAGCAAACTCCAAGGGCTCCCAAGGACTGCTGAGAGCAACCTCAAGGTCAAGTCTGTTGCATTAACTCCCACTCCACCCGCTACTCCTATTTTGGCCATTGGGCAAGGGAGGGGCAAGAAGAGGAAGGCTACTTCAAAGGGCCACCACAAGGGTAAGCCCCAAGATGGTACCTCTTCTAGTGGAACCAAAGTTGGTTCTTCTAAGCCCAACTCAAACCCAAAGGAGGTAGAGTGCCACCACTGCCACAAAATAGGGCATTGGAAGAGAAGTTGCCCGGAATATCTCCAAGCCATCAAGGATGGGAAGATCAAGCCGTCTTTCGCATGTATTTACACAATTAAATCTAATGATTCATCACGTGCTATTTCTTGGGTTCTTGATACAAGATGTGGTTTTCACATATGTTCTGATTTGCAAGGACTAAGAAGAGATAAGGATGTGGAGCGTGGAAGAATAAATCTAATCATGGGGAACAGAAGATCGTCGCCTGTCACCAAGATTAAAGTGTATTCTCTAGCACTTAGTAATGGATTAGGTTTATATTTAAATAATTGTTGCTATTCACCATATGTGGCAAGAAACATCATTTCATTTCATGGTTTGTTTAGACAAGGATTTAGATATTCGTTTGATAATGAGAAAGGTTCGATTTATGCTTATCTAAATGGTGTTTTATATTTTGAAGCATTGCCTTGTAATGGAATTTATGAAACTGTTATGGTTGTAGATAACCTAGGAAATGATGTATTGTGTGTGGAATCTTCCAATAGTATAGATAAAGCATGCTTGTCGCATTGTCGTCTAGGACATGTCAACAAGAAACGTATAGCCCAACTCCAAAAGGATGGAGTGATGGAGTCATTCGACCTTAGGGACGATGACGTGTGAGGGTCTTGTTTACTTGGAAAGATGACCAAGTCACCCTTCACTGGCACATGTGCAAGGGGTGAGGGTCTATTGGATCTCATACACACCGATGTGTGTGGGCCCTTTAGATCCACCACAAGGGACGTGAACCGCTTCTATGTGACTTTCACCGACGATTATAGTAGATATGGGCATATCTATTTAATCAAGCACAAGTCAGAAACCTTTGAAAAGTTCAAAGAGTTTAAACAAGAAGTGGAGAATCAATTGGGTAGGAAAATCAAGATGCTTCGATCCGATCGAGGAGGAAAGTACCTAAGTCTTGAATTCCATGACTACCTCAAGGAATGCGATAGTTTCGCAATTGACGTCGCCTAGGACACCGCAGTTGAACGGTGTGGCTGAGAGGAGTAATCGAACCCTATTGGACATGGTTCGTTCCATGATGAGTCATGCCTCGCTACCTATCTCATTTTGGGGGTATGGCTTAGAGACTGCCGCCCATATCCTTAACTTAGTCCCTACAAAGAAGGTTGCCAAAACATATCACAAGATGTGGACAGGGAAAGCTCCCTCGTTGGCACATATCAAGGTTTGGGGTTGCGAGGCTTTTTTAAGATGAGAGACTCACAAAAAGCTCAAACCTCGTAGTGAGCGGTGTATTTTCATTGGCTACCCGCAGAAATCGTTTGGATATCTCTTCTATAGACCGAGTGACAATGTTGTCTTCGTTGCAAGGAGAGGGGTTTTCCGAGAGCGAGAACTCATAGGCCAAGGGGACAGTGGGAGGAAAATCGATCTTAAAGAGATTCAAGAGTCGAGTGATGAAGGAACCTCTAATGCTGGCGCTCAACCCAAGGAGGAAACTCCGGTTGAATCGATTGATGAATCCTTACCTCTTAGGCGTTCCGAAAGAGTTAGAGTTTAACCCCCGTTATATGGTTTTCATATTACTACATAAGGGGACACGTATATTAGTGATAGTACACTAATAAATTTAGATGAACCTAACAGCTATAAGGAAGTCATGGCAGGACCGGAGTCTGCAAAATGGAAAGAGGCGATGGACAGCGAGATTCAGTCCATGTACGACAACCAAGTTTGGAATTTGGTTGACCATTTTCCCGGACGTAAGACGGTTGGGTGCAAGTGGATCTTCAAAAAGTAGACCGAAATGGATGGGAATGTGCACACGTATAAGGCGCGATTGGTTGTGAAGGGCTTTACTCAAACTCCTGGAGTTGACTATGATGAGACCTTCTCACCAGTTGCTAAAATAAAGTCTATTAGGGTGATGCTAGCCATTGCTGCATTTCATAATTATGAAATATGGAAAATGGATGTCAAAACTGATTTCCTTAATGGGAAGTTGGTTGAGGATGTTTACATGGCTCAGCCAGAGGGTTTTGTCAATGCGAAGCATCCCAATAGAGCGTGCAAGCTAGAGAAGTCCATTTATGGACTTAAGCAAGCGTCTCACAGATGGAATCTTTGCTTCGACAAGAAAGTCAAAGAGTTTGGGTTTGTACGAAGCGAAGATGAATCATTTGTATATGTCAAATCCAGTGGGAGTATAGTTAGCTTCCTCATACTGTATGTCGATGACATACTACTCATAGGAAATGACATCCTGACACTGCAGGAAGTTAAGTCCTGGCTCGGGAAGTGCTTCGCTATGAAGGATCTCGGAGAGGCTTCCTATATTTTGGGAATAAGGATAGTGAGAGACCGAAGTAAGAGACTAATAGGACTTAGTCAGAATACTTACTTGGACAAGGTGCTAAAACGTTTTAGTATGGAAAACTCAAAGAAGGGAGAATTACCAATCCAAAGTAATGCTAAGTTGAGTAAGAATCAAAGTCCGAGTACCGAAGTCGCGATAGCAAAGATGAGCTGAGTACCTTACGCTTCCGCAGTTGGCTCGATCATGTATGTTATGACTTGTACTCGCCCTGATGTGGCCTTCGCTTTAAGCATGGTCAGTAGATATCAAGGGAACCCTGGCAAAGCACATTGGACCACAGTCAAGAATATTCTTAAGTACCTTTGGAGGACAAAGGAATGGTTTCTAGTCCTCGGAGGGAGTGATGACTTAAAGGTGCGAGGGTATAGTGACGCTAGTTTCCAGACCGACAGGGAAAAGTATCGTTCGCAGTCGAGTTGGTTCTTTACCCTTAATGGAGGAGCATTGACTTAGAAAAGTTCCAAGCAAGAAACCGTAGCTGATTCAACGTGCGAATCAGAGTACATTGCAACGAGTGAAGCGTCAAAGGAGGTGGTATGGTTGAAGAACTTCATTGGAGACCTTGGAGTTGTACCTGCCATAAAAGAGCCTATGGAAAATTTCTGTGATAATGAAGGAGCGGTTGCCTTGACCAAGGAACCGAGGGATCATGGTAGATCTCGACATATCGACAGAAAATATCACTTTATTAGACATCGGATAGAAGAAGGACTCCTCATAGTAAAGAGGGTATCGTCAGAGGATAACCCAGCAGATCCGCTTACGAAGGGACTGAGTAGGGTTAAGCACTTGCAGCACGCTAGGAGCATTGGGCCGAAGGACGATATTAGCTTGGATTAGATAGTTTGGAAACATGTAATAGATAAATGTAATTGACATTTTATGATTAAATAAAGGAGTATTATTTAAAGTTTCTTTCTTATGTTAATTGTTTAACTATTGTTTCACTTTGCATGTTTTGACTTCCTGAATAATTGAGTTAATTAAGAATAAACGAATTATTCAAACGGTCCACAATCGTTCATATGTTGGAAGTAGGTATGAATGAAGACTGTCATGAATTGGTGTAGATTGTCTGAAAGGCATTGGACATAGAAAAGGTTTGCTACAACGTTCATGAGTGCTTATGAATAATATTTGAGCATTGGAATAAACCTGCGCTTGCTGGAATCACTTCAAGGAATTTATCATGAGTGATCGCAAGACGTTAATATCATATGGTCTTAAAACCAAGATATATGGTTTATTGTTTGCTAATTGATTGTGCATTGATAATGCGAAAACGCATCAGTAACTTGATGTCATAAAACGCATTGTTGTGTATAATTTTATTAGTGAATAGTGAATGCATATAAGTCGAAGTTTATTTGTTCCTTTTATCCTCAGAGGGTAAAAGCGATATCAGGGCCCCTCGATGATTTGATTTGACTTGTGTTCCGTGCCCGTTCAAGACTGAATTGATGTGTTCAATTAATTTCTATGTCAAATGAATCTGAGATCGAGAAACAAATTGTTGGACAATTAGTATGACTATGTTCCATGAGATTGTCCGCATGATATCTGAAACAGAGGACTGTATGTTCCCTTATCTAAAAGACAGGTTGCTGATAAGATCAGAGTTCGACAGCGTCTTTGAGAGCTACGATTGCTAATCGAGTTATGCTTGCATTTATGGTTACTAGACTTATCCAAGTGGGAGACTGTTGGATTAGTGTCTAAGCCCATAACCATATTTGGTAAGTACTTGACCCAGTTGTGCATGGTCCTTTTGGGTTGCCTTCACCAGAGCAACTTGACTGGAGAAATAATAGAGAAAAAGGTTATTATGATTTATTAATATATTATAAGAAGAATATATTAAAGGAGAAATCATATTCGTTTAATTAATATTGGTCAATAATTAATTAAGAATTAATTTTGAGATCGAAAGTAATTAATTAAACTAAAGGGGCTAAATTGCAACTATGTGATAGTTGCAAATTAGGGCAATGGGTGCCCTATGGATAGGGCGGACGAATTCAAGGAGATAGGGCCTTAGAATTCGTCCAAGATAAGGATTCTAGACTTATCTTATGGGTTGCTTGGTGAGCAAGCAATCAGATAAGGATAAGGACTGAAACCCTAATCTCTACCCTATATAAGGACCCCTTGGCTAAGGGAAATTGTCCACTTGATCCCTAGAAGACTTAGAGCTGATTTCCTGCCTCGCTCCTCTCTCTCTCTTGCCTCTCCATTTGGTTTTGGTGTTTGTGAGCCATTAGAGGTACTACACTTGTGGTACTTGCTTTCATAGACAAGGAGATTGAAGTTTTGAGTTGTTATTACAATATAACAACAAGAGGTATGTGATTCATTCTTCTATCTAAATTTCGAAATACCTAGATGCATGCTAGGGTTCTTCTTGTGTTCATAATGTTGTGTATCTAATAGTGAAAACATAGATCCAAATCTAGGGTTGCATGCACACATAGGATTGTTCTTATAAAACTCATCAATACACACATCTTGGATCGGAGAACTCGCTGCTCTACGGATCAGGCATCGGCTACCACATTAGCCTTGCCTGGATGATAGAAGATCTCGCAACTGGACAAATGATTTTGGAGAGATAGGTTGAATTTATTATTTGATTAATAAATTGAAATAAATGATTTGTTAATATATTATTAGAAAAGTATATTAATTTAAAATAGTAATATTTAATCTGAAGTTAACTAGAATTAATTTCGGGATTAAAAGAATTAATTAAAAGTGTAGGAGTTGAATTGTTATTGTTCAATAGTTGAACAAGTGGCAATCTAGATGATGGGTTTTGAGCATTCTAACACTTCCTAAGTGTACATGCAACCCTAATAACCTTGAATCTATGTTTTCTCTATATACATGCAAGTTTTTTTTTCAAGGTTATTTCCTAACTAGCATGGCATGGGGATTACATAAAACATAAAAAACTAGTAGAAATACATACCTTGTTGTTGCTTGGATTCCTTCAAGACTTTGTGAGCCTAGCACCCCAAATATTGTGCCTCAAATGCTTCACACAACACTACAACCTTGGAATAACTAGAGAGAATACTTCTACAATTCAAAATTGGCTATGCCCTCACAAGAATACTCTTAGCGCCGATTTTGCATGCTATAGGGTTTCTTTTATAGTGTGTCATAATTAGGAGTTACAAATGTAAACCCTAATTGTCATGACTCTTCATTTCTCATGACCCATGGGTTTGTAACTCCCATGGACTATCCATGAAGCTCCATATGGTCATAACCAAACCCATAAACCATGGATCATTAATCCACCATAAAAGAATTGATGATTGTCATAATCAACCCTATATATTTAATTAGTCTCACTTTGATCACCAAATTAATACTAGATTAATACTTGATCAACACTAATTAAATAATACTATCATTAATATATTAGAACTTATAATATATTAATAATCACAAGTGTACTTTCTCTCATTTTGTCTATCCAAGTATTGAAATGCCATGCAACCCAAATGGACCATGCCGGGTCGGGTCAAGTACATACCAAATAAAGTTATGGACTTAGACACTATATCCAACAGTCTCCAACTTGGATAAGTCTAATAACTATATTTGCAAATATGAATTGAAAATCCGACTACCAATTGTAGCTCTTTCAAAGTATCTCAGAACTGAGATGATGATGATACGCCATTTAAGATAATTGATCATATAATCCTCTATTCTCATGATATCAGCCGGACAAACACATGGAACATGGTCTTACTTATTGTCCAGCATTTGTTTCTCGATCTCTGATTTGTTTCGACATAGAACTAAATTGAACGCATCAATTAGGTTCTGACCGGGCCCGGTACATAGGTCAAAACCAAATCATCGAGGGGCCCAAATATCGCTTCTATTTCTAGAAGGAACAGATAAACTTCGACGGATATGCTTGTACTAACTACTTGTTGAATTATTCACAAAGGCATGTTTTATAACATCGAGTTACCAATGCGTTTTCGTACAATCAATGAATAACCAACTCATAGTCAACAACTCATATCTCTAGGTTTGAAGATTTATATGATATTACCGTCTCACGATCACTCGAGATAAATTCAATGAAGTGATGCAAGTGAGCGTGGGTTGAATCCAATACTCAGCCCTTATGAGTACTCATGAATGTTGTAGCAACCATTGCATTGTCTAAAGCACTTTAGACAAATCATACAAGCCAAATTCATGACAGTCTTGATTCATATCTACTTCCAACATATGACTGACTGTGGATGGTTTGAATAATATGATATATACCATAACATAATTATTCTGGAAGTCAAAACATGCAAAGTGAAACACAAGAATAATACTAATCTTATATGGCCCCAACACTTTGAGTGTAAATAAAACACCTTTTATTTAAGCACCATATTGATTACTCATTATTTATGTTTTGATTAATCAACTTTATGCTTGAATTAAAACATTAGTTGTCCCATGCTCCAAGCATGTACACTATGGTTTTCCAAAAAATTATGCCATACTCTAAGTATGCATACTATGTTTATATATGGTCCTCTATTTGTGAAATAGATCAATTGACAATATTCCAATGATGCTCATTTCATAATTCCAATCCTTGTTGTAAATGCAAGAATACCAAACTCTTGCCATTTACTGTAATCTGTTAGATTCTAAACTTATATGCAATGATCCCCTTGTAATGACTATGCACAGAAGTCACAAAGACTTGGCAACAGACATTACAGAGCATTCCAATGGAAAACAATTCCATGGAAATGAAGTCTCAAATTCAAAGTACATTCCTTTGAACATCCTTCTTGCATTAAGTTCTGTAATCTTACACAGATTTAAAGAGTAACTTCCACCTATGGAAACAATTCCATATTCCTTCTTGCATTAAGTTCACTAATCTTACACAGATTCAAAGAGTAACTTCCACCTATGGAAACAATTCCATATCCCCATTTTGACCATCACTTTTTAACAACAGTTGCCTCTTTTCAAAATATGTCTATATGGTCCTAACTCTATACTTCTAATTGTCCATGAGTAACCAATCTTTGGTAAACCTCAAACTGTCCTCGACAATTGCTTAATCATTTTAGTCATATCCAGTTCTAATCCCTTTTCCCTTCTTAATGCCCTAATAATTAGGAAAATTTAGAATGGATGAATATTATAGTACATGCAATCGATCCTATATCCGAAGCATATGAGACACGATTCATGCTATAAAATTTTTATTTACCATGTTCTCACAATTCGAACTATGAAGAGGTATGCCATAATCATAATCGAATTTTGAGAACGCAACATATATAGAAATTCCTTATGTTGAACAATTCCAACATAACATTCATATATATCCTTGACTAAAGCTGATAAAACTCAATCTAAGCTGGTAGAATTTGAATGAAGTATAAAATCCTCTCCCTTAATTATAGCAAACAACTTTTCAAAGCAAATTGAAACTTTTGTTTTCTATAATTAACATTGCTAACTTGCAATACTTAACATAATCATCATGCTCCCACTAGCATAATGATTACCAACATAACACTTTGTGCTCCCACTAGCTTTGACATGTACTCAGAAATCAACTGGACTTTTAGAAATCAATACTTTATTGACTTTCTTACCAAAGTTTATATTTCTGATACTAGATTGCTTTGATAAGACTTTATCAAAAACATACACCTTTCCTTAGATAGCTCACATGTTTGTCTAGACCTTTTGCAATTCTCACTAGTTAGTGTGCCGGTTAACCACACACGCTCCACTAACTATATGAGAATGCAAATATCACAACCGCTATTTACTTAAAATCTTCTTAGTGGAAGCGTTTCCTTACCATCATTTTCATGAATCGAAGAGAAACCTTATGAAACTTAGATTTTATGGTGTATGTGTTCTTTTCCATGTGAATTTTGTCAAAACCATAATCACGGGACTAGGTTAGTGACACTTCCAAATTCATATGGACTGAACTTGTGCAATCTTAATTTCTGGCCACCCGGCAACACAAGGGCCTACCATTGCTTCCAGGTTGTTATGCAAACAGTCGAGAACTCTCAGAACTCCAATGCAAAGCCAAGCTTAACTGAGATGAGCACAAAATATGTCAACACAATAGGTTACAAACCTCAAGTCGTGGGCTAGTGATTAACAAATCTCTTGATTGGTTCTTGAACCTATCTTAAGGTCCTTTTAAGACTCCCACTGACCTCTTGACATATATGATTCTCTTTGTCAAGAACCATTCCTTGACAAAACAAATATTCAAGAGCTAGTGCAAATTCTTATTAAGTTAAACACTTCTCACTATTGGTCTTAGCTGGTCTTTGTTTTATCCAAAACATCACAACTTACTAATCTCAAATGTACAAGAATAGGAAACATCTTACTCTACATTTGACGAGTGTTATGAAGTTTCTAAAGACTATGTCACTCAAGTTACAATCTTGGAGTATAACTCCAGGATTTGTTTTTGGCACGAAGTATGAATTATCTTTTGATTTAACCATTTCAACAATTCACGATTCCTCTCCTTAGGCAACAAACACACTAAGGTGTCCTTAGAGGAACAATTGTGATAAGGTTCCATAATCACTAAGATAATCATAAAACAAAATACACAAGTACTCTCCCATCGCTTCAGATTGGAGAAACTTTTATCTTTCTGCCTTATTTGATTCTTCTTATTCATTCTGCCATACATTGAAACTTTTCCAATATTTCAGAATTACACTTAAACTCGTAAGCATAACCATATTTACTAAACTTTAGTAAATCATAATGAATAATCTTATCAACCTTTGTGGTGGACCTGACCAGCACACAACCAAGTGTACCCAATCTCTTAGTCCTTCGCTTGACTCACATACAAATGTGAACAAGGAATTAGTCTTAATTTACCAAAGATGAAAATTCTCATTCATCACACAATACAACTTGCATGATTCCAAGTTTCTATCCAACTGAAACTTGGGTGATGAGAATCTTTCCTTATTTGGTAAATCATGACACTACCACTAATGAAAGAATCAAATCCATTTACCCATATTGCCTATCAATGGAAACATATAAGCAACAACCTTTTTCATAAATGCCATTGTAAGGATACTTAAAATAAATAAAATCAAAAGCATTTTTTCTTTTATTTGAAAATTTTGCGGAACACTTATCCTTACAGCCCATATGAAAACCTTGTTGTTATCTATTCCTAAGCAATATGTTTCAACTCTTAAGTAACAACTCAAAATTCTGATCACTAAACCATGCGATCGAAATCCATCTTCACGATCAGAATCAGCATATACTTCCTTTAAGTTTCTTCACTCTTCTTTGATTCTTAAAACATCAACATGTGACCCAGTCACATCATGCAATAAGAATCTCAGATTAGAAACTTAATAGAGTTAGACGATGGACTTTACCTGAAGTAGAGTCAAACATTTGACTTTACTATCCTTATGAACTTTTAGGTAAATTAGGCAGCTTTGCAACCAACGCCCTTCCTTTGGCACAGAAACATATGGACTCTCTTGACACGGTACACGGGACTATCACAGACTTAGCCTTTCTCTTTACCATTTTGTCAACGGAGTTGACTATGTCCAATCCCTTTCATTTGGGAAGAGAAAGGTATTCTGGACATCCAATGTTACCATTGTCAATGTCCATGGAAGTTTGGGAAGTTGATCTTGCAATCAATTTTTTGCTTTACCAATGCTCCAAATCATTTCTGATTCAGCATCATCAAGCAAATAGGTAAGATCATTAAGGGTCATGTCGTGATCTGTCATCAGGGAGTGACCAAGTCAACAGCCAGCGACCTTGAGATTTCAACACCCGACTCTCCCGGCTTGTCAATATGTGACTTAATCTCCAAGACCTAAGCACATATAGACTTTCTTTGCCAATAGGGATTGAGTGACTTTGAACTTATCATGTCTTGAAACTTGTGGGATAGGGAGATTTATTGGAGTAGGTGAAGGAAGTGAAGTATGATTTTAGTCCCACTAATACACAACAAAGGGATTGATCTTTCACCTTAATTGCCATTCGGGATATCATCTTCATTAGGAAGCTTCTTCCTAAAGATTTGGGAAGACCATAGCTGTCTAAACTAGACATCTATAATGGGAGAAATTCAAGTTAGTTGATTTAAATTCCTTAATATAACACCCAATATGAAATATTAAGGCTAGGACCCAATAACCTATTTATAACTGGAAGAGGGATGCCGTAATCCAAATTATAAAATAGTTAAAGGTAGGTAAATGACGATTTACCAATTTCCACCATTAGAACGAAATATTTTATTATTAGGTTTTATTGGTTTTGAAACTCCTAGATCTTTTGAGATACATTGAAATTTTCAATGGCATGTTTGAATCTCGATTGTGCCCTCTCAAGTTTGTGACTGGGATGCCGAGGATCACAAACAAGGTGTGAATAACCATACAAATTGACTTGGTACCCTTAACAATATTACCTAATCGATGTGCCGGTTAACCACACACGCTCCACCGATCTATAATAAAGTCAAGTTACCTTTTGCCACTCTTACTAGTCCATGTTAGTGTGTCGGTTAACCACACACGCTCCAATAACGACTTGGTAAGGTACAAAGTGTAATTTTATGGGCTAGCACCAAATTCACATTTTCCTAAAGTAACTAAGATTGGGAATTTATAATGTATAGTTACTTTATAATTCATTATACTTTTAATGAGAATTTAAAGTCATATCCTACCCGTTCGGCTAACGACCCTCCACCGATCAAGGAAGCGGTGGGTGAGAGTGGACACCCATTAAGTCACCATTTTATAGGCAACAACCTTATACCCCCTTATAGACCGGCTTCGTGACTGAGGCCTACTAACGGTAAGAATGACATATTCTTATACATATCTATATAATTAAAATTATAATAATAGTATAAGGGTGTATTTTAAACAATTAAAATACTTGGTGGTTTAATCTATTAATTAAACTATACTCTTAATTTAATTAAACTTAAACCATGTCTTTATGGAATTATTAACTCTTTTAATTAAACACTTTAATTAATTTAATGAAGTCCATAAAGTTTGAATTTTTTTTTAACTTTAAAAAAAATATTATTTGGAATTAAAGTGTAAGACTTTACAAATTCCAAAACTTGAGGGAAAGAATTGAAACTATTCCAAGTCTCTTCAATTTGTAACTTATGAGTTTTAATGGTTCATAAAGTTGAAGACTCTTCATTTTATGAAACCTACTACTCTTTAATTTCAACTTTTAAAGAAGTGACTTTTGGTTATCCATAACTTGAGGACAAGTTATGGACACCATCATTTCCATTAAGATCATGAATTAAACATACATGGAGGTTACACATAATTCCTATGATCTTCTAAAAACTCATAGGAACACAAATTCATGTCAAACAATTTCAAGAATCATATTAACATATACAATACTTGAAAGTTGATAAAAGTCATGCAAAAATGGGTTAACATAATCATTATCATTTTGAAAAACAGATTTTACAAGTCCAAAACAGATTGGGATAATGATTTTAATCCATTTCTAGAAACAAAACACGAAAAACTGCCCAACACGCTCCTACTCGTCGAGTGCAAGATCCTACTCGACGAGTAGGATGAATTTGTTCATGGACTCGGCGAGTCCTCTCCATGAACTCGGCGAGTCCAGTTGTCAGTGAGCAGATTTTTCGATTTTCAAGCAGTTTTGCATCAAGTATACAGAAAACAATCCTAGGCTCTGATACCACTGATGGGTTTTGAGCATTCTAACACTTCCTAAGTGTACATGCAACCCTAACCTTGAATCTATGTTTTCTCTATATACACGCAAGTTTCTTTTTCAAGGTTATTTCCTAACTATCATGGCATGGGGATTACATAAAACATAAAAAACTAGTAGAAATACATACCTTGTTGTTGCTTGGATTCCTTCAAGACTTTGTGAGCCTAGCACCCCAAATGTTGTGCCTCAAATGCTTCACACAACACTACAACCTTGGAATAACTAGAGAGAATACTTCTACACTTCAAAATCGGCTATGCCCTCACAAGAATACTCTTAGCGCCGATTTTGCATGCTATAGGGTTTCTTTTATAGTGTGTCATAATTAGGAGTTACAAATGTAGACCCTAATTGTCATGACTCTTCATTTCTCATGACCCATGGGTTTGTAACTCCCATGGACTATCCATGGAGCTCCATATGGTCATAACCAAACCCATAAACCATGGATCATTAATCCACCATAAAAGAATTGATGATTGTCATAATCAAGCCTATATATTTAATTAGTCTCACTTTGATCACCAAATTAATACTAAATTAATACTTGATCAATACTAATTAAAGAATACTATTATTAATATATTAGAACTTATAATATATTAATAATCACAAGTGTACTTTCTCTCATTTTGTCTATCCAAGTATTGCAATGCCATGCAACCCAAATGGACCATGCCGGGTCGGGTCAAGTACATACCAAATAAAGTTATGGACTTAGACACTATATCCAACACTAGAATCATCCATATGGTGGGCACGGTATCTTAGAGCCTAAGGATTTCTAGAATAATCCCTAGTGGATAATCAGGAAAGTGGATAATTACCTAGTTTAAGATAATCTTTGATTTGGGCTTATCTAGGGTTTCCTAACTTCACTATAAATAGCGTATAACCCTATGATTTTCGGCCAACCTTTTCCTTGGAAGACTTGGCCGAAATTTTGAAGTCTTCTCCCTTTTTCTCAATCATTCTTCATTGCTAGTGTTGGGTGTGAACCATTAGAGACGTGACATTTATGACGCTTGCTCTCAAGGATTCAACAACACAAGGATTTGGATTACTATTACTATATAGTGATTAAGGTATGATTAATCTTACCTTAATTTGTGAATTTCAAAATATATAGTAGCATGCTAGGGTTTTTTATTTTGTTGTTTAAGTTGTATGTTCAATTAGAGAAAACGTAGATCAAATTATTTAAGGTTAAATACACACATAGGATTTTTTGTTATGCTCAAAACCCATCAGTGGTATCAGAGCGTAGGTTTAGTTTTCTATTGAATTGTTACGATTTTGAACTAGAACAAGGAGGAGAAAAAAATCATCATTTTGTTCATCAAACACGTCGTGGTGTGAAACATCCCAAAAATACAACCCAAATATTTCATTTTTAAAACATTATTAAAACCATCATTTCATTTCCAATGTATAAAATCATAACTATGTGTTTCAAAATCTCATAATATCTATCACATATAAAATCTCATGTAAAACGTCATATCAAAATATCAGAGTAAAACTCCTAGGCTGAAGATTGTGGTGTGTGCCATGCGATCATCCCGGACCCTTCCCTTTGCTAGCGGAAGTACCTGAAACCAAAACTGAAAACTGCAAGCACGAAGCTTAGTGAGCTCCCCCAAACTACCACATACCATACAATAACACATATAACACATATTGGGCCTTGCCGACTGCATCGGGCCCCGCCCGGCATCAGACCGAAGTCCGACATGAATTGGGCCCTGCCCACTACATCGGGCCCCACCCGGCAACGGATAGAAGTCCGGCATAAATTGGGCCCCGCCCGACATCAAACCAAAGTCCGGAATAAACTGAATAGAACATAAACATAAACATATAACATAATCACATATACTGCATCGGGCTTGCCCGACATCGGACCGGAGTCCGAAACATATAACACATATCATAAACATGGATGAATCACGAAGACATCAAGCATACATAACTAGTTCTCGGGACTGCCTCGGCATCGTACCGAAGTCCAGAACTACAATCACCTAAACGGGCCGGCATTGTCGTCGTAGACCCGTTCCTACTGGAAGGAAACTCACCTCTCAAATTTGCTGAAACTCGTGCGAGGTAATACTGTCTGCTGCTCCAACTACTCCGCGACTATCATGACCAATTGAACACTTTGTCAAAAACTGGAGATTCTATATGGGTAGATGACTATTCTACCCCTACTATGGTGTGGGTCATATCCAAGGCCCAAATCCTTTTAACATTTCCAAGTCCACTAATAGTCCAACTAAAGACCCTCTAATGGCCCAATTTTCTAAATTGGGCCCAACTTCTCAACGAGCCTATCGCATCCCAATGATGTCCATAGTTTATAAACAGACCCCTGATGGCCCATTAAGACCCAATAGATAATAAGTCCAATAGCTGGCCAACCCAAAGCCCAAAAGGTAAAAGCCCAATACTGTTGAGTACGTGAGGGGTACTCCTCTGTACATAGCGCGTACCCGCTGCATGGACTGTACGATGTGCGTACATGCTGGTACGCCCAGCGTACCACCCTATTAAGCTATACCTCCATTAAGCACTCATTACTCCACTTAACAGGGTATAACTACATATCCAAGTCCTTTTTGATGCCTTAACCCCTAAAGTCGATCAATTGGTGGTTTGCAACCCACCAAGCGAGCCCAAACATAGAATAATAGCAACTAACTTCATAAGATTGGCTAGATATCATGCATGGCTTCATTAGAGCCTCAAAGTTTGGAACTTTACTGCTAAAGGAATGGTTTGAGCCTCAAGGATGGCAATCCCAAGCTTAAAAACAAAATGGTATGATAAAGGCCCATCCTTTGGACCTAAAAAGGTCCAAAACTCCATGATCTTAGATCTACTCTTTTAGGTGGAAAGTTTAAAGCTTTATACCTCCTTTGTGATCCCAAAGAGGAAATAGTTCCAGTTCCTTAAGCTCCTTGCACCTTGGTTCTTCTCCTTCAACTTCTCTTCACTTCTTCCAAGCCTTCCTTTACTCAAAACAAGCTCAAGAGGTCAACACACTTATCAATGGAGTAGGAAAGGCGTATTAGGGTTTTTTTGACGGTGGAGGTTGGTAAGGAGGCCAGGGGTGTGGCTATAATGAGGTATTTATATGCCTTAAACCCTAAAAATTAGAGTTTAGCTCCTGCTCACTTACGTTGCACGTAACCCAGGTATGTTGTGCGTACGTGTGCGTGCCCGCCGAATCCAATATGTGTCTCTACGCCCTGCGTACACCATGGCTACGCTCAACGTACGTCTCATGGGCGACCCAATTCTTGGTCCATCAACTTTGTTCCAAACGAAAAACCCCTTTAACCTATTAGGCCCAAAGATAAATCATCATAAAACAAATAAATAAAACTAATACCTCAATTATCGGTTGTTACATGGTGTTCTTCCAACACGGCATGTTGGCCTACGACATGGCGTGATGATCATCAAACACGACGTGTTGAGCTGTCAGATCTGAAATTTTGTGCCTTATCTGCCGAATCTGCTTTTATTTGATAATTACTTGCTATACTTATCCTCCAAATTCGATTTTGATGTATCTATAATGATAAATTAAAAGCCTAGAAGTTAGGAAATAAATATTTGACTTAATTAATTGTTTTGTTGATTGATATGATTATTTTAAGAGTATAAATAAATTTGGATATTATATGAATTAAATAATTAATGTCAAATAATAATTGGTATTTTCAAAAGTTTAAAATACATCCATATGGATCTTATTATTAATTTAATTAAGTAATTAATTAAACGACAACTAGTAAATCCATAAAATGGTTTAAATTTAATTAAATTAAAAGTTTAATTTATTAAACGATTAAACCCTTGCAAATTTAAAATGTTTTAAAATTTACCTTAAATATATTATATGTATAAGAAAAGTTAGTCAAACCGGTAGTACGCCTCATTCACGAAGCTATACTATAAGGGGAGTTTAAAGAAGCAGCCTATAAAATGACCGTCATTCGGTATCCATTCTTACCCACCGCTCTCTTATATGGTGAAGGGTCGTTAGCCAAACGGGTTCGATAGGACAATTAATTCTCATTAACAAGTATAATGCGATATAAAGTAGCTAAACTATTTTAAATTCCACTCTTAGTTACTTTAGGAAAAATGTGAATTTGCTTGCTAATCCATGAAATTGCATATTACACTTTATGAGTTGTTAGTGGAGCGTGTGTGGTTAAACGGCACACTAATGGGGGACTTATAAAGGGTGGCAAGGGTGTCTCAAAAATTATCGTTGATTAATGGAGCGCGTGTGGTTAACCAGCACATTAAACGTGATGATAAATAATGTCGAGAGTACTCAACTAATTTGCATGGTCATTCACATCGTGTTTGTGATCCTCGGTATCCTAGTCACTAAAGTGAGAGCATAGTCGAGATTAAACATGCCATTGAATAGTTCGATGAATCTCAAAATATCTAATAGTTTCATGAGATTGAAATTGGAAAATGCCTTACCTACCTAAGATTAATTCGAATTTGATTATGACATCCCTCTTCAAAGTTCGAATCGAAAATATGGGTCTTAGCCTTAATTAATTTTATGGGTTAATAATTACAGATTAAAATCAACTAACTTGAATTATCTTTTCTCCTATTATAGATGTCAAGTTTAGACAAAAATGGTCTTCCTCGTTCTTCTAAAATTGTTTTTCCTCTATTTGAAGATGATCTTCCACATGTTGATCAAGATGAAAGAATGTTACCTTCTTCAAGAAATAGTGAAACTCGAGATCACGCTTCTTCAAATCTTCCTCCTCCTCCTCCAGTGAGTCTCCCCAAGTCATGTTTTCTTTAAGTTGAAAAATACAAAGTTACTCAAGCCATGTTGGCAAACATCAAGATGGAAAGTATGTGTGTGCGCATGTTCTAAAAATGAAATCGTGCATTGACAGATTAGGGATGTTGGGTGTCTCTTTCCCAAGGGAGCTAGTCATTGATTTGGTTCTACTTTGGCTTCCTAAGTCATATAGTCAGTTCATTAAAGACTACTATATGAGGGATCACGACGTGACCCTAATTGATCTGACACACATGTTAATTGTTGCTGAAGCAGAAATGCGTAAGAGCACAAGTCAAGAAAAAGTGTTTGAAGGAACTGTCTCCCAAATTTCCATGTTCATTGACGTTAGCAACAATGGTAGTCCAGAAAAGGTTTCTCTTCCCAATGGAAAGGGATCGACCAAGGTCAAACTGTTTGACCATATGGTAAAGAGAAAGGCTAATTCTAAGATGGTTCCATGTATTGACCCTAAAGAGTCCATATGTTTCTATTCCCAATTGAAGGGACATTGGTTGCGAAGCTGTCCAGGCTACCTGAAAGATCTTAGAGATGGTAAAGTCAAGTCATAGGACTCAACTTCAGGTACATCCATTATCTAACTCCAATTTTTTTTATTAATTTCCTATCCATAGATTCTTAATAAATGATGTGGTGATCACATTCTGATGTTTTTTCAGGATCTAAGAGAAAGAAGGAAGCTTAAGAAGAGTTAGTTGAATCTGATTTCGGTCGCATGGGTCAATGATCAGATTTTTGAAGTTACTACTTAGGATTTATGATAATTTAATAGATTGATTAGGAGATGTTTAAAAACATATTTTTCATTTTAAACTGTAAGGACAAGTTCCAATTTTTTGATTATTATTAATAAAAGTGAAATTTTGATTTATCTAGTGTTTCCTTCTAATGGCAGTTATGAAAGTGTTGGTTACATTTCTATTATGAGCAATATTAATTGTGGATTTGATTCTTGTTATATCACTCATGGTATTGTCATAATTAACCAAGTGAAAAGGAATTCTTATCGCCCAAGTTTCAATTGGATAGAACTTTGGAGTCATGCAATTTGAATTGCGTGATGTATGAGAATCTTGATCGTTGGAAGACTATGACTAGTTCATTAATAACATGTTTATATGAGTCAAAGTGAAGGACTAATGGATCTAGTACACATTGATGTGGACTATTCAGATCCGCCACAAAGGATAATAACTTTATTCGTAATGATTTACTGATGTTTTATTAAATATGGTTGTTTTTATAAGATTAAGCATAATTCTAATACCTTGAAAAGGTTTCAATGAGTAGCAGTGTAAGGTCCCACCCGTAATGACATAAAATTTTCGCTTTTAGATTACATAAAATTTCAATAAAACCAAGGAAATTAAGATTTATCAAAACATCATCATATCAGAGTATATCATAGAATGCGAAAACATGTGGTGTGTGCTCTACGATCATCCCGAGCTCTTCCATTTGAAAACCGAAGCACCTGAAACATAAACTAAAAACCGTAAGCACAAAGCTAAGTGAGTTCCCCAAGATACCACATACTAAACATACATAAATCACATACTGGGCCCCCACCCTCCATCGGGCCTCACCCGGTCTCGAGTCCCACTCGGGCTCGGGCCCCGCCCGACATCGAGCCCCACTCGGATTAAGGATCTATCGATCACCAGGCCCCACCTGACATTAGGCCCCCACCCGATACACACATAATCATATAAACATATAACCTTACTAGCACATTCAATAATCACAAAGACTATAGCATCCAATATAGTCATCGAGCCCCACTCGGCATCGGGCCTCGCCCGGTAAGCATAAAAACACATATTGATAACTAACATACAATATCCTTATCAGGCCCAGCCTGGCATCGGGCCTTGCCTGTTAATCATACCATCATATAACACATGCAAGATTTGAAAATACATCTAGAATTCTAACATATAAACCATGGGCTGACATTGGTGCCTTCGACTCACTAAATTCAGTGAGGAGACTCACCTTGCATTGCCGAATCACACTGACGATCATTGGCTGCTAGCTGATAGATTCCCCGAACTGTCAATATCAAAACAACACTCAATTAAGAATTGGATTCAAAACCATAACCATAAATTCATACTCGGAGTAAAAAGACAGTTTTACCCCTAACCTAGCTTGATCCAAGACTAAGGCCAAAACTCACAACTTGAAACACGCAAAAGCCAAATAACCAACCAAGGCCCTAATATGGACTAATTTTTCAAATTGGGCCCAAAACCCCTTACGTGGGTGTTACCCTAAGCCCAACCAATTTTCCTAGTCCGAAACACTTTTACACCAGATGCCCCATTAAGATCTCAAACACCCAAGCCTAAAAATGAAACCTAATACGAAACCTAAAAGCAAAAACCCTCCTAAATGAGTACGTGGGTCGTACTCAGCTGTACGCTAAGCGTACATGCAATTTGGCTTGTACGCTGTGCATACAGACTTGTATGCCCAACATACTCATCTGTTAAGCCAATTTCCACATTAAGCTGTTAATGCTTAAGTCCAAAAGCACAAACCACAAATCTGAGCCCACACAAGTGTTTAGAACCATAAATTCACTGATTTTGTGAATTTGCAAGACCCAAAAGAACCAATCTTCAAGATAAAGTATTATACTTTCACCAAAATGGGAACCATCTCATGCATGGGGGATTTCAAATCCTAAAGGAGACAACTTTATGGGGCCAAAAAGGTACAAAAACTTATACAACATAGATCTAAGCCAACAATGAACAAGATCAAAGCTTTTTACCTCAAACAAGCTGGAAATGAAGCACATAATCAAGATCCAAAAGCTCTTCCTTGATCCACAACATTACACCAAACTCCATCTTCTTGGAAATGACCGAAAAACACTAAGATGCACATAATGAGCTCAGAAATACCACCATGGAGGCTTAGGGATGATTTCTAGGGTTTTGGGGGACTTGGAGGCTGGTAAAGAGGCCAACCCTAAATACATAACGAGTTTATATAGGGTACACCTCCAAAAATTAGGGTTTTTCCTTTCTCGTCGTATGCCCCGTGTACTCCTCGTATGCTCAGCGTATGAGGTCTCGCAACCCCGATCTGACCCTTGCAGTACGTAAGCATACACAACATTACGCCCAATGTAATGCCCTACACATCTGTATGCCCCGCATACTCCCTAAGTACACTCCGCGTACTAGGGTTTCCTATTAAACACTTAAGCACTTCAAAGGCCATAACTTCTTCATTATAAATCCGATTCCAGCGATCCTTATATCCATCAAAAGGTAACGAGAACCCTACACATTAATCAATCTATACCTGACTTACAATTTCCTGAACAAACCTCCAATTTCCATAAAAGCCCGAGCTGGCAAATTATCGAAATACCCTTTGACTCCAAAACACAAACTGAATACCCGAATCACCAAATTACATTAACCACCCCAAAATGAGTCCAAATCTCAATTCTTCAAGGGTCCTAAGACCGCTAATACCCAATCCTTGATCACTACTCCGAAATGGGAAATGATTCGAAACAGGGTGTTATAACTCCCCTCCACTTAAACTAGATGTCGTCCTCGAAATCTTTCCATACCATCTCCGGCACGCCCAATAACTTGAGAAATACGGCCACAACCTTGAGTCTACCCCAGCTTTCCCAAGGTATCCTAAACCAACCCTCACGTGGCTCTATAACCCGAAGATAAACGAATCCCTTGCAGCATAATCACATTTAATCAATCTAAAATCTGAAGTCTCGAGATAGCTTGACTCCCTGAAAGATCGCCCATATTGAATCATTGCCAAATCACTTCCACTTATCTCCCAAGTGACTACTCAACTTCTGAAAAATTGAGGTTCCAACTAGAAAACAAAATCACAGACCAAATAACCTCGCAGAACACTTATACTTTACAGAAGGCTCAGATAATCCTTCGAGTATGAGAATTATCCCGCTATAGTTAGACTCAGACGAGAGCTGCACAACAGTATTGTGACAACCCGAAATTTCTATCTTGTACACTTATTCAAATCAATCAAGGTCAGACTCGTTTTTGCTACCTTCTTGCACTGTTTAGAGTCAATTGGAGTGTTTTAAGCCTAGTATAATCAAGGTATGAGGCTAGGTATGAATATAATCTAGTTCAACACCTTTCAATTGAGCTAAACACCCCTTAATGAGGTGTGCGGCCGTACACATGGGTGTACGTCCGTACACCCATCCCAACCGTACACTCTCATGTATAAATGAGAGTCTTAGCCTCCATTTACCTCTTTTCACACTCCTAAGCCAAGATATCAACTTCTCTCTCAAGTACCATCTGATTTTCCTTCTAGATCTTCAAGTTGTAAGTGTTTCTTTCTATGATTTGTTGATTCATTACACTATCTAGTAAGGATCTATCATTTCATCCATGAAATTACATCTTTTGTTTAGATCTTCAAGTGTTCTCCAAGAACACCTACTAAGTTTTTGGACCTCAAACACCCCTAAAGGCTTCTATATTGTAAGTACCACTCCTTGTGCTTGTTATTTACTAGTTATACTACTTATAAACCATCCAAAACATGATCATCAAGGAGTGTATGGCCGTACACACACCATGTGGCCGTGCACCCCTTTGTTAAGTGCTATTTAGCTTCAAACTCAACTTCTAAGCTAGCAGATGATCAATAGCACTTATGGGATGCAAGATAGAGACTTGGAATACACTTTTGACCATTTTGGCATGATCATCAAGGGTGTACGGCTGTACACTCTTTGTGTGGCCGTACACACCCTTTTTAAGGCCCAAAATAGCAATCAACTTTCATTAGGGCTAAGCATTGTTCAAGACACACTTCGTAGATGCTTAGTAAGACTTTACATCACTCATGGGCATGTTTCACCATGAGTGTGCAGCCGCACACCCACTTGGGCCGTACACTCTGGCCGTACACACACATGAAACACACCATTTTGGTCGTACACTCCAAGGTGTGGCCATACACCCATGATATGCAAACCTTGGTACTTCTAGCACTTGAATCTAAGTGTTTCCTATGTCCTGGGGTGTCTTTCCTTGCATAATTAGTTGTTCAAATTCTAATTGGATACATATATGTGTCATTATATGCTTATTAGATTCCGTTGTGCTCAAGTCTACACTTGACACTTAGCATCCTACAAACCGATCTTTCATTCGTATCACTCACTACAGGTGAGTTCATACCCCTTAACTTATTTTTTAAATGATTTTAAATGCTTTTATGGGGGGGGGGGGGAATACATGTAGTAACATTATAGTTATTATATCAATCACATGTGATTAATAACTATCAAACAAACAGATTTATTATACTTCAAACTGTGTTATCAAACAAACTGTTTCAAATCGTTTTACAAACTCTTTTATATGCAAAACCCGTTATTAAACTCTTTCAAACTTATATATTATCAAAATCATATCTATATAAATATAGTTATATAAGTAGGATTGAAAGGACTTAGGACTGATAACTCGCCTTACTTCCTGTTCCTTGTTTAATTGTGGAGTTAGGGTATTCGGTTGTTTGTCCGACGGTCGTTTGAATCTTAGTTATATATTATATGTATGTATATGGATATTAAAGTTCTACATTCAGTTCAATTCCTTTGGGTAGCAAAGGCGTACAAACAGTTTCATTCATACAAACAACTTTACTAGTAAACTATAATATGTATAGTTTACGAAGTCACTACTCACTATTTCTAGTACAATGAAACATACAAGAGTCAGTTCATTCATGAATCAATACAAACTTACTATTATGAGAAACAGAACGAACATACTATGATGTGAAACTAAGAGAACATACGATACACTACACTATACAAGAGAACATACTATGATGCGAAACTAAGAGAACATACACTATACTAAAGAGAACATACAATACACTATGCTAGTACAGAGAGAACATACAAACACTAGAACACTATAACATTAATGTGAGCAACTACTTCATGACATGGCAAGCAATCGTCGTGTTGTGTTTTACAACCAGAGTCTCCTGGAGGGAGAGCGTGAATTGGTGTATAGATCTATACGGGACTGAAATATCCTACACCTTGATGCTAGCTACAGTGGTACCTGCAGGTCTACGGGTGACTAATGTCATACCATTTCGATGCCTTAGAGTGTCGTGTTTCAACTAGTCGATCAAGCATGGTTACAACTATATCACATTTTGCCTTAATTAAAAACAATGGTTTTAAGGTAGTTAGTACAATGGTAGTAGCTATATACTAATACTACATGTACATCATTATTATTTTCCCATTACATTCGTAACTTGAGCTACTCACTTAAACGGTAATGTAAACTATATTTCTGGTAAATGATAGTCTATCTTTGGGGAAAATTACATACCTTTACAAGCGAATGACATACAGAACATTTGGGTCTTGGTAGAAGGCTACTTTTAGTATAAAATATAGGATTTTCTAGGAGATACAAACATTTACAAAACAATTACAAACATATACAACCATTTACTACAAACACATTAATACAAGCAATGACACTAAAATACTTATGAACTCACTAGCTTTAATGCTGATCTACGCTTTCAAAATAACTTGTATTCTCAGGTCATCAGTAGACGGGTACCGATGCCAGGTTTTGAGAAGATGGAGCACATTCAAGACTCATCTTTTATTTTGAATTCATATTTTTGGTGTCTTATAAACTATACAGAACACACTTATATTAAATATTATTATTAATGCAATGGACGATGTTGTTGCTTGTTTACTATTATGCATTGTTATGATATTGTACATGACGTCCTCCGCCCATGAACGTTTCTGCCTTTCAGGTTTTCGGGTGTGACAAGTATCAAAACATTTACTATGATATTATCCAATCCTAACTGCAAGTGACCTAACATCTCTTTCGAATAACAAGCTACTCCACACACGAGTTCCAAATCAATAATACTGCCTTTAATTATCTTGATGCCATTCACAAATAGAACCAATACAAGAAGCCATCACAAGAGCTTGATCTACCATCAAAACTGAATCCATTCATTACCCTTATACCCTTCGATTGATGCCCTTGACATATAGATACACCGATCCTTATCCCACAGAAACAAAAATCTTGCACAAAACACTCGCGATACCTAACTCAAGATCTTACCCAATAACGAACCTGGTACTCAACTCATAACCCAAGATTCACAGATCGGAGCTTGCATTTCACCCAAGACCTTCTGATAACGACAACCCCATGCTAGAATGAGATATAAAGGTTTCCAAACCTTCGTTGAGACTACTAGTATCGCAAATAGTCCAACCACTAGGTTCCTAAAAGTCCAAATAACAAGGCTACCTAGCCTATAAACCCCTATGCATCATACATTGATCACCCACTAAATCCTGCCACTCAAGTTCTAATTGTTGAACTAATGGTCTCTACCAGGTTCCACCTAGATTGCCATAATCACACGGGCCTCACCCACGGGTCCCACCCAACTATACCACAGAGCAGCCTCACTCACGGGGCCCACCCATCAAAAGATACCCAGCCTCGACTACGTCTCGGACCCCAATGGTCCTCAACCTAAACATAGAATAATCCTCGACAATCCTGGCCGACGTGCCCAAGGCACGAATTGATTCCCCCGATACGCACATGACCACCTCCAATGATAGTCTACCTCGAACTAGTGAATGCTACGATCCCATCATAGTTTTACAACACCTCAAGATGACCATGGATACCACCCATGGATTTACCACACCTCAAACCATCACAACCCCACTCATCCTGAGCCGAAACCTGTATCCCACTACATCCAATTAGGTGTCCGGGTCATACTTCGAATTCCGAAGCCCTGAACCTAGGTTCAATCACAATCCTGTTGTGCATGATAAAGAAGATGCCTACCAGCAGTTGTAACTTTCCTGAACTCCTATTTACACAACCTCAATATAAACAGACACTTGAGTCATCTCTCCTCCTAGACAAGATGTGAAACTTGCCCTAGTTCACACCTTTCCTTCCTTATGGAAAACCTGATCAATTCTCCCCCACTTGGATTCAAAGAAGTTCGCTCATCCCTTAAGCCCAATGGGTTCCCAACCCATGAACCTCATATAGCATGAACTTTTTTACGACCTACACTAATCAATACTAACGTTCCATTGGTAGCCTAACTCACTGATCACCCGATTCCTGAAATCCTGTAGAATACTCTTGAAGCCTTAACCAATCTGATAATCCAAATCACTTCCCATGATACCATATGAATTCCTTATGTTCTTATGTTGGTAACTAAAAACTACAACCCTTGCCCTGAACTGACGAATCTTCACCCCCAACTTCCATTCTTAAAGAATCACTGGACTCTAACCGTCTACAACCCATGCGGAGATAAAACTCCCTTGGCATTTCCAATAACCAAACAACTCATGCAATTGACACCACTATCTTCCTACTACTACTCCTCTCCTAATAACGATAGTGCTTGGACCCAAAAGTTCTTCCATAGGAAACTGCCGATCATACCCGAACATATGATAAAACCATTGAACCCTGACTTCACTGGAGAGCTAACCCCCTAAGCCTAACCAAAGATCCTCCAAGAAATACTCCTGGATTGATCCCAACAAAGACCCAGAACAACAACGGAACACGCTGAACGCACTTATCAAGATACAACCCTCTGAAGATTCATCGAAGACTCCCGACATGCAGAATGACATTTCAGAATATTTTATAATATAATCCAGACACTAGCAGAGAACCAACCTGAGATATAAATTACCCAAACCCAACAAAATTCTAATGCAATACAAATTCCCGATAACAACCCAGAAGAAGACAAAAGACGACATACCCGCAAAATCATCCGATGAAATCATAACCTCCTCCTCCTGAATTACCCTGACCAACCTGAGGACATGGTGCAAAACTCCACTCCAATCCCAAATAACTGGAACTAACAATATGATCCTTCTTCCAAAAGGATTCTAGGGATCCACTAGCTTTGGGCTCCAAATGAGCCCCCAACTGCCCTACCATAATCCCGGCCCGAAAGGACCCGAGGTGACCATCAAAGAGCTCCAAAATCCCTTCCTTGGCTAAACCAAAGACAACCAAGGTCCAATCCGAAACACTGCAAGTAATCTTCGATGAGATGAACTCCCGCGACCACGCATCGATCGACTCTGTACCATCTACTAAGCCAAAACAAGAATCTAAACCCCATTCATGAGTGTTCGGCACCATACCGAAACAACATGCAAAAGATTCGAATATAACCAAGAATCCTCATCCCAGAGGCTTCCTAGATTTTCCAAGACTCTCCCCGATTCAAGTATGGATCCGGTGCTTTCAGTAGGACAGACCCAATACTACCTTTCACACCTATCCATACTGATGGGTTTTGGTCATAAGAGCATCCTATGTGCTCATACAAACCCAAATGCTTGGATCTAGGTTTCTCTAATGTACATGCAAGTTATCCAAGAATATAAACCCTACATTTAGAATATAATAATCAATATAACATATAATTAGGGTTTAGATCATACCTTGATTGTTATATAGCAATAACAATCCCAATTCCTCCTTGTATTGACTTTAGAAAGCTTAGAGTCACAAATGCCACTCCTCTAATGGCTCACAAACACCAAGAGCAAGAGGATGAGGAGGAGAGAGGAAGGAGGCTGCCCTAAAACATGTGAAACCCTAGGAGAAGTCTTAGCCAAGTTTTTGGGTCATAAGGGATCTATATATAGGAGGCTATTAGGGTTATCTTAACAAGGAAACCCTAATTTGGATGCTTAAGCCCTAAGCAACCCATGGATTCCTTTCCTTAAGGGCTTGGACGATTTCCTCATGGGTTTCCCCATAGAACTCGTCCACTCCTTAATACAAGGCAATCCATGGCCCAAATTGCAATTATCTTATAATTACAATTCTAGTCCCTTAAGTTTAATTAATCTCTTTTAGTCACAAAACTAATTACCAATTAATTATTGACTAATATTAATTAAACAATATGATTTCTCCTTTAATATATTATTCTCATAATATATTAATAAATCATATTTAATCCTTTCTCTCCATAATTCATCCTATCAAGTTGCTTTGGTGAAGGCAACCCAAAAGGACCATGCACCATCGGGTCAAGTACATACCAAAATAGTTATGGACTTAGACACTAATCCAACAGTCTCCCACTTAGATAAGTCTAATAACTATTATGCGTATGACTTCAGATCCTGATCTGCAATCGTAGCTTTCCAAAGCCGCTGTCAACTCTGATCCTATCAGATACGCGTGTCCTTTAGATAAGGGACCATATATTCCTCCATTCTAGATATCGTATAAGACATGATTTCAAATCATTCTCTTTGTACTATTTCTCGAATTTCGATTTATGACGACCGACTAATTGAGCAAATCAAATTAGCCCTAGCCCGGCCGAGCATTTATGTTTGTCATCACTAAATCATCTAGGGGCCCAAAGATATCGCTTTTATCCTTCTTTGGATAAAAGGAACTGATAAAATTTGATTCAATGCTCGCTTGCACTCACGCACCGAATCACACACAACATTATGTTTTATAACACCAAGTTACTAGTGCGTTTACATATTATCAATTTGCAACCGATTTGCAAGACACAACTCACACATCTCGGTTTCAAGAATATAAGATGTTATCGTCTCACCAATCACTCGTGAAACAATCCATGGAGTGATCCAAGTGAGCGTGGGTTTAATCCAATGCTCAAATCATATTCATAAGCACTCATGAATGTTGCAATAAACATTTTCTTATGTCTAATACACTTTAGACAATCCACACACTAATTCACGACAGTCTTCTTTCATATCTACTTCCAACATATGAACGACTGTGGCCCGTTTGAATAATTTGACTGTTCTCAACCAATTAAATTATTCAGGAAGTCAAAACATGCAAAGTGAAACACAAGGATAATACTAATCCCATATGGCCTCAAACCTTTGAGCATAAATAAAACACCTTTTATTTATCACCATATCGATTACTCATTATTTGTTGTTTCGGGTAATCAACTTCTTACTTGAATTATTACACTTGTCCCATGCTCCTAGCATGCACACAAAGTTTACCTATGGTTCTTACTTTGTGAAATAGATCAAATTGAACACACTTCCAATCATTCTCATTTCACAACTTCAAATCCTTTTTCATAAGTGAAAGAACATCAAATTCTTGCTACTTATAGAATATGCTAGATTCTAACATTCTATGCAACGATCCTTTCGTAATGTCACTGCACCAAAGTCACAAAGACTATTGCCAATGATATTACAAAGTCCTCTATCGGAAATTTTTACAATTCAATTCCTTAGATATGATGTCTCTCATTCAAGGTACATTCCTTTAAACATCCTTTTGCATAAAAGTTTCTAATCTAGATATAGATTTTCAATATTCAACTACCTATATGGACACATTTCCATATTTTCCATATGACAACTTATTCTTATTATAATCTTATCTATTCGTAATAGTGTTGATATGGTCCACTCAATATGGAAACATTTCCATATTTTCCAATATTATAGTTCCAACTACTCATAAGCGACCAATCCTTGGCGAACTTTGGATTGTCCTTTGGTAGTTGTTTATTTTAGCCAAAACCGATTCTTGTACCTTTTCCCTCTAAATGCACTAGACATTTGGAAAATTTTAGAATGGTCAAATATTATAGCATTTGCAATTGATCCTATACCCGAAGCGTATGGGACACGATGCATAATGTCTTACATAAAGATTAGATACTTTATCAATCTTTTGCCATAATGTTTTATTTGCTATGTTCTCAAAATTCGAATTGTGAAGAGGAATGCCGTAATCATAATCGAAATTTTAAGAACACACTATGTACCTTTGACTAAATTTATTAACATTCCACAACCTAAGCCTTTAGATTTGAAATGAAGCATAATATTCTCTCCCTTAATTATAGCAAAACAACTATTCCATCCTTACGACTTTGCAAAGAATGACTCTTGTTTTCTATAATTAATATTGTCAACTTGCAATACTTTCCATAATAATCATACAATCATAACTTTTATGCTCCCACTATCATGATGATTATTATAAACATAACACTTATGCTCCCACTAGCTTTGACATGTCTTTAGAAACATCTTAACTTTCAGACAAACAATACTTATTGAATTTCTTAATTTCATGTTTCTAATACTTAGTGCTTTGATAATCTTTTATCAAGGCTTCTTGAACTTATACACCTTTTCCTTAGATAGTTTATTTGTGCGTCTAAACAATTAAGACTAATTGGCAAACCTCACAACTCAAATTATGGAAAGGGATACCGTAACCATAATCGAATTCGAGAATGCAATTTTACAATCACTATCTTCTTAAAATCTTTCTTAGTGAAAGCATTTCCTCACAATCATTTTCATGAATGAGGAAATCTTATGACACTTAGATTCAAACGGCGTATGTGTTCCTATCCATGTGAATTTGTCAAAACCAAAGTTTACGACAAATTCAAACTCATATGGACCGAACTTCCTTAATCTTGATTTCTTGCCTTATGGTAGTACAGTTGCCCACCATGTCTTCCAAGTAGTTAAGCAGCTCACCCTTTCCTATCAATGTACTTTTCATTGATCAAGGTCCTTGCCTTTTATGCATTCAAATGAGAACTCATGGAACTCACATGCATAATTAACTCAATTGGAGTGGCACAGAAATAATGTCAACACGATAGGTTGTAAACCTCAACTTGTGTGCTAGTGATGATCGATAAGGTCTATTTTGATTTGTTCTTGAAACCTTTCAAGACCATTAAGACTCCCACTGACTCCTTGACATATAAGATTCTCTTGTCAATAAACATTTCTTGACAACCAAATATTCGAGAGTTAGTGTAGTTTTTATCAAAACACTTCATAAATAGGTTCTAGTTGGTTTTTGTCTTATCCAAGACATCACAACTTTCCTCATTTGATGAATGTTATAAACCTTCTTAATACTTATCACTCAATTTCACAATCTTGACTCTAAGACTTGTTTTGGAACGAAGTATGATTGACTTCTTGATTTAACCATTTCTTCAATTCTTGATTCCTCTTCTTAGACATACAATTGTACTAAGACTCACTTAGAGGATCAATTGAGATATGGTTCTTAATCATTAAGACCTATCATAAAGCATAAAAGCTACTCTCCCTTCTTCTTAGAATGGAGAAACTTTTATTTTTCTGCCTACTTGATTCTTCTTATTCGTTTTGCTATTGATTTAAACCTTTTTAATCAATTCCGAATCACACTTAATCTTATAAGTATAATCATATTTACTAAACTTTTAGTAAATCATGACGAATATCTTGTAACTCTTATGATGGACTTGATCAACACACAACTTTGTGTACTCGATCTCCTAGTCCTTCACTTGACACTTTGTCAATGAATTAGTCTAATTTCCAAATATGAAATTTCTCATTCATCATGCAACCAAGTTGCATGATTCCAAGTTTCTGTCCAATTGAAACTTGGGCGATGAGAAACTCTCCCTATTTGGTAAATTCTCGACTTTCCATAAACATCATAAACAAGAATCATATCCACTTGTTGTAGAAAAATGCAAACATCAATTTTCATAACGATTTCATTGCAAGGAAGTAAACAAATAAATAGTCAAACCAAAATTTATTTTATTTATAAAAGCAGCGGAAAACATTTGTCCTTACAATGCAAAATACATTGAAAACTATGTATTTCAAAAGAAAATTTCTAACAACTCTATCATAACTATCTAAGCTCAAAATCTAATCTTCAAGTCCATGCGATCAAGATCCATTTCTTGTGATTAGATTCATCTTGCTCTTTCACCAAGCTTCCTTTCTTTTTACCGATCCTGCAAAACATTCAAATGCAATCTTATCACATCATGTATTAAGAATCAATGAATAGGAACTTAACGACGTTAGATAGTGGATTTTACCCGAAGCACAACCATACTCTTTGACTCTCCCATCTTCTGGAATCTTCAGGCTCCTTGGGCAGACTTGTATCCAACGCCCTTTCTTTTGGCAGCAAACGCAGGTCGGTTCTCCTAGAACGTCCTCGGAAGCATGGTCGGTTGACTTTCCTAACAAATACGCTCCATTGCTTCGCCAAATAATTTCTGATTCAGCAGCAATGAGCATGTAAGTTAGGTTAATGAGGTTGTCGTCATGATCCATCATATAATACTTTCTTTTGAACTCATTATACGATTCAGGAAGTGACTGCAAAACCCAATTCACAGCCAACTTATCCGGGAATGACACACCCAACATTATCAACCTATCAATGTGTGATTTCATTTCTAGAACGTGGGCACACACGGGTTTACCATCTTCATGTTTCATTTCCAATAGGGCTTTAGTGATATTGAACCTTTCAATTCTTCGATCTTGTGGGTTAGGGAGAACAATTGGAGGAGGTGGAGGAAGTGAAGCATGATTTCTTGCTCCTCAATCGAATCGTGGAATACCATCTTCATGTGGAATGCTTGTTCCACGGGATTTGGGAAGACCATAGTTGTCGAACTTTGACATCTACAAAACGGGAGAAAACGAATTCAAGTTAGTTGATTGATTGAGTCCTTAGTAAATCACCCAAATGAGATACTAAGGCTAGGACCCAACACAATATTCTACAACTCGGGAGAGGGATAACCCAAATTGCAGAACATTTGAAGGTAAGTGAATGACGATTCACTAATTTTCCACCATGAAAAACGAAAAAGAAATTTAGGTTTTAAATTTATGAAAACTCCTAGATCCTATGAGATTCATTGAACATTTCAATGGCATGTTTAAATCTCGATATGCCCCTCTTGTTTGTGACTGGGATGCTGAGGATCAACAAAGCGGGTGTGCATAACCATGCAAACTACATGGTGCCCCCACATGTTACAGTCACCTATTCGATGTGCCGGTAAACCACACACGCTCCACCGAACTATGACAAACATTGAGTCACCCTTTGCTACCTTTGCTTAGAACCATTTAGTGTGCCGGTAAACCACACACGCTCCACTAACGTCTTTGCAAGGGCACAAAGTGTAATTTTATTGAATTTCATCAATTCACTTTTGCCTAAGTAACTAACATTGGGAATTTGTAAAACATTTAGTTACTTTTGTAATTCATTATACATATAATGGAAGGTTTCGTCCTATCCTACCCGTTCGGCTAACGACCCTCCACTAGTCAAGAGTGCGGTGGGTAAGAGTGGATACCCATTCAATCGCCATTTTATAGGCAATTTCCTTAAACACCCCTTATAGACCAGCTTCGTGAATGATGCCTACTAACGGTAAGACTGACTTTTACTCATACATATATATATATATATATATATATATATATATATATATAATGTTAGACTTTTAATGTTATATATAGTATAGGGTATATTTTACACTTCTAAAATATTAGGTGGTTAAATTTAACAATTATACTTGTCATTCAATTAAATTGTAAACCAAAACTTTTATGGATTTGTTAAACCTCTTTTAATTATACACCTTAATTAATTAATAAAACCATAAGGGAGTGATTTGAACTTTTTCTAAACAATACTAAGGTTTTAGAATTTAACATTCCTAATTAAACTTTTAATCAACTTTTAAATTCCAAAACTGGAGGGCAAATTTTGAAACATTTCAAAACATTAGGGTTTAGAATTTAAATATACATCAAAATTAAACTGTTAATCAAAATTTAAATCCAAAACTTGAGGGCAAGTTTTGAAACCTTTTTCAAAACATTAGGGTTTCAACTATTTAAATTTCAAAACAACAAAACTTTTGAGGTCAAATTTAAACTATAAAACCTAAAGGGGAAAATATGAAACATTTCATAACATAAGGATCAAATAACAAATAATCTAAATTAACATTTAATCACATAATTATCCATATATGATTTATTTAATGATTTCTTGCAAAACAATTTACCAATTTAATCAAAATAATTAATCAATTATCACATAAGGAAAAAAAATATTTTATTAATTGATAAATATCTTCAATTAGATCAAGAATATAGTCATATATATCACAAAATCGGATTTATGTTGATCTAATATGATAAGGCAAGTATCCTCAAGCAAAAACAGCAAGAAATCCCGGTTTTTCCTCACTCTGACCAGCCGACTCGTCGTGTCAGGCATGGACTCGTCGAGTTAGCATGAACTCGGCGAGTTCATCTAAAAAACTCGGCGAGTTCAGCCCCCAGAAACACAAAAATCGAATTTTTTCAACATACAAAACATCAATACAGTAGAAACCAATCTATAGTCTGATACCACTGATGGGTTTTGGTCATGAGAGCATCCTATGTGCTCATACAAACCCTAATGCTTGGATCTAGGTTTCTCTAATGTACATGCAAGTTATCCAAGACTATAAACCCTAGATCTAGAATATAATAATCAATATAACATATAATTAGGGTTTAGATCATACCTTGATTGTTATATAGCAATAAGAATCCCAATTCCTCCTTGTATTGACTTTAGAAAGCTTAGAGTCACAAATGTCACTCCTCTAATGGCTCACAAACACCAAGAGCAAGAGGATGAGGAGGAGAAAGGAAGGAGGCTGCCCTAAAACGTGTGAAACCCTAGGGGAAGTCTTAGCTACGTTTTTGGGTCATAAAGGATCTATATATAGGACGCTATTAGGGTTATCTTAACAAGGAAACCCTAATTTGGATGCTTAAGCCCTAAGCAACCCATGTATTCCTTTCCTTAAGGGCTTGGACGATTTCCTCATGGGTTTCCCCATAGAATTCGTCCACTCCATAATACAAGGCAATCCATGGCCCAAATTGCAATTATCTTATAATTACAATTCTAGTCCCTTAAGTTTAATTAATCTCTTTTAGTCACAAAACTAATTACCAATTAATTATTGACTAATATTAATTAAACAATATGATTTCTCCTTTAATATATTATTCTTATAATATATTAATAAATCATATTTAATCCTTTCTCTCCATAATTCATCCTATCAAGTTGTTTTGGTGAAGGCAACCCAAAAGGACCATGCACCATCGGGTCAAGTACATTCCAAAATAGTTATGGACTTGGACACTAATCCAACACATACTTTCCTCAAGAAACCTCCCGAATCCTCTAAGTCGCCTTCATTAAATCCATACTCCAAACACTCGAAACCCAACGCAACAAAACTCATCCAAACAATCCATAGGCTTTCCTAGGGTCCCGACCTCACCCTACCATTAGCTACTGAAGAACTCCTCATAATGCCAGTCACCCACCTCATTAATACAATTGCATGCAACAAAGCTTAGATAATCCTTCGAGTAACAGACTCATCCCTACAACGGTTGGACTCAGACAAGAGCTGAGCAATAGTGTCAAATCCATCAATCTGAGATTATTCAACCCTTGTCACATGTGACTTGGCATATTCACTTAGTAGTTAAATCCCATCACCTAAGAGTTCCACAAAGCACAACGCAAGCAGAATTCGACCAGTAGCACTCCAATCCCACATACTACAATTCATACTAGAAGCTCCCACTCCTGCTACTAGAAGCTCTCACTACAACTCATACTAGAATCTTGCACTCCTGCTACTGATTGCCTTACACATCCAAATCATACCCAAACTAGCATCCCATGATTCCTAGGCTACCAGGCATCACATATCAGGCCAACCTATCACTCGCTAACCACAACTTGCCTGAAAGTCTACAAGCTTATACAATAGGCATACAAAACTGAGCAGATCTTTAGCCCTAACTAGCATGCGATTCAGAGATTCACAGATCAAAGCATAATAAAAAACACTTATGGGTAATTTGGGAAAACTTACTTGAGCTCGGCTGATTGCATGCAGCACACCCTTTCTTCTTTTAGAAAAAAAAAACCTTTCTAAAAATATATTTCATTTCCAAAAAAACTTTACCAAATCCTCAGTTTGAGTTCAGACACACCCGCGAGTGTGCCCGAATCCCTCAAACCAAGGCTTTGATACCAACTTGTAACGTCCCACTCGTAATGACATAAAATTTTTGTTTTTAGATTAATAAATCGTTACTACATAACATTTCCCTAAAACCAAGGTAATTAAGATTTATCAAAACATCATCCAATCAGAGTAAATCACAGAATGCATAAACATGTATTGTGTGCTCTACAATCATCGCGAGCTCTTCGATTTGAAAATCGAAGCACCTAAAACATAAACTGAAAACCATAAGCACACACCTTAGTGAGTTCCCCAAGATACCACATACCACACATACATAAATCAAATATTGGGTCTGGGCCCCCGCCCTCCATCGGGCCTCACCCGGTCTCGAGTCCCACTAGGGCTCGGCCTTGCCCGGCATCGACCCCCACTCGGATGAAAGATATGTCAATCACCAGGCCCCACATGACATTCGGTCCAATCCGATACACACATAATCATATAACCATATAATCATATAAACATATAACCTTACTAGCACATGCAATAATCATAAAGACTAAAGCAACCAATACAGTCATCGAGCCCCGCTCGACATTGGGCCTCGCCCGGTAAGCATAAAAACACATACTGATAACTAACATATGATATCCTCATCAGGCCCTGCCTAGCATCGGGCCTTGCCCGGTAATCATACCATCATATAACACATGCAAGAGTCGAACAGACATCTAGCATCCTTACATATAAACCATGGGCCGGAATTGGTGCATTCGACCTGCTAGACATAGTAAGGAGACTTACCTCACAATGTCGAATCACACAGACGATCCCTGGCTGCTAGCTGACAGATTCCCTGAACTGTCAACATCAAAACAACATCCAATTAACAATTAGATTCCAAATAGTGACCATAAATCCATACTCGGGGTAAAAAGACCATTTTACCCCTAACCTAGCCTGATCCAAGACTAAGGCCCAAACTCACAACCTGACATGCCCCAAAGCCAAATAACCAACCAAGGCCCGAATATGGCCCAATTTTACAAATTGGGCCCAAAATCCATTACATCGGCCTTACCCTAAGCCTAACCAATTTTCATATTCCAAAACACTTGTACTCAGATGGCCCATTAATAACTCAAACACCAAAGCCCAAAAAGGAAGCCCAAAATGAAGCCCAAAAGCCAAAACCCTCCTGACTGAATACGCGGGGCGTACTCAGCTGTACGTTAAGCGTACATGAAATGTGGCTTTTACGATGCGCATACAAACTTATATGCCCAACATACTAATCCATTAAGCCAATTTCGACATTAAGGTCTTAATTCTTAAGTCCAGAAGTCCAAACCACATATATGAGCCCTTACAAGTGTCGAGAACCATAAAGTCATTACTTGGTGACTTTGCATGCCCCAAAAGAACCAATCTTCAAGATAAAGCATTATACTTTCACAAAATGGGCACCATCTCATGCATGGGGGATTACAAACCCCAAAGGAGGAAACTTTATGCATCTAGAACTTCAGAAACACCAAGAGATGGAACTCATAGCTCGTGGAGTGGTACCAAGCCACTAGATCTCATTCTTGGGGCCAAAAAGGGACCAAAACTCATACAACATAGATCTTAGGCAACAATGAACAAGATCAAATCTTTTTACCTCAAACAAGTTGGAAATAACGCACATAATCAATATCCACAAGCTCTTCATTGATCCACAACCTTGCACAAAACTCCATCTTCTTGGAAATGACCCAAAAACACCAAGATGCACATAATGAGCTCAAAAAGACCACCATGGAGGCTTAGAGACGATTTCTAGGGTTTTGGGGACTTGGAGGCTTGTAAAGAGGCCATCCCTAAAGACTTAATGAGTTTATATGGGGTACACCTCCAAAAATTAGGGTTGTAAAGAGGCCATCCCTCGTACGGCTCGTACGCCCAACGTACGAGGTCTCACAACCCCGATATGACTCTCATTGTATGCTAATCATACACAACATTACGCCCACCATAATTCACTTCGCATCAGTACACCCCGCATACTCCCTAAGTACGCTCCGCATACTAGGGTTTCCTCTTAAACCCTTAAGCACTCCGAAGGCCATAACTTCTTCGTTATAAATCCAATTCCGATGATCCTTATATCCATGAAAAGGTAAGGAGATGCCATACACTTTAATAAACCCATACTTACCTTACCTTTTCTTGAACAAACCTCCAATTTCCATAAAACCTCGAGCTGACAAATTACCAAAATACCCTTTGACTCCAAAACACAATCCGAATACCCGAATCATCCAAATTACATTTTCCACCGCCAAATGAGTCCAAATCTCAATTCTTCATGCAACCCAAGCCCGCTAATACCCAATCCATGATCACTACTCCAAAATGGGAAATGATTCGAAACAGGGCGTTACAAGCAAAACGAATAAAAAGAATATGTTAGGAAGGAAAATAAAGGTTTCTCCAATCTGAAAGGAAATGAGAGTACTTTAGTATCGTGTTTTGTGATCATCTTAAAGATTGTGGAACTGTATCACAATTGATCCTCGAAGAACATATTGGTGCAATTGTATCACTAAGAAGAGGAATCATATATTGTTGAAATAGTTCAATCAAGAGATGTGTCATACTTCGTATCCAATCAAGTTTTAGAGCCATGCTCTAGTTACTACAAATCGTATCTTGAAGCTTACTTAGGGTTCGTTTGATAGTTGTTGTTTGGGTTAGAGTTGACTGAGTTAGAAGATGACTTAGTTAGAAATGCTGACTAAGTCCACATCTGACTGAATTTATGTTGTTTGATTATTTATCTAAGTGATTGTGATGAATGATAAAATGACCATATTATCCTTATGTTGTCCTTTTGTGTTGGATAAAATAATTATAAAAATAAAAATTATCACATAAAATCCAAAATAAACATACATAATTTAAAATCCAAATACAAAGTGTAATGAAAAACCCAAATACACACTGTCAAACATAATAAAAAAGTATATCATTTAACGTGAACCATTTGAAAGTAACTGATTAGCAATCTAGTCACGCGAAGTAGTCACATACTCAACGGCTTCTGAACCCCATTCTATGCCTTGTATGTTTTGGCCCTCACTTCCTCCACCTCCCACATTAGGAGTAACCATAGTGTTTTGCTCAAAGTTCGTAAATAGGTCATCTTGAATATCGTATATCTTTATAACATTATGGACAGCGACACAGGCAATAACTATGTCTCTTTGCACTGGAAAAAGGATATGGAGCCATACGTTTTAAAATTGGAAATATCGCCTTCAGTACACAATAAGCACGTTCAATGATATTTCTAAGTTGTGCATGAGCACGATTGAACCTTTCTTCCTTAGTTAAAGCTTTGTTTCTTTGAAAATCGGCTAACCAATACCTAGTATTGCGGTAAGGAGCCATAAATCCACGGGTGTTGGTGTATGCGACATCACAAAGGTAATATTTATCTGTAGATGGATGACATATTAATCATATAAATAATATAGATAATAAAACTTATAGAATAATGACAAACCTGTTAGAGGGAATGGAAATCCAAAAGTCGGATTAAATGCAACTTCTTTCAAAACTTTAGAATCGTGTGCTACGCCCTCCCATCCAGCCCATACAAAGGTGAATATCATATCAAAATCACAAATTCCTATTAAACTTTGATATCATTCACCTTTTCCTCTTCCCCTATAGCGAGTTTGTTCATCAACGAGCACAACTGCATGTACAAGTGTTCCATCTAGTGCACCTAATGCTCCAGGAAATATATTTTTTAGCAGTCTATGTCGTTTCGGGGTATTTCTTGTTATATTAGAAGATGTTGGTACAATAATTTCTCTTACAAAACACATCATTGCTTTTAGCACTTCATGAAAACATTGATGAATCGTTTGTATGGAGTGGTGAAACCTTTCTTTAACAGCTCGAAATCGCTCATTATGTCCTATAACATGTAAAAATATAGCCATCTTCTCTTCAACGCTTATTGTCCTACTATGTTGCAACCAATTTCTTTGAGTAAAATGATTGCATAATAATACAAATGCATCTTATGAAAGGCGCATCATATCAAAACATTGTATAGGACATCCATATATCAAATCTTGTGTATATGCATGCCCGGTTTCTTCCGATTCGTTAGCTTTTATTCTTCCAATTCTTGTTTTTCTTTTTCCAACCTATATCAACCAATAGCATGAGAGTATAAGGAAACCTAAAAACTGACCTTCCTATTCATATGTAACCTGTTACATATTGAATACAAATCACATAAATTTTATAACATAAACCATAACATTAATCAATAACATTAAAATAGATGACATATAACTCCATAACATAAAAATCCATGACATAAAAATCCATAACATAAAAGTCAATACCAAATAACAATCCTAAACATAACACATAAACAACCTAAACTTAAAAATCATAAACAAAACACATAACAACCCTACACATAATAATCCATAACATGTACCATAATATAAATCCATAAAGCATCAAGACAAAAACATCCTAAAGTCATACTAAAGTCAACCAAGTAATCCAAAATTCTTTCCCGCACTTTACACCCACAACTCACAAGTCAAAGACTCGAGGCGTAACCAAATTTTCCTGTTACCTCCATTTTTAGCAAACAACATAAGAGCAGTCATGTATTTCGGATCAGAATCTCCCCACTCCAAGCCTTTCAATTTTTCAATACATTCATCCATCTCCTTGTCAAGATTATTAGTTTACGCAAACGCCTAAGCCGCCTTTATGATTTCATTGCCAACCTCTCTTATGTCATCATCTAGTGTGTCCGTGGGTGCATTTCGATTTCCTCTTTTGTTTTTGGATCAACCAGACGAATCTCCACTTGCATGTGATGCACTTGTTGGTGGGGGTACTGTTGAAGCTGAGGCTGGGATATCCATTTGAGGTGGTGTATCTACCATCTCGATATTCTCATAATCTTGTGTAGTAAAGACTTCTGCAGGGTGAGGGAGTGTCGAAGACGGTCCCTAACTAGCAGCACCGGTCGAGGTCGCACCGTCAAACAACTAGGTGCATAGATCAGGGTAAAGGAGGGGTGCATTTCTTAATTTCTCAACCATCTTTTTCAACTGTTTGAAAAATTGATTTTATTAGTATACTTTTAAAAAAATGTGTTTTAAATTAAAAGATTACCTTCACCTCTGCTTTCCACTCTTCATCCTTCATTTGAAACGTGTTTGTGATAGGATTACAGAGATTCCCAATTTTGTTTTTTAATTTCAACCAAACTACATACTTGCTTTTCAAGTAGTCATACTGATATTTAATTTGTTTTTTGTCAACAACAAAGTCATAATTTTTTTTTTTAGTTTTTCAGCTATTGTATTCCATGAGCTACCCTTGAGACCACTACCCTCCAGATCGTTACTTGTCAGTTCTTGGATACATGCATCAAGAAAAGTTTTGTTCACAAAATCCAAAGACCAACTAGCTCTACTTCTCTTTTCTGCCATGTCTATGGAATAAATAAATGTTTAACATGTTATGCAAATACATACACATATTTGCACACATGAACACAAATATATATACATATACACACAAATTTTCCCACATATACACAACTATATATATACATATACACATGTACAAAATTACTCACAAATAGGTCATATTTATAAATATAAAAAATTATTAACAGATAAAATAAAAATGTTATTAAGATGGAAAGAAACAAATTTGTTATACATATACACTTGTACACTACTATTCTACGAATTGCATGTTTCCAACATTCACTTTTTGCATGTTATTTTCAAAACTTTTACTTTTTCATTTACCTTTTTCATATATAACCTTGACAGCTTAAAAAGATACAATACCACAAAGATATGTGGTTACACAATATATAATTTTCAAAGTCACTCTACTAATTAATATATGGTTGTTAGAGTTTAGAATTCATGAAAACTTGTGTTTTTCAAGAGCTTGTTTATCATTACACTATCATAATTTCATATTCACCACATCATAATTTCAGATTCACCAATTTTGTTTTTGGAAGATATATAGTAATTAATCAATAAATTTTTTCACTTCTTGTTTTCAAGAATCAAGAAATAACGTGCATGCTCCCATGGAAATTTTAAGAATCAAGAACATCAAAATTGAATTATAAAAGAAACAAGTTATCAAGTTCTGTTGTTGTTGTTAATGAATGCAGAAAAATTATCACTTCTGGACAATTTTGCCCCTGATTATGAATGCAAAAAAAAATAAGGACAAAAGAAGAAAAACAAACCTGTTGATTGACGCTAGCTGTTGATCGAAGTTGTGGATGGTCACCGATTCCTTCCTGCGATCGTTGTTGTTGTTGTTGTTGTTGAATGATGTTGTCGTCGCTGGGAGTTAAACGTGGGAGGGATGAAATCAAACCTGATCGTAATAGAATGTAGGGTTGCAGCGAAAAGTGTTTTCTCGGTCTGTCAAGTAGAAAACAAGGACCGAGTCCTATCTTTTTTTTGACCGAACTAATGTTGGACCGAGTCCTTACAACTCGAATCAATGTCAAACGTGCCAATTGGTATTTTATGGACCTAATCCCTCTTTGGATCCAGTTTGATACCATATCAAACAACCCCTTAGTAAGTTTATAACACCTCGTGAAAAGTGGAGTAATAATTTTTTCTTACTCTAGCACATTGGAATGGGAGGTTGTGATCTTTTGGTTAAAAACAATGGATGAACTAAGACCAATTCATGAATTGGTTCTTGTCAAAAATCCAAACTAACTTTTGAATATTTGTTTAAGAAACTTATATGTCAAGAATTCAGTGGAATTTTTAATGATCTTGAAGAGTTTCAAGAGTCAATCAAGAATAAACCTTTAAGTAATCACTAGCACGTGACCTGAGGTTAATAACCTATCGTGTTAAGTTGACACATTCTTGTTTTTGTGCTTCGTCCTAATGAGTTGGCAATGCTTATAAGTTCTATGGTTCTCATTTGACTATAAAAGGCAAAAATCATTGGTCAGTGAAAGTACATTGATCAATATGGGTGAGCTGCTTAACGACACGGAAGCACTGGTAGGCCCTTGTGCTACCAGGGGGAAAGAAATTAAGAATAAGCAAAGTTTGGTCCATGAAAGCTAAAGTTAAATTTGGTTTTATCCTAAACCTTATCTTATGATTGTAGGTTGAAAATGAAAGATTGACGTGGATGGGAACATTTACACCATAAAATCTAGGTGGCAAAAAGTTTTGCCCTAATTCATGAAAATGATTATGGTGAAACACTTTCACTAGTAAATTTTAAAGATTTGATAAATATCATTATGGTTAGTGGTTATGATAATTGCATTCTTAAATTTGAAATATGATTACGACATCCCTTTTCATAGTTCAAATTGTGAGAAATGTCAAGGAACTATTTGAACGTTCAAGACTTATAGCTATAAGTTCTGAAAGAGTTTAAACACGCACATATACTATCTAATAAAGGCGTATAAGATTGAGAAGTCTAGACGAAGACTTATTGAAGTATCACGTGTCAGAAATCTGCACTTTAGTAAGGAAATGAAAAAGTATTGATTTCTAGAAGTCCAGTTGATTTCTAGGTACATGTCAAAGCTAGTGGGTGCATAATTGTTATGTTGAGTGTTGCAAGTTGGCAATACTATTTAAGGGAAACAAAGTTTTCAGTTTGCAAGTTGAAAACTTTGGAAATTATTTCGCTATAATTAGACATAAGGGAGAGGACACTCTTACTTCATTTTAAAATCTAAAAGTTTAGATTGCATATAATTTTGTCATGGATATATATGAATATCGTGTTGAAATGATTCAACATAGGAAATCCGATATATGGAAATATTATGGAAAGAAACTGGTCAGATATCAAGTCTTTATGTAAGACATAATGAATCGAGTTCCATATGCCTCGGATATAGGATCGTTTTCATATGCTATAATATTCACTTGTTCTGTTTTTCCAAATGCTTTAGGCATTGAGAGGGAGAAAGGACTAGAATGTGGTGTGACTAAAGTTGTTAAACAACTGTCAAGAACAGTCTCAGGTTTACTAAACATTGGTTGCTTATGGACAGTTGGACGTATAGTATTATAATGGACGAACCATACTGACATAATTTTGGGTGGAGAAGTTTCTTGTCCATAATGAATGGCCATATGGGGATATGGAAATGTTTCATAATAGGAGATGATTATTGTAATCCACATGCGAGTTAGAAACTGTAATGCAAGGAAGGTGTTCAAGGAGTGTATCTTGAATTTGAGACTTTGCTACCATGGAATTGTTTTAATTAACAAAGTTTCAATGGAACATTTTGTAATATTGATGGAAAAGTCTCTGTGACTTTGAAGCCTCGACATCACAAAAGGGATATTACATGTAAGGTTGAACTCTAACATATTTAATAGTAACAAGAATTTGAAATTGTGAAATGAGCATCACTGGATTAGTGTCTAATCGATATGTTCACAAAGGAAGGACCATAGAGATACATACTATGCATGTTTATAGCATGACATGACTGATGTTTAATTCAAGTGTTTAATTGATTGCTCAAAACATTATACAATCAATAAAGTGTAATTAATATGGTGATTAAATAATAAGAGTTTTATTTGTATTCAATGGTTTTGAGACCATAGTTAGTTACGTTATTATTATGTTTCACTTTGCATGTTTTACTTCCCGAATAATTGGATTATTCAAACATCCATAGTCGATCGTACTTTTGGAAGTAAGTAGCGAATTAAGACTATCATGAATTGAATTGTAGATTGTCTATGGGGATTAGACATAACAATTGTTTGCTACAATGTTCATGAGTACTAGGAAAATGGGGATTTGGAGTATTGGATAAATCCACGCTCAAAGAATTACTTCAAGGATCTTATCACGAGTAATTATGTGACAATAATATCTTATATTCTTGAAACAAAGATATATTAATTGTTGTTTACAAGTCAGTTGTGCATTAATAATGTGTAAACGCATCAGTAACTTGATTTTATAAAATGCATTGTTGTGCACGATTTTTGATGAGTAAATAGTGCAAGCATATAAGTCGAAGTTTATCTGTTCCTTTTGCCCTAATGGGAAAAGAGATATATATGGGCCCATCAATGATTTGATGATGACATCTAAAGTGCTTGGCCAATCCTTGACTGAATTAATGTGTTCAATTGGTAGTCTATTTTCAGTCGTCGTAAATCGGAAATAGGGAAACAAATATTAGACTGAGAGATTGATTATAATCAATGTCTCATGTCTATACGATATCTTGTAAAATGGATGAATATTTTATCACTTATCTTAGGACACATAACTGAATGGGTCAGAGTTCAACAACAGCTTTGGGAGCTACAAACTGCTAATTAGTTTTAGAAGAATATACTGGCTACTATAGTTATTAGACTTATCCAAGTGGGGGACTATTGGATTAGGTATCTAAGCCCATAACTATAATTGGTATATACTTAAAATTGATAGTAACCCAGTCCTTTTGGGTTGCCCTCAAAACTAGCAACTGGACAGATGATTTTAGCTAGAGAGGTTGAATCTATTATTTGATCAATAAATTGAAATAAATGATTTGTTAATATATTATATGAATTATATATTAATTTGAAATAGTAATATTTAATTAATTATTAGTCAGAACTTAATTGGAATTAATTTCAGGAATAAAAGAATTAGTTAAAAGTGTAGGGACTGAATTGTAATAGTTCAGTAGTTGAACAAGAGATAATCTAGAACCATCCATATGGTGGGGATGCTTTCTTAGATCCTTAGGGTTTCTAGAATAATCCCTAGTGGATAATCAAGAAAGTGGATAATTACACGGTTTAAGATAATCTTGGATTTGGGCTTATCTAGGGTTTCCTGATTGTACTATAAATAGGGTATAACCATATGATGGCAACCTTTTCTTTGGAAGACCTGGCCAAAATTTTGAACTCTTCTCCTTTTACCTTTCTTCATTGCTAGTGTTGGTTGTGAACCATTAAAGGCGTGACATTTGTGACGCTTGCTCTCAAGGATTCAACAACAAAAGGATTTGGATTGCTATTACTATATATTGATCAAGGTGCGATTAATCTTACCCTAAGTTGTGAATTTCAAAATATATAGTAGCATGTTAGGGTTTTCTATTTTGTTGTTCAACTTGTATGTTTAATTAGAGAAAATGTAGATCAAATTATTTAGGGTTGCATGCACACATAGGATTGTTTGTTCTGCTCAAACCCCACCAATTATGTGGTAGTAGTAAGGGGTGAAATAGATTTGGTATCCGGTTGAAATATACCAAAGAGGATTGCAAGCACCCTTACATTCTTGACAGTATCCAATTGAAATAGACTGAAGGAGATTGCAAGCACCCAGATATACTTGACAATATTATGTTGAAATAGATCGAAGGGGATTGCAAGCACCCCTATATGCTTGATAGTATCTGGTTGAGATATACCAAAAGGGTAGGCAAACACCCAGATATGCTTGGTTGTATGTTTATTTAGTACGTGATATGTTAGGGGAACTCACTAAGCTTTGTGCTTACAGTTTTCAATTTATGCTTCAGGTACTTCCAGTTTGAAAGGGGTGGGCCCGGTCTGATCGCACCGCATCACCCTATGAGTTCTGCATTTTCAGATTTTGGGAATTTTACTGTGATACTATGTTGCTATGATACACTTTTGACTAATTTGATATGAGTATCGTATGTTTTGAATGAATTTAAAACAAAAATTTTATCTGTATTTTTGGGATGTTACAAGTTGGTATCAGAGCCTTGGTTTGTGGGATTCAGGAATACCCTTGGGTGTGTATGAACTCAAACTAAGGTTTGGTAGATTTCTATGAAATAAAAGTTTTATTAAAGGATTTTCTAATAAAAGAAAAGGGGTGTGGTACGTTCAATGAGTCCAGCTTAAGTAAGGTTTCCCAAAATACCAATACATGTTTTATGATATGATTTGATTTGTGAACCTATGAATCTTATGCTATTTAGGGCTAAGGATCTACTCAGGATTTGCATGATATAATGCTAGGAGATATGCCTTTATATGCCTATTGTATGAGCTTGTAGAATTGCATGCTAATACTAATCAGTTAGTGATAGGATGGCCTATTTAGGTTATGCTTGTTCCGATTAGTCGATGTTCGAATGTTGCTTGCTTTGTGTTTATAGGAGTTCCATTAACCTCTGCTAACTAGTAAGCTAGTATATTAAGTTACACATTGTTAAGACTAGATAATTTTAGAAGGTTAGGTTTTAACTCTATTGCGCAGATCTTGTTTGAGTCCAACCGTTGTAGTGGGAAACCTTTCATTCGAAGAATTATCTGGTGCCGGTGACATGTAATGGTATTCGTGACCTCATTAGAGGATGTTAGGGGAGTTCCTTATGCAGCTGATAGCGGGGAGTAGTGTGGTGGTTTCCCCAGGTACATCAGTCATTTTCAGGGTGTTTGGCTCGGATGGGCTGGGTTGCTTATCACTTGGATCTTCCTGATTTGTTTAGTTAGATCCATAACATGTTTCATGTCTCTCAGTTGCAGAAATATTTAGTGGATGGGTTGCCCTGATATGTGATGCCTTGTAGTCTAAGAGGAATTGGATTCTATTCTAGATTTGAAATCTTTCTTGGTAGGAAGTGAGATTAAGATGTCCTCTTTTTGGTTGTGACTTAGAGTGTTACTGCACGAATGCTGCTTGCTTTGTGCTTTGTGGGACTAGTGATAACATGAGTTAACTATTAGGTGACTATGTTATGTCATATCTTGTGTAGGTTAGATAATCTTAGAGTGACGGATTTGGCACTACTGTGCAGCTCTCGTTTGATTCTAACTGTTGTCAGGATGACTCTTTTTATGTGATTGTATTTATGAAGTAATTAATTGACATTATTGGGAGCTCTTCAGTAGCTGATGGAAGGGTGAGATCGAGAACCTAGGAGAGCCTAGGATGTGTTGTAGTGGGTTGGCCTATGTTGTTTGGTGATGGGTATTCATTTGAGAATGAGTGTATAAGAATGGATAGGACGGATGTGGACAGGATTGGTTACTTAGAGGATCCAAGATGATTCTCAAGGAAAGTATGGATAGGTGTGGAAGGTAGTATTGGGTCTGTACTATTAGAAGCATAGGATCCATGCTTGAGTTGAGGAAAATTTGGGGGATTCTGAGGAACCGGTTAATGAAGATGGCATGGTTGGTACTATGATTTGTTTCAGTGCATTTCTACCTTTATTGGTTATCAGGTATGACTGTCCAGGTTGAGGATGGGTCAGATGATTGTTTGGACCTCAATGGTGTAGAAACGCGAAAGGTAGTTGATTTCAAGGTCTAGAGGGCCTTGCTCAAGTAGTGACAGTTGAGTCGTAGGACTCAAGAAGGAAATGATCGTGATGAATGGCTCAAGGATTGCAGCAGGAGATTAAGTGATTGGCATATGGATTGGGATGTCACTATCATCGACATGGTTTATATACTTCTAGCATTCCGCAATCGAAAGGAAGTGAGATTAGACATGTGATTTTTTGAGATGGGATGTAGTCCCAACACGAGTCTAAAAGATTTTGGTTTTATTTTTCGATGGGTATGGTAGAGTAGGAATGCACAAAAGGGTTTTGTGGTACAGTTGCCTTGAGATGAGATCAAGGGTCTAGTTTCTTGAAATTAGTTAGGCTCGGTGCTAGTTGGTTGTTTCAGGAACCAACGGAAATGAATTAGTAAGAGCAACTTTTGTTGTCTCTTATGTATCCTGACTGAGAGAATGATGCTTCTTATAATTAAGAGTAATGCTCGTGGTGAATTTTATGTTGGGAATTAGGCGAGGTGTGTGGTAGTTAATTTGTTTCTAGATAGAGAAATTGGGGTCATGAGTGGAAAGAACTATTGGATGTCGATCTGCATGGGATTATGATAATAGAGATGGTTATGATTGGGAGGTTTTCGAGGTTTCCATCTATGATCCATGATAACTTTTTGTTCCCTTGGTCCTTATCTGGAAGACTGGTTTGTGGTGAGGTATGTCTACAACATCATTTGATGGTAGTTTGAACCCTAAGTGGGGGAGAACCAACTATTTTGGTTGAAGGATCATTGTTATGTTGGAGTTTATGTATTCTAAAGAATGGGTCTTAGGGATTTGTGGCTCGAGAATGTGGAACCTTGTTTCAGGATTTGGTTAGGACGAAGGTGCGGAGCAAGTTATCGTCATATGTATGTGTTCAAAAATGTCAGACTCATCTTCGCTGCAAGAAGATATTCAAAAAGGAAGCTTGTTGTAGCCAATGGTTCCTTTCAGGATGTCACTGAATAGATCAAGAGGCGGTTAGGACGCTCAGGTTGAGCATCCAGTGCTAAAGTATTACTCAGCTCGTTATATAGATTGTTATCTCTTTTCTGCGGTGGGCAGTATTGATCGGTATATATTAGCTTCAGAGTTTAGTGTATTTAGTCTCTCATGGGTTTTGTGCAAGTAGTGTATTGGGTTATTATGTCAATTTTTAATTCATTCTCGATCGTTGGTTCTTTCGTTCATCATCGAGGATGGAGGTTCTTTGAAAGTTCCAAATTATGTTAGTTGATTCTCAATGGAGGCGTAAATTGTAAAATCCTGTTTCGGATTGTTTTGCGATTCAAGGCTCGTGGGCCGTAATCTGAGTATGAGAAGGTTTTGAGATTTTGAAGGAGAAAGGTCTAGGCCGCCTTGGATATGGATAAGGTGGATTGTGTGAGAAAAGGGTTCGAGTTGTGCTTTAGATCCCAAGGGTATTGATAAAGGTGTTGGTTTGGGATTTTACTGAATTTAGGATGTGAGTTCGAGTGGGCTTCAGGAGATATAAAGTTGATAGAAGTGTAGAGCTTGTTGTTACCTTTCCGTGGATATAAGGATCGTCGGAAACAGATTTATAATGAAGAAGTTATGGCCTTCGTAAGTTTTGTGGTTTTTGGCTTAGCCGAGTACGCGGGGCGTAATAGTGAAGAAGGCAGTACGTTGGGCGTACTGACCAAGATGGTCGTGAATGTTCTTCGGAGTACGTTGGGCTTACCATATGTACGATGGGCGTACGCCAATTAGACCAGAACCTTATTCTAGGGTCTTGAACCCTATTTAAGCTCCTGATCTCATAACCTAACCCTAATATCTTCAACCTCCATCCCTCTAAACCCTAGAAATCAACCCTTAGCCTCCATTTTAGTGATTCTTCAGCTTTTTGGTGATTTAGTGATTTTTTGGTGCATATTGTGGAAGAATGAGTTCCTTGAGGAAGCATTGCTTGGCTTGGAGCTTGTAGATCCAATCCCTAATCATATGGATCTTGCTCCAGAAATCATAAAGTTTGAATCTTGGTGGCTTTCTCATGTGGATCTAGTGGGGTGATGACTTGTTATGTTTGGCCTTTGAAGAAGAAGGAGCCTTGAAAGAGAATAGCTTGAGCATCTAGCTTTGGGATCTATGTTCTACTCTTGTTGGTGCATCTTCCAGAGTTATCAAGTTTGAAACTTGCTTATTGTTATGCTAGTTCTTGTTTTGGGTCCATTTTTAGAGTTTTATGTCCCAAGCTTGAAGCTTTATGAGTTTGATGAGCTCCAAAGTATAATACCTATCCTTTTAGGTGTTTTTAGTTGTTTGGATTCATAAAAAATGAGATCTTGCTCGTCAAGATCTCTCCATGAATGAAATATGTGGACCTATGTGAGTAAAGGATTAGAGTTTATGAGTTTTAAACTTGTCCAACCATGCTAAGGCTTAAAGTCACCTACTTTGTGAAGTAATAGGCTCGAGCTAGCCCAGAACTGAGATTATAGAAATTGTATTAATGGATTAAGACCAGGAGAGTAAGAAAAGTGAATCTGTTGTGTACGTCGTGCGTACCCCCAGTTATGCGTAGTGTAGCGCTAAGTCCACCCCGATGCATGCATGATCAATTTTACGCCCAACATTGAGGGCTATAAGCCCAGTGTACAAGCTGGGTGTTGACTTTCTTTGAATTTTAGGGTTTTCGTCAAGGGAATATATGTCACACCCCGAAACCTAGGGCGGAAACGTTCCGGGGCGGAGGTGACTTCATGTTAAGTATCATAACCAATGTACATAGTAAGCGAAGTAAACAACCATTACATTACATAATAGAATTTACATTTGTTTAAAAGTAAAGTATTACAAGTGTTACACATATGTATATATGAACAAAAGTAAAGACGTGTCTTCTACGAACTCCATTTTCGCCAAAAGGATTGCTGAGTACCTGTCTAATGCGGACCTGAGAATACAAGCAGTTTGAAAATCAACATAAAGCTGGTTAGTTCATAAGTGTTTTGTTTTCTGAAAATGAACATGTTTCCTTTAGTTTTCTGAAAAAGTTGTTATCCAAGAAAATCCCATATTTTCTTATAAAGACAGTTTAGTTAAAACTTCTGAATTCCGTTCGGTACCACAGTATATAGTTTAATACGTAAAACTATAGATTGAAAACCATGGGAATACCATCCTGTACTACAGTAGGTAGTTTTAATACATAAAACTATAGATTGAAAACCATGGGAATACCATCTCGTACTAGATAGTTTTAATACATAAAACTATAGATTGAAAACCATGGGAATATCATCCCATACTATAGTAGATATAAAATCTATAGATCAAAGTTAGATATAAAATCTGTGAATAAACTATGTTTTAATACGTATTGTGAGTCGTATAACCGTGCTAATGTGACCCGAGACCTCCTTGACGTTCTTCAGGCGTCGGACGATATCCAGAATTTGTCACCCCAGGCGTGCCCGCCTAACTGTAGCTAGCAGTTAAGGTGTGGGATTGTCAGTCCCGAATAGATCTATTCACAAATTCCATGCTCTCCCTCCAAGATACTCTGGTTATACTTTCGGGGACGATTTATTGATAACCCGAAGGGTTTAATGAAGACGAATCTCACAAGCTAGTATTAAATTATTCACGGTGTACTCGGTCGTTATCAAACATAATAATCGTTTCGTAACATAATAGAGTATAAATAGTTGAATACTAAGAAACTATCTGGCAATATACTTTACATTAAACAGAGATAAACTGAATCAGACATAGTTTATCTATTGACATTGCATGAAATCCGAACTCATAAAACGAGAAGTGAGTATCCCAAATTATTCCCATAATAATTTGATTAGTTTGATTGTTTCCTTTACTGAAATCCATGTAGTTATATTCGATAAAACATCCCTTATGCTCCGCATAATACATAAGGGGTAAAGGTATCTAAAAGTTTGCCAGATATTTATAGAATTACATTAGTTTTTAAGTTTCGAAAACATTTATATTTTGCTTGTATTCCCCCCCCCCCCTGAAAACATTGAAAACCACTGAAAAAGGCGTAGGGGTATGAACTCACCAGTCGAGAAACGTGTCGGTTTGGATGCTAGACGTCAGTTCGGGGCTTGAGTACATGCGAGGTTCCTATGTAATATGAAGAGATACACATTTGTATCTAATTAGACTTTGATTTACTAAATGACATGAATTAACACTTCGAGGGGCGAAAACACTTCAATTCAAGTGTTTGGAGTGACCCGGGTAGCATCTAAGGGTGTGTAAGGCTTGGATATGGAGTTTTCTCTTCAAGAGTAAACTCCTTAATGATTTTACAGCCCATAGACCATATCCCCATGAGTTTATAGCCGTAAACTCATGGGTGGTGGGTTCTTGGTTGCTAAATGGCCTTAAAACACTAGTGGGGTGATGCTAGGATCAAATCTAAGGCATAGAAATGGATTAAACCACCGAAGGGACTACCAAATGGAGTTTACGGCTGTGAACTAGGAGTTTATGGCCGTAAGATCCTAAGTACCCTTTCTTTTCATGATTTGGTGGCCCTAGATTAATCATATGTGATTCTAAGTCATTTTACAAGCCATAGAATGGATTTAGGGCATCATTTGACTAACGTATAGGAGTTTACGGCCCAGGAACCTATCCTTGGGGGTTTTACGGCCGTAAGCTCCTATGGGGGTGGTTTATATCAAGTTTAAGGCCCCTAACTCGTTTGTTGTTGCTTCTAGACTTTATTCCAAGGCTTATGAGGTGTTTAAGTGGCATCTTAACACCTTAAAATGATTTTACTGCCCATGAATTGGTGTTTACGGTCCAATCATGTTCTTGGGCCGTAAACTCTCATTTACCCCCTAAATGATGAGTTCAAGGTGTTCCAAGTCCATTCCAATAAGTCCTTAGGTCGATTCCAAACTCTAAAAGTGTTTTGAGAGGGTTTTTGGGCTCAAAAACCCCTTATATGTGTGTTTACGGCCTATGGGTGTTTTAGGGCCGTAAACACATATTTATGGTCCTATTTCATAGATTAAACACGAATTTGAAAGTTGAAAAGGTTATACTATGAGTTAGGATAGTTACCTTGTTGATTTGGAGCTTAAATTGGATGATTTTGGACTTAAGGTTGAATTGTAGAGAGAGAGTAGTGAGAGAGGGTGCAAAAGCTTCAAAATGAAGTCAATTGAGCTTTATATATGGTTCAAGTTTGGGACACGGTGGAATTCTACTTGGTACTGACGTTAGACGAGGCTTTTGGTCGCACCCGATCAAGTTGCCGTAACCCGATATGGTCGAATCTAAAAATCTTCTAATTATTAAATTGGGGCGTTATCATGAGTTTCTAATGTGTTTGGACACCCATTAAGTCATAATAGAAGTCTCAAATTTAATGACTTCATTTAATAACGAAACAGAAACAATTCGAAAACAACAAATTTTATTGACGGAACGGGTTACAATGACGGAACAAACTTCGGGTTGTCACAATATATTTGTCTTGGACGCTTGTATTGGGCTTACTACTTTGGAATTGAGTTAGGGTTGGGCCTTGGTGGACACAATGAGGTTGGGTTATTTATGGGTCGGATTTATAGACCATCTTTTGACTTAATGTGTGAGGGTTTGGTCTTAGATCGTAATTGGGTTAATTGTGGGTTGGCTCAGTGTTAGATACCGGTGTGCAGCAGCAACATTTATAGGATCTGTTCATCATCTGAGGTGAGTCTTCTCACTATACTTACCTGAGTGGTAATCATTGTGTGATCGGAGGTCTTATGTGCTTATACTGAGTTATGTGATATCCTGCACTTTGTCTTTGTGATTTCTGTTGTATATTACTCTTGTGCCTGATTTAGTTATTCTGGTCTTCTGAGACCGGAGGGTATTCGCTGAGATACAGGACTGGAGGGTCCGACCCGAGCTGTGAGACCGGGGGGGTCTTCATTGAGATACATGACCGGAGGGTCCTTATCGAGATATAGCCATGAGAGGCTAATTATTTTGTGTGGTATTTTGGGGAACTCACTAAGCTTTGTACTTACCACGTTGTGGGATATGTCTTTCAGGTACTTCTCAGGATCACGGGAAGGCGCCGGCTGGATTTTACACACCTGTTCGAGCTTATGTTTGAGGATTCTTGGATATTCTCAGTTGTTTTGTTGATATGGGTTTTTGACAATTCATACATTGTGGTTTTGAGAAAATGTGATATTGAGTTTTATGTGATTTTAAAAATGAAAATTTTGTTTGAAAATTTACGGTGTTACATAAACTATCGTCAAGTTCCGTATGTTTTGTTATTCGTTGATTTCTGGGTATGTTTACCCTCAACTGTGGTGTGGAATTTTGATGCATAGCAGGCTCAAGTTTTGGCAGCATTTCTAGATCACCTTAGGAGTTTTCTCGAACTAGTTAGGTATTGGTGGAATCTGATCAGTTTCAATCATGGTGTGGGATCTTTCATAGGTTGTTGACGAGGATGTTTCTGTTAACGGTTGAGGTTCGTCTAGTTTTGCGTTGATATCAGTACGCGCTATGAAAGGAAGTGTGCATGATAGTAGGGTATCTCTATGTTGTCTTCGGATAGCATTAAGAAGGATGTTTTTTGGGTTGCTGTAAGTTAGTGGACTAATGGTTGGGTATCTTTAGGTCCCTGTGATGTTGGTCGCAAATCTTCAGGCTATAGATGTGATGGTGCCAAGATCGGTTTAGTATCGTGAACCGAGGTTGTATGAATTAGTTGGGTAAGACCTACTAGTCTTTTGATTGAGACTCTTACGTCTCAGATCGTTACCTTTCTTGGCTTATTTGGGTGTTAGTGGTTTGTGGGAGTCGGGAGATTCGGTGACCATCTGGTTTGGATCATGTGGGCAGTTAAAGGATATTAGGAATAATGATTGTGAACCTGTAGCCGCTTGTAGAGTATTTGCATTATGAACTTTGGTTGCTTGAGGGCTATCTATCAAGAATTCGGTTACTTGCGCTGGGCACCAGTTATGGAATATAGAGCCATGTAGTCCAATGTGAATGTCTCGAGCGATTAGTCGGTTGTGGTACACCTGAAATGACAAGGGATTCTGATGTAGCGTGAGAATTTTTGGACTAACCATCCTTATGCTTGTGGGATTAGCACGTTGGTGATGACTTCTCAGGAAGTTCAGCGCATCTTTGAGGTTGTTAGGCGCAACCTCCGAATTGGGGCTTTGGTGTAATTCGCTATCGGTATATTCTAAGCATTCCCTCTGCATAGTAGAATGGTATTCCTAGTCAGGGACTAGGGGGTGGCTTCGCTGAATGAATAATCAGTAGTCCTAAGAAATAATCTTTTGGGGGATTATATTGATGGTTTCATGTTTTCTGGAACTTTCTTATTTGAATGTTTATCGTGGGTTATGAGGTCTTCCAGTTGGAAAGAGTATGGTATTTGTTTCATTTTTCATGCGAGACTGCTAGGCTTCCATCTGTTTGGCTGAGGGCAGAATGTTAAGCTTCATCCTTTCGTATGTATAAGCGATTTCTGCCAAGACGAGGCTTGTGTGGTAGGCTTAGAAGGCGGTCGTCGGTAGGGGATGATTCTTTAATCTTAAACAGAATGTAGGAAATTCAGGCATGATTGTCTAGCGACGGAGGAAGTAGTAAGGAATGATTTTGAGGACGAAATCTAAATTAAGTGGGAGAAAGTTGTAACACCATATTTCGAATCACTTCGTAATTCGGTGTTGTGACCCGAAGATCGGTTATCATCAAGCTTAAGGCCTTTAGGCTAAAGAGACTTAGCCCCTTAAGTGTGAAAAATGTAGATTGGATGACCCGTGAGTTCGGTTTGTGTTTTGGAGCCCAAGGGTATATCATTAAAGTGCCAGTTCGGTCCTTTTAAGGATTTGGATTTAAGTGTTGGGTTTTGAGCATTCTAACACTCCTAAGTGTACATGCAACCCTAAATTCCTTGGATCTATGTTTTCTCTATTACATATGCAAATATGAACATCCAAGGTATTATCCTAATCTAGCATACAAAACATTGAATATAACAAGATAGAATACATACCTTTTTGATGTAGAATGTCTTCATGAAGCTTGAGTGCCTAGTGCCCCAAGTGTGACACCTCAAATGGTTCACACAACACCAAAATACAAATGGAATGACTTGAGAGAACTTCACACTTCATGAAAATCGGCTAGCCCTTTTCTACTCTCTCTAGTCGCCGATTTTGGTCAAGAATAAGATGCATATATAGTTAGGGTTACACCATGTAAACCCTAATTAACATGGCCTTTCATTTCCATGATCCACGGGTACAAAAACACCATGGAGCATCCATGGAGCATCATATGGGTTTTAGCCCAACTAGATAATCCATGGAGCATGTAACAGCCCGGATTCCCAGGTATTGTTCATTTATTTATTTTGATAATTTGTTAGGAGAACTCGGCGAGTTGGAGCCTAGACTCACCGAGTAAGATCACGGATTTGGACGCGGGTTCGCGTCTGGACTCGGCGAGTCCAAGGAATGGACTTAACGAGTCCGCGCTGTTTAATGAAACCCTAATTTCCTGGTCCTAAGCCCTATTTAAAGGACCTTATGGCCCTTCATTGCGGCTACCTTGACCTTGAGAGCACCTAAACATCTGAGAGTTCTTGTGAGTGAGATAAGAGGCCATTATTCACCAATTTTGTGTGTATTTGCAAGAAAGGAAGGGGAAAATCAAGCTAGGAGAGTTGGGGAGCTTGGATCTACTTCCATTTCCTCAGAGGAAGCTTCTTGAGGTATCATTCAGAGCTTATTCTCGTGTTTTTGTTGTTATGGTCAAATCTAGGGTTTCTTCATGCCTTTTTTTCCTTGTATTTGGAGTGTGAGAGGTCCCATGGGGATATGGTACCTAGATCTGGACCTTAGTAGGTCCAAAGAGTCCCAAATGCCCCTTCCTTTTGGGTTGGAGACTAGGGTTGCCATCTTAGAGGTCATTTCTTCAAAAGGAGCCTTGTAGGTGTTGCATGGTAGCCAAGACTGTGACTTTACGTGATGAATGAGCTTGGGAGGGCCAGATCTATGAGTTGATGGAGCGGATCTAACCTCAGAAGCGAGATTGAGTTGATGCATGGCATGGACTCGCCGATTCCGAAGAACAGACTCGGCGAGTAGCATGAAGATTGTCCTAAACCACTCAGCGAGTGGTCTTGCCGAGTTAAGGGTCGACTCAGTGAGTCAGGGAGAGTTAGAGAGGGTTGACAGGTGGACTGAGTCGAGCTGGAACTCGCCGAGTTGTTCTTGAGACTCGGCGAGTTGAGTCGTGGTGGCCCCGCGATTCATGCCAGGTGGGACTCGTCGAGTTGGAGGTGTACTCGACGTGTCAGGAGAGGATCCTAGAGAGTCAGTGAACACGTATAGACTCGCCGAGTCGCCCTAGTGCACTCGTCGAGTCCGGTCAAAGTTGACCGTTGACTGTTGACCAGAGTTGACCAGTGTTGACTTGATAGGGGTAGTCAACCTTAGTGGTAAAAGTGTTAATTAGAGATATATGATGTTATAGGAGGATTATAGCTCGAAGGATCGAACACGAGTGATTTCCAGGATTTGCGAGTTATCGACATATACAAGGTGAGTCTTCTCACTATACTTTACCTTGAGTAGGTAATCAGAGTTATGTGACAGAGTATTTGTATGCTATATGTATGTTATGTGTTGTACTGCATCATTTCTATGTGATTTATGCTCTGCATGTTTATAGAGTTGGAACCGGATGGTTCCCAGAGTTAGAACCAGTGGGTTCACAGAGTAGGGTCTACGGATCCACAGAGTTAATTATAGCCTCGAGTGGCTAATATGTGTTATGTGTGGTATATTGGGGAACTCACTAAGCTTTCTGCTTACAGTGTTAGTGTTGTTTGTTTCAGGTACTAGTGATGACCGTGGGAAGGCGCCGGCATGATCTGTACACACGCATGGGATTTTTATGATATGTGATCTTGGGATTTTGTATGATATGGATTGGAGTTTTAAACTTGATGTTTTATGAAAATTAAATGAAAATGTTTTTATATTATGCAAAAAATTATTTTTTAAAATTCACGGTTTTACAATTTGGTATCAGAGCCTTGGTTTGAGGGATTCGAGTACACCTTCGGGCGTATTTGAGCTCAAACTAAGGATTTGAGAAGTATTTTCAAAAAGAGTAAAAGATTTTGGAAAAAACGCAGAGCAGAGTGTGTGTACGATCGGCCCGCACCCGAACGGTGATTTCCCAAAATACCCTCATGTTATGTGATATTGATACTGATATGATGTATTCGCATGCTAGAGTAGGCTAGGTATTCCTATTAGGACTAGAGTGGCCTGATTTGTGATGCCTTAGCCTAAGAGGAGGTGAGCTGCTATTAGATGCTTGAGAGTGAGTAGGTAGCAGCGAGGGGTTTATGAGAGATCTATTAGAGAGTAGCCTATGCATGATAGAGTACTTGGAATTTGGGATCCGAAGAGGAGGACTTGGGGTGTATTTTGATACGGTGCGGACAGTAGTATTGGGCCCGTACTACTGAAAGCACCAGAGCGGTGTACGACCCAAGTAAGAATCTTTGGAATACCAAGGATCAAGGAGGGATGAGTTGTCGAGTGTGAGTATGCTCGAATGGGTTCTAATTTATCGTATGTTGTATTTCAGAGGTAGATCATGGTGAGGACACGTTTGATGCCCGAGAGCAACGATACCAGTGATGAGGAGATCCGCCGGATCATCCACGAGGAGGTGGCTGCGGCCATCAGGGCAGAGATACCAGAGATGTTCGGGTCTATTAAGACCACGCTGATTGAGACCTTTGACGAACGTTATGCCGCTCTTTCTGAGGTTGCTGTTGCAGCGGCCACCGCAGCTATTGCTGCCGCGAGGCCGCAAGGTGGTGATGCATTGCTGTTCCGGGAGTTCAGCAACACAAAACCACCAGAGTTTGATGGGACCCAGGACCCGGTGGCAGCTATGAGGTGGATTTCTAACATAGAGGGGTGTTTCTTCACTTGCTCATCTCCTGAGCATTTGAAGGTTCGGTTCGCGCTGAACCAGCTTCGCTTGGGAGCGAAGGACTGGTGGAAGTTTGTGACGGCGCACTTTACGCCTGCTGAGCTTGCGGCAGTGACCTGGGAGAGGTTCACTACCATGTTCCGAGATGAGTACGTTCCCCAGGTGGAGAGGGAGCGTTTGGCCCAGGAGTTTCTGACCCTCAAGCAGAGTACTGAGTCGGTTACAGCGATTACCAGGATGTTCCATGAGAGGGCGATGTTCTGCCCTGAGCACGTGTCCACTGAGCAGGCACGTATGAGCCGATATCTGAGTATCTTGAGCCGAGACATTCGGGAGTTCGCGGCGAACTCCTCGTACCGGACATTTGCTGAGCTTCAGGCAAATGCCTGGAAGAGGGAGATTGAGCTAGAGACTCAGGCCAGGGAGGAGGCGGAGTCTCAGGGGAGGGATCGGCGACCGGCACAGTCTCAGCCGGCAGCCAAGCGGGCCAAGCCCGCTGATCCCAAACCAGGGAGCCAGAAGGGCCGCACTTATGGGAAGTGTGGCAAGGGTCATGATGGGGTCTGTAGAGCGGGATCTTGCTACAAGTGTGGCAAGGAGGGGCACATGGCCAAGGACTTCTCCAAGGGGTTTGCGGTGTGTTTTCACTGCAATCAGACCGGACACCGGAAGGCAGAGTGTCCGCAGTTGCGAGGATCATCTCAGGGAGCACCTCAGGGATCTGCCCCTGCCGCCATCAGAGCTACAGAGAGTCGGCCAGTGAAGGCCGAGGCGCCGAGGGCACGAGGGAGAGCTTTTCAGCTGACCGCGGAGGAGGTCCGCGCAGCGCCCGATGTCGTGGCTGGTATGTATTCTTTCGTATATTTATTTTGATGTTGAGATATTATGGTTATATTATGTTGTGCGTAGGTACTTTTCTTGTGAATTCTGTACCTGCCTTGGTGTTATTTGACTCGGGTGCGAGTCGGTCTTTTGTATCTTTGGCCTTTAGTCAGCATATCAGTGTTAGTCGTGAGGCGTTGAGTCGGCCTCTGAGAGTGTCCATAGCTGATGAGAGGGTGATATATGCCACGGAGGTTCTCCGCGGGTGCGTAGTCGAGATTTTCGGTGTTGAGTTCCCGATTGATCTGGTTCCTATTGCGATGGGTGATGTTTGTGTCATTGTGGGCATGGATTGGTTGAGCAGATTCGGTGCGGTAATCGACTGCGAGCGACAGCTGGTGACCATACGAGACCCTATTGGGGGAGTTTTTTTGGTGTACGGCGAGGGTACACGTTTAGGATCAGCGTTTTGTTCGGCCGCTAGGGCGAGGCAGTGTCTACAGCAGGGCTGTAAGGGTTTTGTGGCGTATGTGATGGATACGCGGGTGGATTCCGAGAGGCCGAGTTCAGTTGAGGAGGTTCCGGTGGTGCGTGAGTTCCCGGATGTATTTCCCGAGTAGTTGCCGGGTGTGCCTCCTGTGAGGCAGGTGGAGTTCAGTATCAATTTGGTTCCGGGGGCCGCGCCTATCGCTAAGGTGCCTTATCGTCTTGCACCTCCAAAGATGCAAGAGTTATCCTTGCAGCTTCAGGAGCTGCTGGGAAAGGGGTTTATTCGGCCGAGCAGCTCGCCGTGGAGGGCGCCTATCTGTTCGTCAAGAAGAAGGATGGTTCACACCGGATGTGCATTGATTACCGGGAGTTGAACAAGCTGACGGTCAAGAACTGTTACCCGTTGCCGAGGATCGACGATTTGTTTGATCAGTTGCAGGGAGCATCTTGGTTCTCCAAGATCGACTTGAGGTCTGGATATCATCAGGTGAGGGTGCGAGATGAGGACGTCCAGAAGACAGCGTTCAGGATGCGTTATGGGCATTATGAGTTTGTGGTGATGCCTTTCGGGCTCACCAATACCCCGACAGTGTTCATGGACCTCATGAACCGAGTGTGTAGGCCGATGCTGGATCGGTCGGTGATTGTATTTATCGACGACATTCTGGTATATTCGAGATCTAGAGAGCAGCATGAGGAGCATTTGAGAGAAGTTCTCGGAGTTCTGAGATCGGAGAGGCTTTGTGCCAAATTCTCCAAGTGTGATTTCTGGTTGCGGGAGGTCCAGTTTTTAGGACATCTCGTTAACCAGGAAGGGATATTGGTCGATCCGGCCAAGGTTCAGGCGGTAATGAGTTGGGAGGTGCCGAGGTCACCCTCCAAGATCAGGAGTTTCCTGGGGTTGGCAGGGTATTATCGGAGGTTTATCGAGGATTTCTCGAAGATCGCAGTGCCACTCACCAGATTGACCCGAAAGGGTGTTGCTTTTTCATGGGGTCCCGAGCAGCAGGCCTCCTTTGAGACACTTCGCCAAAGGTTGTGCGAAGCCCCGGTGTTAGCCCTCCCGGAAGGGATAGAGGACTTTGTGGTGTACTGTGATGCATCGATTTTGGGGTTGGGAGCGGTGCTGATGCAGCGAGGGCATGTGATAGCATATGCATCGAGGCAGCTGAAGCCTCATGAGATGAGATATCCCACCCATGATCTAGAGTTGGGGGCAGTGGTGTTCGCCCTCAAGATTTGGCGTCACTACTTGTATGGGGTTCGGTGTACGATATACACGGACCATAAGAGTTTGAATTATTTGATGGATCAGCCCAACCTGAATATTCGTCAGAGAAGGTGGTTGGATGTGGTCAAGGATTATGATTGTGAGATCCTGTACCACCCAGGCAAGGCTAATGTGGTAGCCGATGCATTGAGCCGCAGGGCGGAGAGCACCCCGCTGCGGGATGTATGTTTGAGATTGACCGTGATAGCTCCAGTGTTGGACGCCATTCGTGGGGCACAGGCCGAGGCTGTGCAACCTGAGATGCAGAAGAGGGAACGGGTTGTTGGTTTGGTTTCAGAGTTCGTTACCGATGGTCGGGGGCTTATGACATTTCAGGGGCGTATCTGGGTACCGTTTGTGGGAGGAACACGTCCCATTTTGATGGAGGAGGCGCATCGGTCGAAATTTTCGATCCATCCGGGGGCACTAAGATGTATTTGGATCTGAGAAAGGAGTATTGGTGGCCCTGTATGAAGAGGGATGCCGTGTTGTTTGTTGAGAGGTGCTTGACCTGCCGTAGGGTTAAGGCCGAGCACCAGAGGCCGCATGGTAAGTTGCAGCCATTGGAGGTTCCCGAATGGAAGTGGGAACAGATCACTATGGATTTCATCACCAAATTGCCAAGGACTGCCAGAGGAGTTGATGCAATTTGGGTGATTGTGGACAGATTGACGAAGAGCGCTCACTTCCTTTCTATCAGCGAGAGTTCTTCAGCAGAGAAATCGGCAGAGGTGTATGTGAGGGAGGTGGTATCTCGGCATGGGGTGCCGATCTCGATTGTTTCAGACCGTGATGTGCGCTTCACTTCCAGATTCTGGAAGAAGTTTCATTAGGAGTTGGGTACTAGACTGCATTTTAGTACCGCATATCATCCCCAGACAGACGGTCAGAGTGAGCGGACGATTCAGACACTCGAGGACATGCTCCGGGCATGTGTGTTGGATTTCGGGGGTAGCTAGGATGCATATTTGCCCTTGGCAGAGTTTTCCTACAACAACAGCCATCATTCGAGCATTGGTATTCCACCCTTTGAGCTGTTGTATGGGAGGAGGTGTCAGACCCCCATTTGTTGGGGAGAGGTTGGACAGCGGGTGATGGGAAGTACGGAGATCATGCTTCAGACGTCAGAGCAGATCCAGCAGGTCAGACAGAGGTTGTTGACCGCTCAGAACCGACAGAAGAGTTATGCAGACAGACGTCGGTCCGAGCTTGAGTTTCAGGTCGGCGACCTTGTACTCCTGAAAGTCTCTCCTTGGAAAGGGGTAATTCGATTCAGGAAGAGGGGCAAGTTGGGGCCCCGATATATTGGTCCTTTCCGTGTGATCGCGAGGGTAGGCCGGGTAGCCTATCGTTTGGATTTGCCAGTAGAGTTGGGACAGATTCACGACACTTTCCATGTGTCGCAACTAAGGAAGTGTATAGCCGACGAGTCGGCAGTGGTTCCATTAGAGGATATTCAGGTGGATGCGAGCCTGAATTATGCTGAGAGACCAGTGGCCATCAGAGATCGGAAAATCAAGGTTCTGAGGAAAAAGGAGGTACCCCTGGTTTTGGTTCAGTGGCAGCATCGGAAGGGGTCCGAGATGACTTGGGAACCGGAGCATGAGATGCGTGAGCAGCATCCAGAGTTATTTGCAGAGCGAGACTTCGAGGGCGAAGTCTAGTTCTAGTGGGGGAGAATTGTAACAGCCCGGATTCCAAGGTATTGTTCATTTATTTATTTTGATAATTTGTGAGGAGAACTCGGCGAGTTGGAGCCTAGACTCGCCGAGTAAGATCGTGGATTTGGACGCGGGTTCGCGTCTGGACTCGGCGAGTCCAAGGAATGGACTCGGCGAGTCCGCACTATTTAATGAAACCCTAATTTCCTGGTCCTAAGCCCTATTTAAAGGACCTTATGGCCCTTCATTGCGGCTACCTTGACCTTGAGAGCACCTAAACAGCTGAGAGTTCTTGTGAGTGAGATAAGAGGCCATTATTCACCAATTTTGTGTGTATTTCCAAGAAAGGAAGGGGAAAATCAAGCTAGGAGAGTTGGGGAGCTTGGATCTACTTCCATTTCCTCAGAGGAAGCTTCTTGAGGTATCATTCAGAGCTTATTCTCGTGTTTTTGTTGTTATGGTCAAATCTAGGGTTTCTTCATGCCTTGTTTGCCTTGTATTTGGAGTGTGAGAGGTCCCATGGGGATATGGTACCTAGATCTGGACCTTAGTAGGTCCAGAGAGTCCCAAATGCCATGCTTTATGTCCTTCCTTATGGGTTGGAGACTAGGGTTGCCATCTTAGAGGTCATTTCTTTAAAAGGAGCCTTGTAGGTGTTGCATGGTAGCCAAGACTATGACTTTACGTGATGAATGAGCTTGGGAGGGCCAGATCTATGAGTTGATGGAGCGGATCTAACCTCAGAAGCGAGATTGAGTTGATGCATGGCATGGACTCGTAGAGTCCGAAGAACAGACTCGGCGAGTAGCATGAAGATTGTCCTAAACCACTCAGCGAGTGGTCTTGCCGAGTTAAGGGTCGACTCAGTGAGTCAGGGAGAGTTAGAGAGGGTTGACAGGTGGACTGAGTCGAGCTGGAACTCGCCGAGTTGTTCTTGAGACTCGACGAGTTGAGTCGTGGTGGCCCCGCGATTCATGCCAGATGGGACTCGTCGAGTTGGGGGTGTACTCGACGTGTCAGGAGAGGATCCTAGAGAGTCAGTGAACACGTATAGACTCGCCGAGTCGCCCTAGTGCACTCGCCGAGTCCGGTCAAAGTTGACCGTTGACTGTTGACCAGAGTTGACCAGTGTTGACTTGATAGGGGTAGTCAACCTTAGTGGTAAAAGTGTTAATTAGAGATATATGATGTTATAGGAGGATTATAGCTCGAAGGATCGAATACGAGTGATTTCCAGGATTCGCGAGTTATTGAGATATACGAGGTGAGTCTTCTCACTATACTTTACCTTGAGTAGGTAATCAGAGTTATGTGACAGAGTATTTGTATGCTATATGTATGTTATGTGTTGTACTGCATCATTTCTATGTGATTTATGTTGTGCATGTTTATAGAGTTGGAACCGGAAGGTTCCCAGAGTTAGAGCCAGTGGGTTCACAGAGTAGGGTCTACGGACCCACAGAGTTATAGCCTCGAGTGGCTAATATGTGTTATGTGTGGTATATTGGGGAACTCACTAAGCTTTGTGCTTACAGTGTTAGTGTTGTTTGTTTCAGGTACTAGTGATGACCGTGGGAAGGCGCCGGCTTGACCTGTACACACGCATGGGATTTTTATGATATGTGATCTTGGGATTTTGTATGATATGGATTGGAGTTTTAAACTTTATGTTTTATGAAAATTAAATGAAAATGTTTTTATATTATGTGAAAAATTATTTTTTAAAATTCACGGTGTTACAGAGCATTAGCCCACTATATAAGTATGGATGATTTACACAATCAACCCATATATTTAATTAGTCTTCTTTTGATCACTTAATTAATCCTAGATTAATTCTTGATCAATACTAATTAAATAATATTATTAATATATTAGAACTTATAATATATTAACCAACCATAAGTGTTATTTCTCTTATTATAGTCTATCCAAATGCATGATGCCATGCAACCCAAATGGACCATGTCGGGTCGGGTCAAGTCTTACCAATTATAGTTATGGACTTAGACATTAATCCAACAGTCTCCCACTTGGATAAGTCTAAAATTATTATTGCTTATGACTTCAAGAACCGACTGGCAATCGTAGCTCTCAAAAGCTTCTGTCGAACTCTGACCTTGTAGATGAACTCTGACCTTTGTCAATGACTTGTCCATTAGATAAGAGATCATATATTCCTCCATTCTAGATATCATATGGACTGAGACATGGATTATAATCATTCTCTCTGTCCATTTGTTGTTTCCCGATTTTCGATTGATTACGAATGACTAATTGAACAAATCAAATCAGTCCTGGCCCGGCCGAGCACTTCCATTTGTCATCATCAAATCATCGAGGGGCCCACATATATCACTTTTATCCCAAAGGTAAAAGGAATGGATAAACTTCGACTCATATGGCTTGTTCTACTACTTGTTGAATCATACACAAAGACACATTTTATAACATCGAGTTACCAATGTGTTTTCGTGCAATCAATGTACTATCAACTCATAGTAACAACTCATATCTCTAGGTTTGAAGAATATAAGATATTATCGTCTCATGATCACTCGTGATAAAATCCATGAAGTGATTCCAATGAGCGCGGGTTGAATCCAATACTCAGAACTTATGAGCCCTCATGAGTGTTGTAGCCCTTTGTCCAACACCTTAGACCTCTACAAGCCAACCCATGACAGTCTTAATTCATATCTACTTCCAACATATGACCGACTGTGGATGGTTTGAATAACTTAGTCATTCCAGAAGAATAACCTAGTTTATTCTGGAAGTCAAAACATGCAAAATGAAACACAAGAATAATTGAATCCAATATGGTATCAAAACCTATGAACATAAATAAAACACCTTTTATTTATCACCATATGATTACACATTATTCATTGTAAACTGTTTCAGCTATCAACTTTATTCTTGAATTTAAAACAATAGTTGTCCCATGCTCCAAGCATGTACACTATGTTTTCTAAACTCTAGTCATGCCACACACCAAGTATGCATACTATGTTTGTCTATGATCTTTACTTTGTGAAATAGATCAACTGAACATAACTCCAATGTTCCTCTTTTCACAGTCCTAAATCCTTATTGCAAATGCAAGAATTCCAAATTCAAGCCATTTACTAAAATCTGTTAGATTCTAAACTTATATGCATCGATCCTCTTGTAATGATTATGCACAAAGTAAGAAAGACTTGACAACTACTAGGCCTGGAAATCGTGTCGTGTTCGGGTTGGCGTGTCGCGGGTTGGCGGGTTGGCGGGTCAAAATATGACTACCCAAACACGACCCATTTAAATATACAGGTCACGGGTTGGCGGGTTTGGAACATAAACCCATATATGACCCACCAACCCATTTATTTATACGGGTTCACAAGTTGGTGGGTTCGTGGGTCATATTTGGGTTCGTGGGTCTAAATTTTAGATATTTAAGTCTTAAACATCCAAATGAAAATTAAAAACATTCATAGAAACATGTTACAGACTTAGCCTTATAGGTTACGACTTATGACCTTATACCATCCACCACGAGTAATAATGTCAAAACAATCAAATGGTCTATGAATAAATGGTATATATTATATAATACTTATTAAATATTAATACTTGATACATAAATACATTTAAAAATATAATAATTTTTTTATTAAGAATATAAACGGGTTGGCGGGTCAACCCGTTTATTTTTTGAGAAACCCATATATGACCCGTTTAATAAACGGGTTGGCGGGTTGAAAAACTCAACCCAAACCCATTTATTTCGTGTCGTGTCACGTGTCGTGTCGAGAATTGCCAGCCCTAACAACAACCATTACAGAGCATTCCAAAGGAGATCGGCTCCTTGGAAACATCCTTCTTGCATTAAGTTTCCTAATCTTACACAGATTAAATAATTTCTAACTTTGAAACATTTCCAGATTCCATTTTGACTATCACTTCTGAACAAGAGTTGCCTCCTTACAGATTATGTCAATATGGTCCTTCCAGAATTATCACTATACTTCCAACTGTCCTTGAGCAACCAATCTTTGGTAACCCTTAGATTGTCCTCGACAATTGTTTAATCCTTTTTAGTCACATCCAATTCTAGAGCTTTTCCCTTCTTAATGCCCCAGGCATTTGGAAAAACTTAGAAAGAGTGAATATAGCACATGTAATCGATCCTATATCCGAAGCATATGGGACACGATTCATGATGTCTCACATAAAGACTAAACTAGACTTTTGTTATACTATTTCCATTTCAATTTGCCAAGTTCTCATAATTCAGATTATGAAAAGGGATGCCGTAATCATGATCGAATTTTAGAACGCAAATAATGGACCCATATACAGAATTTCCTTATGTTGATCCATTCCAACATGAAATTCATATATATATATATATATATATATATATATATATATATATATATATATATATATATATATATATCCTTGACTAAATACGATTAAAACCTCAATCTAAGCTTTTAGATATGAGATGAAGTATAATTTCTCTCCCTTAATTATAGCAAAACAACTCTTTCCCAATTGAAACTTTTGTTTTCTATAATTAACATTGCTAACTTGCAACACTTATCATAATTATCATGCTCCCACTAACATGATGATTATTAGCATAACACTTATGCTCCCACTAGCTTTGACATGTACTCAGAAATCAGCTGACTTTCTTACCAAAGTTCAGATTTCTGATACTAGATTGTTTTGATAAAACTTTATCAAAATCATAAGCCTTCCCTTAGATAGCTCATAGGTGTGTCTAAACAATTATGAAGAGGGATGTCGTAATCATAATGGTTAGACCTTTTTGCCACTTCTCACAAGTCCAGGTTAGTGTGCCGGTTAACCACACACGCTCCACTAACGACTTTGAGAATGCAAATATCACAATTGCTATCTAGCTAAAATCAACTTAGTGAAAGTGTTTCCTCACCATCATTTTTCATGAATCGGAGAAAAACCTTATGACACTTAGATTTTTATGGTGTATGAGTTCCTACCCATATGAATTTGTCAAAACCATAATCACAAGACAAGGATAATGACAAATCTAAACTCATATGGATTGAACTCAATCTTAATTTCTTGCCACCTGGTAGCTCAAGGGCCTGCCATTTCTTCCAAGTTGTTGTGCAACCAATTGAGAACTCTAAGAACTCATATGCAAAGCCAACTTTAACTGGAATGGGCACATAATATGTCAACACGATAGGTTATGAACCTCAAGTCGTGTGCTAGTGAAGAACTTCAGGTTTTATTCTTGATTAGTTCTTGAGACTTTCAAGACTTTTAAGACTCCCACTGTCCTCTTGACATATAAGACTTTCTTGTCAGATATTCAAGAGATAGTGTGGATTCTAATCAAGACAAACACTTCACACAATTGGCCTTAGTTGGTCTTTGTTTTATCCAAAACATCACAACTTACCAATTTCAAATGTACAAGAGTCGAAAACTTTTACTCTTACATTTGACAAGTGTTTTAAACCTTCTTTAAGACATGTCACTCAAGTTACAATCTTGGAGTATGACTACAAGACTTGTATTGGAACGAAGTATGACTCATCTTCTTGATTTAACCATTTCAACAATTCAAGATTCCTCTTCTTAGTCATAAGAATGCACTAAGATTCCCATAGAGAAATAATTGTGCTATGGTTTCTTAATCATTAAGATGATCACAAAACTAATACTTAAGTACTCTCCCATCTTTTCAGATTTGAGAAACTTTTATCTTTCTACCTAAGTTGATTCTTCTTATTCGGTCTGTCATACATTGAAATCTTTTTCCAATGTCTCGGAATTACACTTAAGCTTGTAAGTATAACAATATTTACTGAACTTCAGTATATTATGACGAATAATATTATCGATCTTTTGTGGTGGACTTGACTAGTTGACAAGAATGTGAACTCGATCCCTTAGTCCTTCACATGACACACACATCCATGTGAACAAGTACTTAGTCTTAATTTTCCAATACTTGAAAGTTCTCATTCATCATGCTATACAACTTGCATGATTCCAAGTTCTGGTCCAATTGAAACTTGGGTAATGAGAATCTTTCCTTATTTGGTAAATTTAGACATTACCACAAATGAAAAGAATCAAATTCATATTTCCACTATTGTTATTAATGGAATCATATAAGCAACAATTTTTCCCAAATGCCATTGTAAGGATATTTTAAAATAAATAAAATCAGAAATTTTCCTATTATTTTAAAACTTTGCGGAAGAACTTATCCTTACAATCCATATGAAAAATTGTTGTTATCTATTCCTAAGCAATATCTCATAACTCCTAAGAAGTAGCTCAAGAATCCAATCTTCAAACTATGCGATAGAAATCCATCTAAGCGATCAGATTCAGCATATTCTTTCTTTAAGTTTCTTTACTTTTCTTTGATTCTTAAAACATCAACATGTGACCCAGTCACATCATGTATCAAGGATCTCAGAATAGAAACTTAGCAGAGTTAGATAGTGGACTTTACCTGAAGTAGAGTCAAACTTATTGACTTTAACATCCTTAGGTAAATTTGGCAGCTTCGCAACTAATGACCCTTCCTTTGGCAATATAAACATATAGACCCTTTGGTAATGGTACACGGGACTATCATAGACTTAGCTTTTCTCTTTACCATTTGGTCAACCAAGTTGACTATGGCCGATCCCTTTCCATTGGGAAGAGAATGCTTTTTCTGGATTTCCAGTGTCACCATTGTCAATGTCCATCAAGTTTTAGGAAGTTGATCTTAGCAAATAGATAAGATCATTAAGGGTCTTGTCATAGTCTGTTTCATAGGTATCCCAAAGGAACTCACTATGTGACTTAGAAAGTGCTTGAACCACCAACTTTCCCAAGACTTTGACACCCAACTCTCCCGGCTTGTCAATATGTGACTACATCTCCAAGAAGTGACAACACCTAGACCTTGCCTTGACAATAGGGCTTGAGTGACCTTAAACTTTTCAAGAACTTGTAGGTTAGGGAGAATAATTTGAGGAGGTGAAAGAAGTATGATTTCCATGGGACATCATCTTCATTTAGGAAAGCTTGTTTCAAGAGATTTGGGAAGATCATAGATGTCTAAACCAGGCATCTTTTGGGAGATATTCAAGATAGTTGATCTAAAGTCCTTAATATAACACCCAATATGAAAATATTAAGGCTAGGACCCAACAAACTATTTTATAACTTAGAAGAGGGATGTCGTAATCCAAGCTATAAAATATTTGAAAGTAGGTGAATGACGATTCACCAATTTCCACCAAGATAAACGAAATGTGTTATTAGGTTTTAATTGGATTTGAAACTCCTAGATCTTTTGAGATTCATTGAACTGTTCAATGTCATGTATCAATCTCGAGTGTGCCCTTCAGGTTTTGTGACTGGGATGCCGAGGATCACAAAACAAGGTGTGAAGTAACCATGCAAATTACTTGGTACCCTTAAGTGTTTACCCCTCAATCGATGTGCTGGTTAACCACACACGCTCCATCGATACTATGATAAACATTAAGTTACCCTTTGCCTACCTTGTTAAATACGAGTTAGTGTGCCGGTTAACCACACACGCTCCACTAACCGACTTAAACAAAGTGCAAAGTGTAATTTCATGGATTAGCACCTTATTCACATTTTCCTAAGTAACTAAGATTGGGTATTATTAAGAGTTTAGTTACATAGTATTTATCATTAATACTTTTAATGAAGGGAGATTTATGGTCCTGTCAAACCCATTCGGCTAACGACCCTCCGCCAGTCAAGGAAGCAGTGGGTGAGAGTGGACACCCATTAAACTGCCATTTTACAGGCAGTAACCTTATACCCCCCCCCCCTTATAGACCGGCTTCGTGAATGAGGCCTACTAACGGTAAGACTGACTTTACTCTTATACATATATATATTATTAACTTATAATATTATAAAGTATAAGGGTTGAATTTTAACTTTTAAAATTCTAAGGGCTAACTTGGAATTAAAGTATTCATAAGTGAAAACTTTTCAAATTCCAAAACTTGAGGGCAAGTTTTGAAACCATTCAAAACTAACTAATTCCATAACTTATGTGTTTAAAGTAGTTTTAATCCAAAAAGTCTTCAAGTTCCATAACTTGAGGACAAGTTATGGAAGACTTTAAACTAATAAAAGAATTAACTTATCTTTATTTTATAACTTATGGAATTAATTAAGGTTACACATTTTATTACTTAATGAAGTGACTCTTGAACTTCCATAACTTGAGGACAAGTTATGGAGTCATAAAACCATTCAATTAGACATGACTCTTCATTTTTGTAACATTTGCCAACTTTTATGAGTTTTATGAAACTTAAATGTGACTTATCATGTAACTTGAGGACAAGTTACAAACACAAATTTTAGAATCAACTCTTAGATTAAAATGGATTGAAAACACATAATCAATTAACTTTTCTATTAATCTAAGCAACTCATAAGAACAAGATAATTCAAATCAAACTTTTTCATGTAATTAGCCTAATCACTAAACTAATTCAAAACATGAATCTATTGACAATTATCCTTGAAATTGGATTAGCATGAACATTACCACATCAAAAACAAGTTTATAAGTTCAAAAACAACTTAGGGTAATGTTCCTAGTCCATTTCTAGCCAAAAACCTCGAAAATATGTTGTCTAGGGCTCCTATTCGTCGAGTGCATGAACATACTTGACGAGTAGGATGATTTTTCTCATGGACTCGGCGAGTCCAGTGCCTAAAAAGCCAGAAAATCGAGTTTTTCAGCATTTTTCAGCAATTTGCATCAAGTATAATTGAAAACAAGCCTACGCTCTGATACCACTGTTGGGTTTTGAGCATTCTAACACTCCTAAGTGTACATGCAACCCTAAATACCTTGGATCTATGTTTTCTCTATTACACATGCAAATATGAACATCCAAGGTATTATCCTAATCTAGCATACAAAACATTGAATATAACAAGATATAATACATACCTTTTTGATGTAGAATGTCTTCATGAAGCTTGAGTGCCTAGTGCCCCAAGTGTGACACCTCAAATGGTTCACACAACACCAAAATACAAATGGAATGGCTTGAGAGAATTTCACACTTCATGAAAATCGGCTAGCCCTTTTTTACTCTCTCTAGTCGCCGATTTTGGTCAAGAATAAGATGCATATATAGTTAGGGTTACACCATGTAAACCCTAATTAACATGGCCTTTCATTTCCATGATCCATGGGTACAAAAACACCATGGAGCATCCATGGAGCATCATATGGGTTTTAGCCCAACTAGATAATCCATGGAGCATTAGCCCACTATATATGTATGGATGATTTCCACAATCAACCCATATATTTAATTAGTCTTCTTTTGATCACTTAATTAATCCTAGATTAATTCTTGATCAATACTAATTAAATAATCTTATTAATATATTTGAACTTATAATATATTAACCAACCATAAGTGTTATTTCTCTCATTATAGTCTATCCAAATGCATGATGCCATGCAACCCAAATGGACCATGCCGGGTCGGGTCAAGTCTTACCAATTATAGTTATGGACTTAGACATTAATCCAACATTAAGTTCGAAAAGTTTTTAGGCAAGGAAGAGTTGATAGAAGTGTAGAGCTTTTCGTTACCTTTCCGTGGATATAAGGATCGTCGAAATCGGGCTTAGAAAGAATAATTTATGGCTTTTGGAAGTGTGAAGTCTTAGAGGCTTAGCCTAGTACGCCAGGAGTACTTAGAGTACGTTGCGCGTACTAGGAAGAGTGGTCGTGGAAGCCTTATGAAGTACGTTGGACGTACTACAGTCATACCCAAACCCTAATATAGGGACTTGGACCCTATTTAAACTCCTTAATTTTTGTTCAAACTCTCTTATCTTCAGCCTCCATCCCATTAAACCCTAGAAATGAAACCCTAGCCTCCATTGGTGTGGTTCTTGAGATTTTGGTGTGTTCTCATGCTTTTTGGTGCACTTTGAAGAAGAAGGGGCTTCTTGGAGAAGTGTGGGATTGCTTGAAGCTTATGGATCCAGGCTTTGTGCACCTTGATCTACCTTTTGGAGGTATAAAGCTTCAAACTTTATGGTTTTATGGTATAGATCTAGTTTTGGGTGGGTTATTCCATGTTTTGGTCCCAAGGTTGTTGTTCTTGTGAGTAGAAGCTACTCCAGGATCTTTGAGCCACATATTTGGTCCTAGTTGAGTTATTAGGTCATAAAAATGTTATCTTGAGGGTTCTTATTCATGCATGCATGAGTTGATGTTCTTAATATGGATAGAAACAAGGATTTGGTCCCATAAGTCATGAAAAGGATTAAATTTGCCAACTTTACATGTTAAGACATCATTTGGGGGCCAGATAAGTGTTTGGATGCGTTTTTTCTTAACCATTAAGAAAATAGTTCAGATTATTGGACCTCTGGTGAATAGGTTGTGCGTACGTAGGAGTACGCTCAATGTAATGTCGATTCCATGCATAACAACTTGTATATTGTGTTGTGAGGGTAAATATGAAGGCGGTACACTTCTGGTACGTAGGGTGTACGCCCCAGGATGTCACTTTTGGACCTTTTAGGGTTTGGGCCTTGTTCGGCCATTAGACTTCTGACTTTGGGTCATGGATAGACTATTAGCTTTATTGGAATTAGGTACCGGATGGTTTTGGGACCAATTAGGAAGATGATCCATATTGGTCCTTGGGATGTCATTTAGGAAATTAGACTTTTTGAGCAAATGGGTTGATCCTTGGTTTTGGGCCAAGTAAGAAAAGAGTAAAATGGTCATTTATCCTGGATATTGGACAAGTAATTTAGATTCTTGATTATGGTTTGATGTCCAATTATTAATTTGATAGTATTTGATGGTGCTAGCGTGTGTGGATTTTTTAGATCAGCAGACCGATATTTTATTTGAGAGATTCTGTAGCTTAGGTGAGTTTTCCTTCACCGTATCCGTGGTTCGAGGGCACCAATGTTGGCCCACTAGTTTATGATGTAGTGTAATGATTGTCTTTGTGACAATGGTCAGTTATGCCTGTATTTCATTGATGACTTTGTGATTCCTGTTATGATATTATGTGGTAGTAGTAGGGGGAGAAATAGACCCGGTATCCGGTTGAAATAGACCGAAGGGTATTGCAAGCATCCAGATATGCTTGACAGTATCCAGTTGAAATAGACCGAAAGGGGATTGCAAACACCCAAATATGCTTGACAGTATCCGATTGAAATAGACAGACGGGGTTTGCAAGAACCCATATATGCTTGATAGTATCCGGTTGAGATAGACCGAATGGGTAGGTAAGCACCCAAATATGCTTGGCTATATGTTTTTTAGTATGTGGTATATTGCGGGAATTCACTAAAATTTGTGCTTACAGTTTTTAGTTTATGTTCTAGGTACTTACAGTTCAAAGGGGACGAGCACGACCTGATCGCACCGCGTCACCCTATGATTTCCGCATTTTGAGATTTTGGGAATTGTACTTCGATAATATGTTACTGTGACACAGTTTTGACTGATTTGATCTGAGTATCGTATGTTTCAAATTTTATCCGTATTTTTAGGGTGTTACAATATTATTTATGTTGTCAAAGCTCATGAACAATTTAGGAGCTACACTCTTGCCAAGCTGGGTGGAATTCTCAAATCTCATGAGAAGGAAGTCATGAAAGAAGCAAAAAGTGTTCTAAATGTAGGTCCATTAGCTTTAATTTTATTTATGAAGGATCTAAAGCCAAACCATCCAAGGTAATTCAACCATATTATGATTCTGACACATTTGATGAAGAATTCACAAGTGAAGTCAACCCAATCATAGTCATCAATCCTAAAAAGTTCTTCAAGAAAAACTACTCAAAATTCAATGGAAACAAATTCAAAAAAGGAAAAAATGGTGATGGAACCTTCACAAATTAGAACTCTGCATCTGAGAAACAAAAAGGAGAAGGTAACAAGAAGTTTCAAAAAGATGAAGAGAAATTTGAGAAGAAATTGCTTGGAGATTCTAGTTACGACTGTAACTATTGGCATGGTAAAAACTATTTCACAAAATAGTGTATGTTGAGGAAGATGCATGAGAACAAATAGAAAACTAAAGATGAAGATGACTATACTCATAAAATAGAAGAGCTTCGGAAATCGAAGAATACTAGAAAGGCATTGATTTTTGTCAACCGATTTCGAAGATGAAGAAGTTTGGAAGCATACTCACAGAAAAGGTTTCATTTTCAAATAAGACAATATCTATGTTGATGGAAGGTGTCTGATAGTCGGAAATATAGATTCCGAAAGCCATGACTATTTCACATATGAGGGCACAAAATCAGAAGTCTGTTTGTCAGTAAAAAGTGTCAAAGAGCAGACTGGAGAATATGACAAAGTGATCAACAAGCTACAATCTATTCTTAAATATCTTAATATTCTTGTTAATTGTTATGATTTCGAATTGATTGAATTGCATGTTATAGTTTCCAATTTAAATGAATGTCTTAAGTGATCTCATATTAACAATTCTGATCTTGATGATAGTTTTAGTAGGAAAACTTTTAGGATGAAGAAATAAGGATGAAAATAGAAGCTCTTAACATAGAAATCAATAGGATTGAGGATGATATTATAATTTTGAAAACACACAAGAGGCTATTAACTAAGCAACGTAATATTTTTTATCTAATAGCTAAACGTTTGAACAACAATATAACTCATCTCTATTTTAATTGTGACATTGGTGATAAGCTGCATAAAATGATTCTTCCATTTCTTGAATTTAAAGAAGATGAAATTGATTCTGATTAATTTAAATGTGAATCTATGATTTCATCAGATGAATCTTTGCATGATTCTTACACGATTAGACTTGAAAAAGTTGACGAATTCATTAAATCAAAAGAAAATAAATTGATGATGAACAATATTTTAACTGAAGAGGACAAACAAGAAGTCAAACAAAATTCAAAAGAGAAATATAACTTGTTATGCCAAATGCTGAAATTGGAAGAAAATTATTCTAATGAGAATACTTCTGATTTTGATGAAAACGTAATGAGTGAAATTTCTGTTGAAGACGAAATTGATTCTTCTTTTGTAAAAAAATATTGATGAACCAAAAAGAAATTTTGATTTTTGAAGATTCCGAGGAATTTGAAAATAATGTTGTGAATAAAGGATTTGATACTTTGACTGTAAAAACAATTGTTTTTCCAAAGGTTCAAAAGACTCCTAATCAATTTTTTGTGAAAAAGGGTCTTAACAAGAATGATACATCAGAATTAAAATCAATTGTAGATAATGATAATGCAAAGAGTTGCAATGATCGTTTTTGGTCTGCACCAATTGACAATGGCGATGAGACAAAAAGGTCTTTCTAAAAAATATTCTTGGAAAGTTAAAGGAAAATATATTTCGGAACCTTTGAATAATGTGTATGTTTCACATGAAGTTGGTGAAACAAGTGGCACAAAAGATGTACCAATCTGTGCTACAAAGGAAGAAGTTGTCAAAAATAATTCAAAAGAAAAGGAAAATAATCAAAAATCAGTTGAAGAAATTAAAGCAAAGAAAAGAGCAATGAATGATACATATAAGAAAAATATGATTGTAAGAAAACAGTTTTGGAAGTAAAAAAGAAAGTGTGGTTAATGATAAATGTGTTAATCATGTTTCAAAGAAATCAAATCAAAAGGTTGTTAATTCATCAAAATCTTGTAATCAAAATATTCATTCATCTCCATTTTCAAAACCAAAATCAAAATTTTCACCAAATTCATATTATTTGAAAAGAGGAAAAATCAATGTTGAACAATCAAAATTTGTTGACGTTTCAAAGAAAAAGGTTTTGGATCAAGATGCTAATCTGAAAGCATATGAAGCCAAATTGTAGCAAGAAGAAGAAATTTTTTTTTTGAGAAAATGGCACAAAAAACAAAATTTAATTCATATAGAAAAACTTCATTTGTTGAAATTAATCTTTGTGACAATAAATCTCAAATTTTCAAAAAAGGTAAAAGGAGTGAATAATATTGTGATTAAGAAATTCTTTTGGATCGATAAATCTAAGAATTTTCCTGTTTTGAATTTAAAAGCAAAATTCTCACTAAGACCCAAAATGGTTCAGAATGGTAAATTAATAATGGCCATTCTTGTCATATGACTGGAAGAAAATCAGATTTAAGAGAATATCGTGATCTGAAAGATGGTGGAAAAGTGAAGTTTGACAAAAATGCAACTGGAGAAATCAAAGGGGATAATTACAAATGGAGATTTTACAATTCGAAAGGTATCTTATGTTGAGAGATTTCAACAAAATCTAATAAGTGTTTCTCAACTTGTTGTAGGTTCTTGTCTCAAAGTATCGTTTGATGAGGATGGATCAGAAACTGTTGATAAATCTTCATAGAAGGTGATTCTAAAATCAAATAGAAAAGGTGAAATGTATCCCCTAAATCTGAAACCAATTCAAAGAAACCTTTAATTTTCTTTCTTTCTAAACCGTGTTCGAAAGACAGTTGGTTAAGGCACATGAGGCATTCACATCTCAACTTTAAAGATATAAATAAGCTTGTTATTGATGATCATGTGCGAGGTCTTCCACTTCTTAAATATTACTAAGAACATTTGTGTGCAATTTGCGAGAGAAGGAAAACAAAGCAGAAAAAGTCATTCTTCATTAATAAATACTAAAATTGTTGAGCCACTTGAATTGATTCATATTGATTTGTGTGGTCCTTCTTCAATTGAAAGTATTAGTGGTAATAAATATATTTTGGTTATGGTTGATGACTTTTCACGGTTTACATGGGTTTTCTTTCTTAAACAGAAGTCCAAAACTACCAAAATGATGATGATTTTGTGAAACAGATAGAGTTACAATTGCAAAAACAAATTTGAAAGATCAGAAGTGATGACAGATTGGAATTCAAAAATCAAGTATTTGAAGACTTTTTGACAAACAAAAGAATCACTCATAATTTTTCATCTCCTTATACTCCACAACAGAATGGTGTAGTTGATAGGCAAAATTGTTCTTTATGTGAAGCTACGAGGACGATGTTATCTTTTGATAATCTTCTTTTATATTTATGGGCTGAAGCAATTGGAGTTGCATGCTTTACTAAAATCATTATTTTATTAATAAAAGATTTTCTATTACTTCATATGAAATCCTGAATAAATGAAAACCTAACGTCAAATTCTTTCATGTATTTGGTTCCACGTGCTTTATCTACAACACAAAGGAACATCACAACAAATTTGATGTTGAAGCTGATGAAGGAATTTTTCTGGGATATTCTTTGACATCAAAAGCTTTTCGAGTTCTTAACAAGAAATCCAAGAAAATTGAAGAGAGTTATTATGTCACATTTGATGATAAATTTGTCAAAAATTCTCAACAAAATTTGAATGTTTTATCTGATTAGATTTTTTCATCTTCTAACTTCAAAAAGAATCCTATTATGTCTCTTTATGAAGATTTTTCAAATCTTTTTCATGAGTTAGTAAAGGCAATTTCATCTGAAGTAAAAACTAAACATAACAAAAAAGATGAATTGCTTAAATTAGTTGATGATGCAATTGAAATTATTGAAATTCATGATGATAGTCAAAATTTTAATTCAAATTCTGATTTAAACAATGATGATTTTGTCCAGGGGGGGGGGGGGGGGAATTCAACTTCTAATACAAGTGTTGAGGGGGGGAATTCAAATTTGAACACAAACGTCCAGTGGGGGAGTTCATTAAATAATAACACTAATGTGCAATCGGAACTTGAAGAAATTATTACTGAAATGGATCTAGAATATGATCAAAATTATCCACATTTGACTAAATGGACAAAAGATTATCCAAAAACTCAAGTCATTGGTGATACCTTTCCAGAAGTCTTAACTCATGCTCAGAAAAAAAAACAAAAAAACAAAAAAACAGGCTGCTTTACTTTCAAAAATGGATTTTTACATGGTTAATTCTTTTATTTCAAAAGTTCAACCTAAAACTGTTAAAGTTGCTCTCAATCATGAAGATTGGGTCAAAGCAATGCAAGAAGAATTGAACAAATTTGAGAGAAATAAAGTCTGGAGATTGATTCCAACTCCAAAAGATGCTTCTGTTATAAGTATTAAATGGCTATTTAGAAATAAGATGGATAAAGAAAGGAATATCATTCGGAACAAAGCACGTTTAGTGGTCAAAGGATATTGTCAAGAATAAGGAATTGATTATGAAGAAACATTTTCTATTGTTGTTGGATTGGAATCTGTTCGTATCTTCCTAGCCTATGTTGCTCATAAAAACTTTGAAGTTTTTCAAATAGACGTGAAGTGTGCGTTTCTAAATAGAGAGCTTAAAGAAATTGTTTATGTTGAACAACCACCAAGTTTTATAAATGAAAAATATCCAGATCATTGTTATGTTCTACATAAGGTTGTCTATGGTTTGAAATAAGCTCCACGTGAATGGTATGAAACTCTGACTAGATTTATTAAACAATCCAAATTCAAAAAAGGTTCTATTAATCCTACTTTTTTTGTAAGAAGGAAGGTGAACATCTTATGATTGTTCAGATTTATGTAGATGACATCATTTTTTGGATCCACTAAGCCTTCCTTGACTAGTAAATTTTGAAAATTGATGGAAACTAAATTTGAAATAACTTCAATGGGACCAATAATTTTTTTTCTTGGATTAAATATAAAATAGAGTCAGGAAGGTTTTTTTATTAATCAGGAAGCTTACACTAAATCATTACTCACGAAATTTGGAATGACAGGTGATTTGAAAGTGAAAGTTCTTATGGCATTCAGAATAAAATTGACTCCATCTCTTGATAAACTTGTTGTAGATCTTACACAATATTAACAATTGATTGGATCACTTTTGTATCTTACTTCAAGTAGACCAGAAATTATATTTGTTGTATGCTATTGTGCTCGCTATCAAGCCATTTCTCGAGAGCCACATATGCTTGTAGTGAAAAATATCTTTTGATATCTTAAGCGAACTTCAACTCTTGGTCTATGTTATCCAACTAAATTTGAATTTCTAAGACAGGCTTTTTCAGATGTTGATCTTGGAGGATATAGACTAGAATAAAAAAGTACAACAGGTGGTTTTCAGTTTTTGGATGGAAAAATCATAAGTTGGCAATCAAAAAAGCAGACGTGTGTTTCTCTTTCAACCGTTGAAGCCGAATACATTGCAGCTGATTTGTGCACATCTCAAATAATTTGGATACAAAGTCAATTAAGAGAGTATGAAATTAGCATGAAGAAAAATCCTCTTTATTGTGACTCAGATTACGTAATTTGTATTTGTCACATTCCCGCTCAGCACTTTATTGTGACTCAGATCGTACATTTGTCCCTTGCCCAAGTCGTGATTGGCTTAGCCATGATAATGGTGTGTACAACTTCACTAAAGTTAACAGGTATATGTTTTTCATCTATCGACTTTCTCGCACGATTTCTAGGCTGGATCCCGGGTATCGAGGGATATTCTATTCCAGGCCAAAATAGGCATTGGATGGTAAGGATGGCCGAATGGTCGGACCACGTGGCAAGCGACATTAGTGCTTTATGGCATGCCCATGAGGCACATTATCAAGTCTCCTTAGTCTTATCCATTGTGACGTGGGAGTGCTGATTTGTAATGGATGGAGCTAGCCTTTAATGTTGTGCCCCATTACATTTAGTTGTTGTCTTTTCAGTTGCACGTTGCAGCCGTTTCCAGTCGTGACATCAGCTGCCATAATCAAGGTTTTCAAATCTCCCACCTATCTATGCTTTTATAGTTCTTGACTCTTCTATTTTCCTTAATCTTTCTCTTTTGTTTTGTTTTTTCTACGTTTACTCTTCTTTTTGCTATGGATTCTCTGATCAACATCTCCCTAACCCATGATCAATTTGCTGCTCTTCAAGAGAGGTATGGCTTTCAGCCGGAGGACGATGTGACATTTCCCGGTGAGCATGCTAGCTTCATTAATCCTCCCGAGGGTAAAATCGACATATATTTGAAAGACTTTTACGTCAGGTATCGTCTTCCGACGTCCGATTTCTTTCGAGAGGTTCTCTGTACATATAAGGTTCACATCAATCAGTTGGTACCCAACGGTATAAACAAAGTAGATGCTTTTGAGATATTTTGTGACGCTAATGGGACTTTGCATTGTGTTATTGGTGCCTCCTTCTCTGTCGTTCGTCATGATCAGGGTTTTATGCGTTGAGCTTTTGGTTTCATTGCCTTAACAACGGATGACACCAACGATGTGATATCGGATCTCCTATATAGTGGAAATGGCTTAATTAGATGAATTCCAGTAGAGATCTGTAATCACAACAGAAAACAGGTCATCAGCAGACCTCTTGGAGGAGGCCCCGAGAGAATGCTCTGACGGTTATATCAGTCTCCAAGAAAGAGGGAGAAAGAGAGAGAGAGAGAGAGAGAGAGAGAGAGGTAGGGAGGGAGGGAGATGAGTATATAGTGTAAGGCTTAGAGAGTGAGGTTTTCAACCCCTTCGCTAGAGCCACATGACCTTTTATATTGGGTGCTGGGCATAGATCCCGCTCGTGGAGATATAAGTGTCAGACCCTAATCGGCATAGAGGCGTTGATTGGTAGATTGTACCTTTTTCCCCTGCCCAAGCTGTGATTGGCTTAGCCATGATAGTGGTGCATGCACCTTCACTGGAGTTAACAGGTGCCTGTTTTTCATCTATCAACTTTCTCGCGTGGGTTTCGGGATGGATCCCGGGTGTCAAGGGATATTTTGTTCCAACCGGAACGGGTGCTGGATGGTAAGGATGGTCGTGTAATGCAACATGCACCTTTGGTGCTTTCTGGCATGCCCAGGAGGCACTTTATCAAAAGGAAATTCTCCAAGCCAAATTTCCTCCCAAAATTTAGTTCGTTGACAGTTACCTACCATTTTCGAATTAATCTAATACAAATCCATACGTCTAGATTTAAAGGCTTATAGAATATTATATAATACCATTAGGTGTGAGCCCCGTGTATTACACGGGTTTATAAAAAAAGTTTAATATAAAATTATAAGCATTACATATTTTTTAAAGTAATAATTTTACATAAATACAAAGAATATAATAACTAAAGTAAGTAATAAAGGTTGTAGAGAATTTATTATGAAAATTAATAGAATGATCTACTTTACATATATAAATCTCATTAAAATGTGAATTTTAAATTTAAGAAAAATGATAAATTTAAGAAAATGACAAGTGCAAAAGAAATAATTTAAAAACTCTTAGAAAATAATATGTGTCAAATTCAATGAGAACATGACATTTGGCAAAATTGATTTTCATTTATTATGTTAGATTCCAATGCCTATTTGTTGAACGCCACTATTATAAACCCACACTAGCGAGAAACTATGGGAAAAACAATAGTTACGATGTAATGGCATTAATCAAGGTTTGTAATCAAGAAACCCAACAAGTTGTTAACATTATTGTTTTCAAAGTTGTTTTTTTTTATTAGCCATTCTTATTTAGTGAAACCAAGCGATCACATTCACATTTTTCCAAACGTGGAAGGTGCAAATCCAATCATCTAAACATCTCATTCCAAGTTCTAGCCACCATTTCATACTAAAAAAAAGATGTTATGGATCTTCCATATTTTTAGACCACAAATGACAAATAACTAAACCCTTTGAAAATAAATATGACCATGTGGGAAGCTGATTAAGCAAGACTGACCAAATTAAAATGTTTACTTTCCTCATGACAAAATGATTCCATCTAGTAGAGATATTTTCATTTGGTAACAATGAATCATCAATATTTTTTCCAACTTATTTAACTGTAAACACATCATCATTTAGAAAACTCCAAACCCATTTATCAATGCGGTCACTAAGATGGACACTCTCAATGAGAGACATCTCCAATAATTGACTTTTTTTCAATTCCAACTCTCACCTCGCAACGTGAATTCCCACACAAAGCCTCATCAACCCACTTGTCATTGGAATAATTATATTTATCTCTATATAGATAAAATAATCTATGAAATCTAGTCCTTCTTTTGGCTGTTAAGTTTAAAAATCATTTACGTAACATCCTAATTTCAGGTACTTTTATTAATAATTGAATCTTTATAAAAAGTGGCACGTTTGGTCCCTTGGAGAGAAAGGCTTGCGAATTATTCGTACGTAGGGCGTACCTAAGAGTACGCACAATGTACTCATGCAGTTTGGAACGCAGATGACCAACGAGCATGTTGGGTGTACGTGTGGTACGCCAGGCGTACTAGCCTAGAATTCAAACCCTAATTTTAAGGATTTCCTCTATTTAAAGAACATTATGTCTTCATTTGATCATCCTTATCAGCCACCAAACCCTCCCCGAAGCCCTAATCACGAGTTGTGTTACTTGTGTCAGCTTTTGCAAGTTTTTGAGTGTTCTTGGTACTTGTAGTGGAATAAGGAGACTAGAGAAGAAGGAGTGAGTGCTAGCAAGCTTGAAGATCCAGAAACCTTTCCTCTTTGTGCATCATTTTCGGGTATAAAGTCTACACCTTGGAAAGTTTTTCATTAGATTTTCATGGTTGAATTTTTATGAACTTTTGTCTCCAAGATTGGACCTTTATGATTTTGGAGCACTCTAGGAAATTATAGTTGTCCTTTCATGCATTTTAGGACTTATGGATTCATAAAAATGGTTGCTTGATCAATCCTTTGGTTCATGCATGAGTATAGTAGCTTAGAGTGTGTTAAAAGTTAAAATTGTTGCATTAGGTCCTTCCTAGCCATTCAAAGTCTTAAAGCCAACAACTTTATGGATTAAGACATCTTAGAATAGTCATATCTGAGGTTAGGTTAGTTGTATTAAGGGATTAAGATACTAAGTTGGTGGAAGTAGAGGCAGACAGAGTATGTCGCGTGTACTCCTGGCTGTGCCTCACGTAGTCAGTTCTGCCCCCGATGGATTCTGATTTCGTTGTACGCCCCGCGTAAGAAGTGGTACGCCCAACATACTCGCTAGGCAATTGACTTTTGTTGAATTTTGAACTTTGGTCAAGATTTGGGGTTTCTAGACCAAGAGAAGGAAAAATAGTCTTTTTTTTCCCTTAGGAGATTTAGTCGTAGGATTTGGACTCACGAGTAGGATTTGGACCTTAATTATTAATTAGGATTAATTATGTTGTTGATTAGCCAAAGTCTAGATCCGACAGTTCGGGTGTGAGATTTACTTGTCGTCGGTATCAGGTGAGTCTCCTCACTTATTCTTACCTGTTTGGTATAATAGTTGTATTGGTACTAACCAGTTGGGTCTAGCTATTATGATAAAATTATGATGTTTATTTGTTACCGGGACTGCTGATAGTCTCCAGGATTTTTGATAACCTACGGGGCGTGCTGTTAGCCCACTAGGACTGCTGATACTCCCTAGGATTGCTGATAAACCATAGCTATTTATTTATGTTTTCTTGTATGTGGTATCTTGGGGAACTCGGTATGCTTTGTGCTTACAGTTCTTGATTTATATGTAGCAAGTACTTCCGAGGACCGCAGGAAGGCGAATGTCTAATTGTACACACTCGTTGTGAGATTTACTATTGGGATAGTTTGTGAACTCTGATATTGTGATACTGGTTGTTTTGGGATAATTATGTATTGATCACTTGGTTGTGAAATCTTAATTTTGGTAAATTTATTAATGAAAATTTTGGGCTAAGTTTTGAGTTGTTACAATTTAAAGCACATTTTAAAATAATTGAACTTCATTTGCTGAAAACGGTCCCAAAAGCCCTTATGTATAGAAAATAACTTAAGTTTCAAAAGGATATAGAGGAGGGTTAACAATTCAAATATCATTACACAAGCGACTACTACTACATCCCAGTGGTCTTTAAAATACCATGCATCATTTAATCCTTAATACGCTACTAGAATATGAATACATGTTAAAAAGTAGTAGGTTAGGCATTAGGAATGCCTAGTGAGTAATACCAAGACTTCACTATGTTTATAGTCAAGGATTAGCTTGACATATGGTCAATTTCCTAAAATCTTTTCAAACGCGTAAATAATTCGAAAAATATTTTGACAAAAACTTAAAAGTATTTATTGTACATTACTCATAACCCTTAAAATCGTTTCAAGATATAATCATTTAAATACATCATAAGTAGAAGAATTCAATGCAATATGCAACTACACCCATCCCGTTCATCTATAAGTCTCACTCATAGTTCTTGTTTTGATAGCATTGAAGACTATGACATATTTAGGACATATCACCCTATATCACGCCTTTTCTCATTTCTCTTATTCTCCTAATGGGTACGGGTGAGTTATCAAATCATTGGCCCCTTAGAAGAGGTAGCTAGTCTCTTGTATAAGTGGGTTATGTCTAGAACACCACACTACCCTCTAGGGGAATATGTTAGTCTCATTTTCCATGGACTTTGGAAGGACACACAAGTCATTTCTCGATCATACATAAATGCATAACTATTCATGCTAGAACTCTTTTAAAACTCATAATTTTTTTTTTCTCTTTATTAAACTCCTTTATAAAAATTAATTGTCATGCAATCCACAAGTAATTGAGCACATAAGTAACACATGGAAAGTATTTTTTAAATCTCTTTAACTAATTCTTATATATATATATATATATATATATATATATATATATATATATATATATATATATATATATATATATATATATATATATATATATATATTAAAGTGGCCACTTAAATGAATAGTAAACATGCTGGTTTTTTGGCAAAATTGGCCCATAGGTTTTTAGAATCGTCTTTAGGGTCATTTTATGTCAATATATTCGTATAGTTTGTGGACACACGTGTTGATCATCGTTTGGATTTATCCCTTATGGATCCTTCCACCACCTCCTTATCCAATATCGCTTTTCATCTTTGTCTACTGATTTCATCAAATGTGCGATGTTTCTCATCTAAAGTGGAAAAGATTTATCACCGGAGAAGCCACCCGACTTTCTTCTCCAGGTGCTTATAAGAAGATTCAAGTTTGAGACTCTTCAAAATTTCAGATGAGCATCCAAACCTTCCGTTCTCTTTCTTCCTTCGGAGGTGCTAGAGAAGGTGAGCAGTTTTGGATCGGTTTTTGATCACCATGACCGGCCAGCAAGAGGAGCAACATCCACCGTCACTAATATATATATCCGTCTTCTGCCTTCCGGTTCCTTCCACCGCTTCGATTTTCCTATGTTAAACTGAGTCCTCTCACCATCTTCGAAGTCGGTAGATGAGATCAATTGATCTTCAACCGCCGCCTTCTTTCTTCCTTCATAGTTCTCGGAATAGCTCTAAAGTGATGTCTACATGTTATGTTCGTTCTTGATCAGGTTTCTGTTTTGGGATTAATTGACCAGCTGCTTTTATTTTATCCTAATGTTCATACGATTTTCGGTTGTTGATTGTTTTTTATACAACAAAGGTTGAAGTGGTCCATTGGTGCTCCGATTCATCAACCCCACTTTCAGGTGCTTCTCCAACCTAATTTTTCTCAAATTAAAGCCATAGAGGTAGAATTTTTCTTTTTCTGTTTAATTTTCATATGACAATCACAGTTGTTTGGATTCCTTGCTTCTCTGTCGACTTGATTGTGTGATTACTTACTACCAGTTGAAGGTTGACCGATTGAAGATATGGAATCACTCCAGGTAAAGCTCAGTAAAACCTCAATTGAATTATGCCCACCAGTTGTTTGTTAAAATGCCAAATAGAGATTTTAGACCTGTTACATTATTATTTTGTTACTTTAATTTTTTTTATGTATATTAACTGATTACAAGGGTTTTTGGTCATTTTTTTAACTGATAGGTATGGAATTCAGGCCTGGAAATCTTTCAATAGTCTTTGGGTGCAGGAGCCACATCTACTACTACTACATTTCAAATTGAAAGGTTGTATGAAATTAACCATTGATCTTATCTTAGTGTGAATATTAATATAATTACAGAAAGACACAATATTGTTGTAATTAGCATATACTCAAGAAATATAAATTACCTTTTTGATGTTTGCAGGGAAGCTTTGCTTAAGGTAGATGGGTTTTGATATTGATCCAAAAATGAAAGCTGAGAGTGAGAACGTGTTTTTCAAACTTGATGGTATGTACTTCATTTTATCTTTTGAATTACTCCAAATTTACACGACGAAATGAAACTAATTATTTACAAGGTTGGTTCAATTTCGTTTCGTTTTGAAGATCTATTAACACATATTTTGTTTTTTGTTTTTAGTTTGATAAAAAATTCGACTTTAAAGTTTCTCAACAGTTACAAATTCGCCTCAAGTATGTAATGTTAATATGTTATACCACTATCCATTCTCTTTTTGCCCTCTTTTTGTCTTTGTGGTTGATTTTTGGACCCGGTTCCTAAACTCAAAAGGGTTTTACTATTATTGCATTCGGACTGGCAGTGTACAGCTAAGTTTATCTTTTTTGTTGTTCTTTTTATGACCTAATTTTTGGTTGTCTCTAATTTCTTTCTATTTGTGGTGGTTTTATGTGATTTTTGAAGAAGAAGAAAAGCTAGGGTTCTGTAAACTGTTGTGTCTTCCTTCACAGCTTCACGAATGGGTCCAAGGTACTATCTAAATCCTACATTCCCTCTCGATTAGGTTTCTTAACTAAATTTTCTACGTGGAATGTATACATAAATAACAGGAGGCGTTTGTGGCTGCTTATGAGGATTTAACAAGTGGCACACGTACTTTACTTTTTGGACATGTTATAACGTGAGGTTGCATTTTCTTGCTACTGAAAAGTATGGCCCATATCAGATTACTGTTACTTTATTGTGCTTATTAATTTATGTTTATTGGAAGAAAAAATATTATTGATTTGTTTTTATTCTTTGTTTAGGTTCTTGTGAGAAACATCCCCTCTGATGTTCATGAATCCGTTAGTGAATATGTTAGACCATTTCCTGCCCTTCTTTCTTGGTTTGATTCTAGCAACAAAGTTTCCATACTTTTTTTATGTGTGTATGTTATTTTTATAGCTTACTTGATGTATATGTGTCTCAGGTAGATGCTAGCATTTATTTGTGGAGGTGTGATACCTGTATTATGATGTTGGATGTTGTTCGAATAATTACCAGGTAAGATAATTGTAGTTTTTTTTTAAGAAAAAATTGCTTAGTAGTTAAAGGAAAAACTTATGGTAGCACGAATTTTCCATTTAGTTTACTCTACATTTATCCTTATTGGTGAGTAACACTTTGTTGGATTCAATCCATACATACATAAATCGTGACCGAATGAGAGTTTTTATGTAGGGTTAATTAGTAAATGAACTAAAGAAAGATGCTTATGAAGCATGGCTTCATTTGCGGTATTTCTATCTATTATTTTGGATATTTGCAGTTCATGTATTTTATTGGATGGAAATTCAATGAATAAGATTTATAGGTACTTTATCCCAAATTAACAATGTACTTATATATATATATATATATATATATATATATATATATATATATATATATATATATATATATATATATATATATATATATATATATATTCTAATTTCATGGGTTTGCACGCCAATCGATAGGCCTACGACACATAATAAGGTAGACTGTCAAAATTTTGCGTTCTTCAAAATGACGTTTATACCACATGGTAGTCTACTCATTCACACCATACGTTTAGCTGAAAGATCAATTTTCCATTGCACTCAAATATGCATCAGTGCAGTAAAATGGGACAGTATTTACAGTTTTTTTTATGTTCAAATTGAATGTAAAGTTTTTTTTTATTAAAATTGACTGATTTTATCAATAAAAAATAACTTCTTTTTATCATTAATAGTTTGTGACCGAACTACCCTTATGTAATGTTTTTTTTTTCATATTTCAATTTTGTTGAAAGACCAATTTGCCCATGCACTCAAATATGCCACAATATAGTAAAATGGGACAATGTATGTTTTTTAATTTGATTTGCCTCATAACAATACTCAAACTATAAACAAATAGTTGATCAAATGACATTTACAAAGAACAAACAACGGTAAAAATTGTCGCATCCGACCCCCGCAACGCAGGGGTCCCCACCTAGTTCACATTATAAAAGCATCAATTCTCGTTGTTTATGGAACATGTATTCAATACTACTCACCTAAAATATATTCCAAGCTATTCTTCCTTCCTCTAAGCTTGTGTACCGCTTAGACACCATGTATTGTCATTCCCAAGTACTTATTACCGAAATGACCAAAATACACCTCTAAGATTTTTATCATTTAGACCTTCCTATAATGTTATTTGCTTCCTATTAGCTTATAAATAAAGTTTAAGGGCAATCAGAGGTCACTTTACTAGGTTTTTCACAAAAAGTGCAATTTATAGAACACCCGACATGATCCTTGTCACATTAGACTACAGTGACACACCCCGCTTCATTCATTATATTCCCTGTGTCATGTATGCCTATTATGACATGCCCTGTGTCACCCTTGTTGTACACCCATTTATGCAAAGTTTGCTAAAAGCTTTATAAAATGTTCCCTAGACCTCTAATGGTCACCAACTTCACCAAAAGGTTATTATGGATTTGATAAAGGTTATTCACTTCTCATATGCACAAATAAGTCATATTTTCCTTATTGATTATTCATTAAGACATTTGAGATGTCCTATGAGCTTTGAGGTTGCTTATATGAGCATCCCAACTTGACCAAATGTCTTAATGGCCTTAAATGATCAAGTCATCACCAATTACTTATTTGAACGCATTATCTCACTCACAATCTAACATATTATTAAGTTATTAAGCTTCAAACATCGGAATCCATGGAATGGATTTGGATATTCCATTCATGAGATTCCACCAAAGCTAGATCTAATGGAGTTTACATCAATTGACTCACTCCATGATTACTAAATCATTACCAATACTCTAATTTATATTTGATCTAGTGTGCATCAATGAAATTACATTTTAAATTGTCTAAAACCTCATAATTCATGGTTCAGAGAGTTTTTTCTCTATTAATGGAGTTTGGAGCTCCATATCTCAACTAGGGATGAGCTTTAGAACCGGAATCGGTTTTCCTATATTATAAGAACCGGGAACCGGACCGCCGGTTCTAACACCGATTCCGGTCCCAGTTTTTCGGTTATTTTTCAATTTAGAACCGATTGAAATATTATAGATGATATGCTATCTTCAGGGGCTTGTAAATGCTTCAATATTTAACCGAATTATGACTTTTTGCATTCTAAATTGAAGTAGAAACACTAAATTACATGATGAAAAAAGAATCAAGTAATTCCGACTTTATATGAGTGAGTTATGCGCATTCTAAAAGTAGGATAGATTCCAAAAAAAAATGTTGAAACAGAAAATACATGGCATTGATATGCTGTCTTCTGAGGTCTATAACTGATTCAATATCTAACCAAAATATGTGTTTTTATTGTCTAAAATGAAGTACAAACACCAAATTACATGTTGGAAAAAAATTAAGTAATCCTAACCTCGTATGAATGAGTTATGCACATTTAAAAAAAATGGGACAAAATAAAAAAAAACAAAAAAATGTTGAAACGAAAAATGCAGCATCGATATTCTTTCTTTCGGGGCATGTGTCTGATTCAATATGTAACCAAAACATATGTTTGTATAGTAAAAAATGAATTCCAAATTCCAAATTACATATTGGAAAAAAAATCAAATAATTTCGACTTCATATGAATGAGTTATGAACATTTTAGAAAACGGGAAAATTGTCAAACCGGTTGTAACGCCCGATTCATGGTATGTATTTTAATATTGAATTATTCATTTTTGCAAAGGGGCTCGACGAGTTGGAGGCCCCAAACTCGTCGAGTAGGGATGTGATTTTTGGACGCGAGACTTGAAGTCTACTCGGCGAGTCGAGAAGCCTCGACTCGACGAGTAAGGCCACCAAAGTGAAACCCTAATTTTCAAGGTTTGCACCCTATTTAAAGACCTTAACACCCCCATTGTGGCCTCCCTCATCGCCTCCCATAGTCTAGCAAACCCTAATTCGTGATCTTGAGATTTGTGAGTGTGTATGAGTGAAAAGGAGTGATTCTTTGGTGTTTTATTTAAGGAGTGGAAGTTGTGCTTGGTTGAAAGAAGGAGCTTTGGATCCAAAAGAACTTCATTTCCAGTTCATTTGAGGTATAAAGTCTATACCTTGTCTATTTTTTTACAAGATCTCTTCATGGGATAGTTTAGGGCCATTCAGAGCATATTATGGAACCATTCATGGATGCAAGCATGTTTAGGAATAATAACTTCAGATCCAGAGTCTTTAAGGGACTCCATGGCATAAAGGTGCCAACTTTATGGCCATGGGAGTCCCATGCATCAAATGAACAACTTTTAGGGCTTTTGAGCTAAATAATCCATGCATGCACGTAAAGTTAGAAACTTTACGTGATATATCGACCTTAGGGAACGAGATCAACGTTTTGGGTGCATTAAGCCTGACTAAAAACGACTGTATGGATTTGGACTATGGGGGACTCGACGAATTGTTCATACGACTCGATGAGTTGGGTTGTGGTCCCCTAACCTTTTTTGTTACTGAGTAAACTCATTGAGTCTAGGAGATGACTCGGCGATTTGGACATGTTTTGGGCTTAAAGATTAAAGAACTCAACGAGTCCAAGGAGGAACTCGGCGAGTTATGAACAAAATGTCCCGGCTCTGTATGAAGGAGAACTCGACGAGTTCAATGAGAACTCGGCGAGTTGTGGGTAAAAGGTCCCGACTATGTTGTGAGGATGAACCCGCCGAGTTTATGAAAGAACTCGACGAGTAGGAGCAGGGCTTCAGGGTCTTATGGATTATGGAACTCGGCGAGTTGATGACCAACTCGGTGAGTTGAGTCAATCAGATGTTGACTTTGACCAAAGGTTCACCTTGACCAGGGTGTTGACCTTGACTTTGACTTTGACATGAGTTGAACCTTATAAGGGTTATGAGAATGGAAGAGTAATTAAAGGGGATTGTTATGTGTAGGAGTTTGAGAGGAGTTGATCCCAGCACCGAGGACAGTTCAGCTACTACGTGACATTGAGGTGAGTTACCCTCCAGCAGGAATAGGTTGAAGGCACCAATGTCAGCCCACTAGTAGGTGATTATAGCTTAGATGATTGTCTAGTGATAATTGTCTGGTATGTCACTATCTGATATGCTTTATGTGCTAGTATGCTATGTTATTATATGGTAGTGGTAGGGGTGAAATATTCCTCGGTTACCGGTTGAAAGAGAACAAAGAGGAAGCCAACACCTAGATATGCTAGGTTGTATATGATTTATATGTTTTATGTGGTAGTAGTAGGGTGAAATAGTCCCCGGTTACCGGTTAAAATAGACCGAAGGGGAGACCGGCACCCAGATATGCTAGGCATTATATGATTATATGGTATGTGGTATGATGGGGATACTCACTAAGCTTTGTGCTTATGGTTTTCAGTTTTGGTTTCAGGTGCTTCTTCCTCGAAGGGAAAGGATCCGGCATGGCAGCAGCGTATGACACACACGATTTTCCGCACCAGAGATCTATGGAATTTATACTTTGATATGACCTTGTTATGACATGTTCTGACTATGGATACATGACTTCATATATTATTACAATGTGGTTTTCAGATAAAAACCGGGCTTCTCACGGGCAGAGCTTCGACTCGAAAACTCTTTTTCTCCGGATCTTCGTAGCTTCGATGTCGGGATGATACCGGGAGTTCGGGGGGGGGGGGGGGGGGGGTTAAAAGATGGCTAGAGAGGGTATAGAGAGTGAGGGAATGAGAGAATTAGCAACCAAATTCGTCTGCCCTTCGGTTTCTATTTATAGGGTGGAAATCCTATATTCATGTCGTGAACCACTAGTTCACGTCGTGAGTTTGGTCATGCTCCGCTCATGGCGTTCGTCATCTGTCCACTTGCTCTGGAAGGTGTCAATCAGCCTGTTCACGTCGTGAACACCTTACTCACTATGTGAGTATTGACAGGTGTTGAAGTTTGTGCCCTAAACTTCATAAATTCATATCTTTCACATACGAGCTCCGTTTTCGACGTTCTTTATATCCACGCGTATGTGAGATTATGCTCTACAACTTTCATTTAGACTCTGTTGGCTAATTTTGAGTTTATTTTTTATTATATTATTTTTAGTAGGCCGGGACAGTAAAACTCCGTTAAAAATTCATAAGTCCTTCATATGACGTCCGTTTTCGTCTGTATTTCTACCGTTGCACTACTAACGACGAGATCTTCGATTCTCGTTTAGATTGTTTCGGCTAGAAATCACTCGATCTCATATTCGAACTTTGGGTTGCATACCGCTAAGTTGAAACTTAGAAAAAAGCATAACTTCCTCATACGAAGTCAGATTTAGACGTTCTTTTTGTGCACGCTCTTGGTTTAACGTATTCTACGACTTTCGTTTAGATCACTAAGGCTAAATATCGCTCTATCGTAAATTCACTATTTACGTCACGCAGTGTCATACCGGTTCTGTCGCGAAACTTCGACAGGTCTTAACTTCTTCGTTATAACTCAGATTTCGGCATTCTTTATATATCCGAAATCCTTGTCACGACCACTACCTCTTTGAGTATAGATATTGGGCTTATCAAATATTTTATTTTAACACTCATATCTATTTTTGATTCATTTAAATCACAACAATTAAGCATGAAACACATAATACTCAACTAATACATTTTTATTATTTCAAAACAGTTTACAAAGGTTAACCTAGACTGTTACATCAACATTAATGCCTAGCCTAGAAACAAGGGAGTTACAATTCTCTCCCCCTTAGGATGATTCCATCCCCAAAATCACACATCAACAAACAAATGTGGATAGCGACTCATCATGTCACTCTCCGTTTCCCATGTGAGATTTGGCCCATTCATATGTTTCCAACGAACAATCACTAATTCGACCATCTTGCGTCGCAACTTCTTAGTCTTACGGTCAACGATTGCCTCCGGTTCTTCAATTAACCTCTTGTTTTCATCAATCCTTAACTTAAAAATTGGAATTATGTCGGGAACTTCTCCCGTGAACTTCCTCAGATAACACACATGGAAAGTGTTATGAATACCATACAGTTCTTTTGGTAGTTCTAGCTTGTAAGCTTGGTTCCCAATCCTTTGAAGAACTTTAAACGGTCCAATAAATCTTGGACTTAACTTTCCCTTTTTACCAAATCTTATAAGTCCCTTCCATGGTGAGACTTTAAGCAAAACCGAATCCCCAACTTCAAATGTCCTCGGTCTTTGCTTTTTGTCAGCATAACTCTTTTGACGACCCTAAGCCGCTAACAGTCTCTCCCTAATTATTTTCAGCTTTTTAGCAGTCTGATGGACTATCTCGGGTCCCATAAACTTCTTTTCCCCAGCCTCAATCCAACAAGAAGGCGTACGACACTTCTATCCGTACAAAGCTTGATAAGGTGCCATATTAATGCTCGAGTGGAAACTATTATTGTAGGAAAATTCTACCAAAGGCAAATGTTCATCCCAGTTGCCTTGGAATTCCAGGGTACATGCTCTCAGCATATCTTCAAGTGTTTTTATCGTCCGTTTTCTCTGACCATCAGTCTGTGGATGGTAAGCTATACTCAAACACAACTTTGTACCCAATTCCTCTTGTAAACTTTTCCAAAACCTTGAGGTGAAACGGCTGTCATGATTTGATACAATCGTTAAGGGAACACCGTGAAGCCTCACAATTTCCTTCACGTAAGAATTCGAAAGTTTATCCATAGACCATTTCTCATTGGCTGCTATGAAGTGCGCACTCTTAGTGAAGCGATCCACGACCACCCAAATCATGTCGTGACCGTTCTTTGTTCTGGGCAGTTTAGTGAAAAAATTCATAGCGATGTCTTCCCATTTACCCATAGGTACAGGTAAAGGTTCTAAACTCTCATATGGCTTTTAATGTTGTGCCTTAACTCTAGCTCATGTCACACACTCGGCCACATACTTTGCGATATCAAGCTTTATCGTCAGCCACCAGTAGTAGGGTTTTAGGTCCCTATACATTTTAGTGCTACCGAGATGAATCGGGTACATGGTTTTGTGAGCTTCTTCCATCAGAAGATTTGTTATTCCTCCCGACTTAGGCACCCAAATTCAATCTTGGAATACCTTCAGTCTGTGACTGTTTATACCGAACACTAACTTTTTGCCCAAACGTTCTCCCTTTCGGTTATTCTTCTCAGAAGCGTCTTCTTAAGCTTTCTTTATACTCTCAACAATTGTCGAGATAACTTCTATTCTCAACGCTCTTGGCCATTTTCTTTCAAGATTGACTTTCCGACTGAGAGCATCAGCAACAACATTGGCTTTACCGGGGTGGTAAAGTATCTCACAGTCGTAGTCCTTAAGTAACTCTAGCCAGCGTATTTGCCTCATATTCAACTCTTTCTGATTAAAGAGATATTGGAGACTCTTATGATAAGTGAAAAGTTTGCACTTCGTGCCATAGAGGTAATGTCTCCATATCTTTAGAGCAAATACTACCGCTGCCAACTCTAGATCATGAGTGGGTAGTTCTTTTCATGCTCTTTCAGCTGTCGAGACGCATATGCTATCACCTTTTCTCTTTGGGTCAAAACACAACCCAACCCAACCCCAGACGCATCGCTATAGATAGAGAAGTCCTCAACTCCATCGGGTAGAGAAAGAATCGGTGCTTCACATAGCTTCTTCTTTAGCAACTCAAATGCTTCTTTGTGCTTATCACTCCAAGTATAAGTAGTTTCTTTGTGGGTCAAAGTTGTCAATGGAGTAGCGATCGAAGAAAAGCCTTGGATAAACCTTCGGTAATATCCTGCTAATCCCAGAAAGCTTCAGATCTCCATGGGACTTTTCGGTTGTTCCCACTTCATCACAGCTTCAATCTTTGCTGGATCAACCATTATCCCTTCTTGGTTGACCACGTGACCCAAGAATTAGACTTCTCAAATACAAAAATCACATTTGGCGAACTTGGCATACAGCTTCTCCTTCTTCAAGACTTCCAACAATTATCATAAGTGACTGCCATGCTCCTCTTGGCTTTTCGAGTAAATCAGAATGTCATCTATGAACACTATCACAGATTTATCAAGGAACGGTTTACAAACCTTGTTCATTAAATCCATGAATGTTGCTGGAGCATTGGTTAGTCCGAACGACATAACCAAAAACTCGTAGTGTCCATATCGTGTTCTGAATGCAGTCTTCTCGATATCCTGCTCTCTCACCTTCAGCTGATGATATCCTGACCTTAGGTCGATCTTTGAAAAATATCTTGAACCTTGTAGTTGATCGAACAGGTCATCAATCCTTGGCAATGGATATCTATTCTTTATCATTGCCTTATTCAGCTCTCTATAATCAATGCACATCCTCATACTCCCGTCCTTTTTCTTTACGAATAACACCAGAGCTCCCCAGGGTGATGAACAAGGTCTAATGAAACCTTTGTCCAATAACTCCTGAAGTTGCATCATCGGCTCCTTCATCTCCGTTGGTGCTAATTGATACGGTGCTTTTGCTATTGGCGTGGTTCCTGGTAACAAGTCTATTCTGAACTCCACCTGTCTATCAGGCAGTAATCCAAGAAGATCTTTGGGAAATACTTCTGGATAATCACACACCACAGGAATGCTCTGCATCTCCTTTTTCTCCTTCTTTGCATCAATCACGAATGCCAAATATGATGTACATCCTTTGGCCAAACACTTTCTGGCTTTCATTAGAGAAATAATCCCAGAATTTACTCTGCGTTTGTCCCCATACACCATAAATGACTCATTCCCTAGCAGGTTTACTTTTACTATCTTCTTCCTGCACAATATTTCGGCATCATTGGCGCTAAGCCAATCCATTACCAGCACGATGTTGAAACCGTTTAGTTCAATAGGCAATAATTCCTCGTGGAACTTATTCCTATTCAAGTCAATGAAGATGTTTTTCATAAGATGGCTAATAGGTACAAACTTGCCACTTGTAACTTCGACTAATAAAGCATTATCTACTCTATCGACAGGCAAAGCTAGTTTTCTACCAAATTCATGCGAAATAAAGGAGTAGTTGGCTCCAAAATCAAATAAAATTTGGGCAGATAATTTATTTACGAGAAAGGTACCTGAAGCGACATCAGCTTCATCTTTCGCAGCTTCAAGTGTCATCTGAAAGGCTCTCGCCTTTGGTTTTGGTGGAATGTTGGGTTTTGTTGTCTCCTTCTTTTTCAGATAGTCTTTCAAAATGTGCCCTTCATCATTACATCCAAAGCACATCCTCTTGTTGGACGGAAACTCGTTGGCATATTGTCTAGTTTTTTCAAATTTGTAGCAGGTCACCTCCTCAGTACACTTCCCATAGTGCTTTTTCTTGCACTTTTCACACCATTTCACTTCGCCTCTTCCTCCTCCTCCTCTAAACTTCTTCGAATTAGACTTCGAAAATTTACTTTTCTTGTTGGAACCTGAAGTCCCTTCAAACTTTCTCTTTTCGCCAACTTCAACCTCCCTGGCAGTCCTCCCCTTGATCATCTCTTCAACAGACTTGGCAGCCCAAATAGCTGCCTCCATAGTAGGTGCCTGTCGTACTGGCACATCGTACTCCCATGGAAGTCCTTTTGCGTACCGGTCAACTTTTGTCAGCTCGTCTGGGACGATGAGCAAAGCAAACTCCATTTTGTCTGTAAAGGCATTGGTGTATTCATCAACTGAGATGATGTCTTTCTTCAATCTCATAAATTTGTTCTCCAACTCCAGCAGATTTTGGGCAGAGCAGAACTTGCTCTTGAATTGCACCAAGAACTCTGCCCAAGTCAGTTGTAGTGGCTCATTAGGGCTTAGGGTCTTCCCCAGAGTGTTCTAACAACGAACAGAGACACCTATGAACTGACGTACTGCGAACATGGTCTGCAACTTTCCTCTGCAACCACACGTCATGAAGGCTAGATCCATCTTCGAGATCCAATCCATGACTCTGATCGGATCTTCCTTTCCAGTGAAGGTCGATGGGTTGCAAGTCAGAAAATCTTTGTACTTGCATCCAATTCCATCATTTCCTCCATCTTGGTTATTTTTTCTAACTATCGGTGGGTTGGCTTGACCAACAATCCCACTGAAGTTACCTCCTTCTGACTGCCCTTCATTCAACTCGGGCTGTTCAATCGGCATTGAAAGTTCTTCACGAGTTTACTGAAGCAGATGTCTAGCTTCTTCCATTTGACGATCCAACATTGTTTGAATCATCGCTTGTACACCAGCCATTGTCATTGGCTCAGGTGTTGTTACTACAACAGGTTCTTGCTCAATTACAGGTGGTTGATTCCTGTTTTCGTTCACGTTTCCAACTCCACTTCTAGTTCTTGCCATTCTTGATCTATACACCGAATAAGGTGAATTTAGATCCTCATTCATGATAGATATTTAAATTATCCAACTCACTCCGAAACGTTTACATGCTAGGTCTAATACCATAATCCTACATTTAGAATCCTAAACACATAATGTTTCCAGATCCGGTTGGCAACAAACCGTAGATCCGAACAATTAACATAATACATGGCAACCATATAACATTTAGCACATAAAAGCATTTTAGGCATCTTTCCTAAAATATACTAGTGCTCGTGTCTAAAATACAACAGACACTCATCTCACAATCTTTACTTAGCATCCTAAGTTTAAGTCTAGAAATCCTACAAATTCCTAGTTCGCTTCAATTAATACTCTGATACCAGCTGTGACATCCTCAATTTCACGGCCAGAAAGACCAGTTTAATTTATGTTTTTAAAATAAAATCAGACTAATCCTTTGATTAAAAGAGTTGCCGAATTTGTTCCCAAAACAAAATATGATAAAAATTTATCAAAGCATTTCTTTAAAAAAATGTATTTTCATTATATAACAAAATATTGGGATGTCATGTTCCGATACAGACCAAAAGCATAAACGACATATTATAAACCTTGCAACAGTTATTTACAACTACTGGCCTATAAATCCAAAATATTTTGATAAGTCATCCAACGACTACCTGTAATACAAAGAAAAACTGAGTGGGTCAGGCTTGGGAGCCTGGTGAGCATATAGCGATTTCAACCCACAATAAATAATTATATTAATTTCATCAATCAACAATAACCCGATTACTGATTCCCGTTATCCTCACTTTACGTCCCTAAACAACAATCACAATGGACCTAGTTTAAGGAATTTTCATCGGGGCGACAACACATGCTTCGGGGGTTCCTCAACAATATATGTCAAACAAGGCAACCATGTGGGGGATGGAGTACAACAATTGAGCACCCAAGTCCAATAACACCTACAGGTGGCGAGCCTGCCAGCGTTCCACCAGACTGTCTAGAAGAGTCTGTGGTCGTCATCTAAACTTTGTTAGATGATTGAATCAGCAACAACATCGAGGCTTCTCATCATTTTATTTAATGACACATTCACTATCTACCCATGTTTCACCCAACATAATTATAGATAGAAAATACATATACAGCTTAAAACCAGTATAAAACATTCATTCAACACTTATCTCAAATAAACAAATAATATATAAACACATAACACGTATTTTATAGAGAATACTTTGTATTTATGTGTTAGAAGAAAATGAACGTATACTCACACAAAACATATATTTAATACATTCAAACAATACTTATATTAAAATTGTGTTTATGAAAGGGACTATGCACTAACTTGATAAGACGATGCTCGGACAGCAGTACGACTCTTAAAGTAATATTCTTCGATGAAACCGGGATGTTTTCTCCAAAAACCGGGCTTCTCGCGGGCAGAGCTTCAGCTCGAAAACTCTTTTTCTCGGGACTCGCTTCGGGTTTCGAGATGATACCGGGACTTCGGGGGGGGGGGGGGGGGGTGTTAAAAGATGGCTAGAGAGGGTATAGAGAGTGAGAGAATGAGAGAATTAGCAACCAAATTCGGTTGCCCTTCGGTTTCTATTTATAGGGTGGAAATCCTATATTCACGTCGTGAGTTTGGTCATGCTCTGCTCATGACGTTCGTCATCTGTCCCTTTGCTCTGGAAGGTGTCAATCAGCCTATTCACGTCGTGAACACCTTACTCACGACGTGCGTACTGACAAGTGTTGAAGTTTGTACCCCAAACTTCATAAATTCATATATTTCACATACGGGCTCCGTTCTCGACGTTCTTTATATCCACGCGTAGGTGAGATTATGCTCTACAACTTTCATTTAGACTCTGTCGGCTAATTTTGACTTTATTTTTATTATATTATTTTTAGTAGGTCGGGACAGGAAAACTCCGTTAAAAATTCATAGCTTCTTTATCTGACGTCCGTTTTCGTCTGTCTTTCTACCGTTGCACTACTATCGACGAGATCTCTGATTCTCGTTTAGATTGTTTCGGTTAGAAATCACTCGATCTCATATTCGAACTTTGGGCTGCATACCGCTAAGTCGAAACTCAGAAAAATCATAACTTCCTCATATGAAGTCAGATTTAGACGTTCTTTTTGTGCACGCTCTCGGTTTAACGTATTCTATGACTTTCATTTAGATCACTAAGGCTAAATATCGCTCTATCATAAATTCACTATTTACGTCACGCGGTGTCATACTGGTTCTGTCGCGAAACTTCGACATATCTTAACTTCTTCGTTATAACTCGGATTTCGGCATTCTTTATATATCCGAAATCCTTGTCACGACCACTACCTCTTTGAGTATAGATATTGGGCTTATCTAATATTTTATTTTAACACTCATATCTATTTTTGATTCATTTAAATCACAACAATTAAGCATGAAACACATAATACTCAAATAATATATTTTTATTATTTCAAAACAGTTTACAAAGGTTAACCTAGACTGTTACATCAACATTAATGTCTAGCCTAGAAACACGGGCGTTACACGTTACACCGGTTCCGGTTTTCATAAAAATGGAGAACCGGTAACCGGACCTTGTTACCAGTTCCAGTTCCAGTTGTGACGGTCCTAATGCTCATCCCTAATCTCAACAAAAGCTTTATTAGGATCAAATGGAAATTGATTTAATGAAGGCCAAGAGTGTAGTCATTCTCTACATAATACTAACACCAATTTATATGTAATTTATTATCTCAATGGTGTAAACTCGGAATCTTACTTGGATCTAGGGGTTTGATACCTAAATCTTCATCGAAAGGATGATACAAACTCTAAAATGCAAAATGAAATGTTAGGAATTGATCCAATGTTTGATTACACCCTAAACAAAAAATAATACTCCATGATTGAGTTCAAATCTCCGATTTTGTGGGCAATACAAACCTTAATTCTAACACCAATGAAGAAAGGGAAGAACCAATGAAGAGAAATACATTTCCAAGCTTGTACTTCTACAATCTCACCACTTTACTTTCAATTCTTCCAAAACTCTTCTCAGTTTCACTAAGGTAGTGTTTGTTTTTTGTCTGCAGATCTGCGTGGCCTCTTTGTCTGCGCCGCGCAGACCACGCGCAGACGTTAGCCTTCGCAGACTGTTTGTTTTTTTGAATACTGTAGACCTAAAAATGTATGCGCGCCATCTTCTTGGCGCAGAAGTGGACCAGAGTCTTCTAACATCTTCAGACATCTTCTAGCTTAAAAAAACATATGTATCTTTATTTTTTTTGAAGTTTTTTTTTTAATTTATATTTTTTCCAACTTTTTTAATGATAAACAATTTGAAAAAAAATTACAAAACCTAAAAAAACGTTCGACGATACAAACATGATATTTTTAACAAATTTATAAATAAAAATTTATTACAATAATAGTCGTAGTTGTTTATATAAATATGAAAAAAAATCATAATATATTCTTATATTTTTTTGCCAAATTTTGTAAAACATTATTTAATACAGTATCGTAAATTTCTCGAGAAAATATTTATGGTACGTTTTTAATGGATTTAATTGAAAAATCAAAGTTTATTTCCATCCATTTATGTATCAAATTCTTTGATCACTAATTATAATGTTTAGTTATAACTTTGCAACCAAAGTTGTTGGTTTTTATCAAGTTTTTATCAAATATATACGTTAATTCATATCATTTTTATTTTTATTTTTTATACAATAATACATAAAAGTTGATCTAGATTCCTTAATTATTTATAACAAAGTCATAAAAATATAAAACAATCATTTTGAAATTTATTTAGATTTTAGTTTATTTTTGTCACACCCCAAAACCGGAACGGCGGAAACGTTCTGGGGTGGATGACGTCATGTCAAGTATCACAACACATGCATTATAGTAATCAAAGTACAACAAAACATTGCATTAATAGTAATAATTTTACATGGTTACATTACAAAACCCCAAAGTAATACAAGTAATAGAATAGATACAACATAATACTAAGCTATCTTCATCAACAGCTCCGAGATGTACCTGTCTAATGCTAACTTGAGAATACAAGTTATTTGAAAAGCGAGTATCAGCATTTTTACAAATGTTGGTGAGTTCATAAGTATTTAGTGACATTTCATTCAAATAACTTTATAAAGTAATAGTTTAAGTGTTTACAGTGTATTAGAGTTCTTTCCAGAAAATCTTATATTTTCTTTAATCAGAGCAGCCTTCTACCAAGACTGGTTAGTGTTATGTGATAAAAAGTGGTTTTCCCTTAATTGCTATCATTATCAAAATACTGAATTTGATTATTAAAGAAAGCAAAAGACAACAGGGAAATAACATATGCCTCAGCAGTGAGGACTGCTGGCTAAGGCAAAGGAATCATAGACTCCAGGAGAGTATCGAACGAACGACACGCCTGGTTCAGTCTAACAAATAGAGACACAAACCCCAGAAGGTACCAAATGAAAGGTACAGCTGGTAAGGTCCAAAACAGTGAAAGACAGACCCCAGACAGTATCAAATGAAAGATACGTTTTGTAAGGTCAAAAACAGTGAAAGACAGACCCCAGACAGTATCAAATGAAAGATACGTCTTGTAAGGTCAAAACAGAGATAACAGACCCTAGACAGTATCAAATGAAAGATACGTCTTGTAAGGTCAAAACAGAGATAACAGACCCCAGACAGTATCAAATGAAAGATACGTCTTGTAAGGTCAAAACAGTGAAAGACAGACCCCAGACAGTATCAAATAAAAGATACGTCTTGTAAGGTCAAAACAGAGATAACAGACCCCAGACAGTATCAAATGAAATATACGTCTTGTAAGGTCAAAACAGTGTGACTCTGAACATGAGTTACCAGCATACAGTGTAAATTGCCGGAGAAATACCGTTACCTTAAAGCCAATGAATTATAAGGTAACCCGGGATACTCGTAACCATACTGACTAGAGTACCAGACGCCCTACAAGCGTCTAAAATGTGACATTTGTCACCCGTTGGCTTGGTAGGCCGGGACTGTAGCTAGCAGTCTGGGTGCGGGGTTGTCAATCTCGTATAGATCTATACACATAATGTCCGCTCTCCCTACAGGAGACTCTGGTTACCAACTAGACGACGGAGAAGGCCGTGTCCTGAAGATGCATCCCAAATAGTGGGTAGAGACTTCTAACTAGTGGGTTTCTAATGTAAGTGTTGAACTAGAAGTAGAGACTCTTAATTGAATTGACTGAAGTAAACCCGTATGTCTATGCTTGTGTACATAATATAAGTAATGAATCAAACGACCTTCGGATGGACATTCGATCCCACCAAACCACATCTCAACGAAGAAAAGGAAATAGGGCGGACAAGCCTTCCTAAGTCCTTCAATCATTATTTATATGCATCTATACAAGCACATACATACATCTAACTACGACTGAGTGTGTATCAAGTAGAAGTGATTCTTGTGAAGTAGGAGTGTCTAATAAGTGAAGTAGGAGCGGTCGCAAGTGAAGTAGGAGTGTCGAACAAGTGAAGTAGAAGCGGTCGCAAGTGAAGTATGAGTGTCGAATAAGTATAAGCGTATCACGAAGTAGAGACGACAATAAGTGAAGTAAGAGCGTCTATCGGTATAAGCGACTACAAGTATAAGTGAAAGCGTTACTAAGTAGGAGTATAAAATAAGTATAAGCGAAGCAACAGTATCTAATAAGTAAAAGTATACGTCGTGAAAGAGAAACTTTGATGAAAAACCTTTATATTCAGAGAAAATCACAATTTGTATTCTTTTGTAAAAACGTGTTTGAAAACCTTTGGAAATCTTTCATAAATCAGTTTAGAATGAATTTAGACAAAACAGTATAAGTAAGAGTTTTGAAACGAATGAAAACCTTTTAGAAAACCATTATAGTGTCCTACTCGGTAAAACAGTATAAAGTATGGTAAAATCTTGTGCATGCGGGTTACCAGTCACATGTGATTGATATGATAACCGGCATGTTTAACTTGTATTCCCCCCTATAAAACATGTAAAAACATTTAAAAGGTTCATTCAGGGGTATGAACTCACCTGGTGTAAGTAGGTCCGACGAAGGTGTCGTTTGGGCGTTCGGTGTCATGCAAGGACTTGAACACACACAATGACCTAATTAACATATGATAACATATGTTCACATACAATTAGTATATTTAATACTAATTAAACAAATATACGCGCTCGCAGGAGCGGAAAATACTTTGGTTAAGTGTTTGGGTGTCCCGGGTAGCGTTTAAGGGTGTGTATGACCTAGGAACGGAGTTTACTCTCCGAGAGTAAACCCTTAATACTTCTTTTACGGCCCAGGGACTACTCACCATGAGTTTACGGCCGTAAACTCACGGTGAGGGTATCTAGTGTGCTAAAGTGTCTCATATCCATGGTAGATTTATGCTAGGCTCAAATATCAATTGTGTAAATGGGTTTAAGGCATGAAATGGCCCCTTTGAGGAGTTTACGGCCATAAGCAAGGGAGCTTACGGCCGTAAGCTCCTATACATACCTTCTTTTGGTGTTTTTAAAGGCTTAAGTGGTAGAGGGTAATTTCCTAAGCATTTTGGTAATAGTCTAAGGCCATTTGGGGGACAAGATTAATGTTTTGGGGATGTTTAAGGGTGTTTACGCCCCTAGTATATGCCTGGGCCGTAAACTCCTTTTGAACCTTCATTTTGTTGTGTTTAATTGGTCCAAACCCCAAATACTAAGTCCCTAAATTGTGTATGAATCCTAAGGGTGTTTTAGGAGTGAGTTAGGGGCACTTTTGCATGTTTGTGAGGTGTTTACGGCCTTGACAAAAGCCTGGGCCGTAAACACCATTTTACACCCCCAATCTTTTATGTTTAAGTGATCTAAACCCAAGAGGATAAGCCCTTAATTCATGTGTTAAGCCCTAGGGTGATTTGGGAGTGTTTTTGGGGCATTTTGACAAGGTTTAGAGGTGTTTACGGCCTAAGCATGTGCTTGGGCCGTAAACTCTCTTTTATGCCTCATTTTGATTGTTTTAAATGAGCAAACACTTCTAGGCTAAATCCCCTAATAGTTTCTAAGCTTAAGGATGAGTTTTAAGGCATGTTTGGCACCATATTAGGGGTTTACGGCCCTAGAGTGTTCCGGGGCCGTAAACCCCTTATTCCATGCCTTCTTGGACGATTTTTGGGCTATAAACACAAATCATAATGTTTAGAATAAGCTAGGGTAAGTGGACTTACGATTTGGAAGCGTTTGGTTGCGGATTTGGGGCGAAAACGGGTCTAGAGAGAGAGTATAGAGAGAGAGGGTGGAAAAGCTCCAAATGGAGTTTACTCCCCTTTATATATGGGTGGGAGTTGGAGCTCAGTGGAATTCTATCCAATACTGTCGTTAAACGGGGCTTTTGGTCGCACCCGATTTAGGGATCGTAACAATAAAACTTAACATTTTCCAAATAAATGGAAATTGGTGTTATGTGTTTTTATTTCTTTTTATCACGACTTAATGGCATATTAAATGTAAACAAATGGAATGTTTATTAAATTTGACGACCTCAATTAACGGAACTTTATAAACTAGAATATTCCGTTAACGGTAACGGAGAAATGTAACGGAACAACTTGGGTTGTCACAATTTTAGTAGACCGCAGATGTTAAAAAACAAACACTTTTTTTTTTCAGACTGCAGACGTTTGGTCCACCTCTTCTACTACAGAGGTCTACAGATATGATCCTCATACTACAAACATTCTTTTAAAAAAAAAAAAATAAAGAGCACCTAATTCTTCATCAAAATCGCCCTATGTTACTCTTTTCCTCTATAGAATTGTATTCTTTACTCAAATCGAGGAATATACCACCTAACTAGCGACAACGTTGCTCAATTGCCACAATTAGTCCTTTAAGTGTATATTTTTCTCAAATGGGCACCAATAATTACTATATATTAATATGACTTATTTAATTTCACACTTAAGCCCTAATTTCTAGCTATTTTAACATTTGGGCAAATTATGATACATTCCTCACTTCTAAGTTAAAAAATATGAAAGTTTTAGTCTGTTAACTATACTCCTTTACAACTACGGTCTAAATAACTTATTTTATTTTAAGTCTCAACATTTATATTTTAAACCTTCATTAAATTTATTTTAATAACTATTTATTAATTAAGTTATTATTTATTCAATTTTAATTATTTTTAATTTAATTTATTTCCAAAATTTTAATTTCTTATCAAAAGGGTTAAACTCCTAGGTCTAGTTTAGATGCTACATCTAGTTTCAGAAGCAACCTCATCCACCTACACATTGAAAAAACCGAGTGAGAATAAATTTTGTATCACCCATGAAAATTCCTTATACAACAAATGAGGCGGTTCATGCTCTCTCACTTGAAAGACATCCCATTCACCATGAATAACTGTGATAAAGTTCACTAACATAACTTTTTCTTTAGTCAAATAACATCATCTTCATTCCTGAGTAAGCGCTTGGTTAAAATCCTTCAAGCTCCCAATGTCATGGCCACCCTTTTCTTTAGAAGCATGGATCAAATTCCACTTAACAAAAGGGATTTTCCGATTAAACTCATCTCCATCTTAGAAAAATCTATCTTGTAAAGATCCCAATAAATTATTAATATCGTCTGACACAAAACTAAAGACATAATAAATAGCAAGAGGACAAAAACTAATTTTAGAATAATTAATCTACCACTAATAGAAAACATTTTCACTTTCTATTTACACAATTTATTCTAAAATCTATCAATAACAACTTGCAAACTTTGCAACCTCTCCATATTGTTTCCAATCAGAATACCAAGATACACAAATTCTTATGCTTGACACCCTGTGAAAATTTCAAACTCCTCCACGCCATCAACCTAAAAACCAATGCCATATGAATTAGATATATCTAAGTTCCATTTCAAGCTAGAAACCAAGTATCTCAACATACTAATAATGTTTGAGATGTCATCACAAGACCATTCCCCAACAAGTAACGCATCATCAACATAACATATGAGAAAAAAATGAATTACTAGAACCAACCTCAACGCCTTTAAACATGTAAGCAACTGTAACATCGTCCACTGCCACATATAAGCCTTCTATAGCCATGATGAATATTAACGAAGATAATGATAAAATAACCCTATATAATGTGTATATAATATGTCTTAACCATTTCTAATCATGCTCAAATAACTCTTATTTCATTCATATGCTTATACTCAAAGGTCTTAACATCTCATAGATTCAAGGATGCATACACGAAGACATAAATTAAGTCTTAACTCATTAATGGGGATAACTATTAGATATGGAGGATTATAAATAGAATTACCCTATATATATTATTTTCACTAAATAAAAACATTCAAAAAGTTCTTTTATGTCCGAACTGAATGGTCTAATATCATATATTTTTTTTAATAAAATATCATATTTAAGTTATTTTATTGTATCTACTTCTTATTAACCATGTTTTTTTTGTTTTTTTTTTATTAACCATGTTTTAAAATTTTTTTTTGCAATTGATTTGAGAAAAGATGCATCATTTTCTCAAAATTTCAAAAATATTCATCGAAGCTCGGAGTTGTTCTTAATTTTTGGAATAATTTTCTTTTATTTGGAATCTAGAATCCAGAATGACATTCTGCAATGTATTATTTTGTTGGATTTTTTTATTGGTATGAAATAATAAATTCTAGACAAAATAATTAGTTTCCTAAAATACATAAAAACTTGGTAAGTTTTATTAAGAACCATGTTAATAATTGTTAGTTTAGTGAATAAATACATTTTTTTAATCATTAGAAAGAGATAGATTGGAAACTCAACCCATTGTAACCAAACTTGTACCCTTGATTTCATGGGGTGGTTTTAGCAATTTGGTAAACCAGAAGGGTAATTCAAGCAACTTCTTGCGTTATTCAGGGGATCTCCCCTTAAAGTTGGAAGGACCTCCGATGTAAGGCGTCGGTGGTCTTCGGAGATTCGAAGTCGCTGTCCCCAGCGCGATCGCCATTGCGACCGCCATCGCCGTAGTCTATACCATTCTCATGCCAGTAGTGTATGTAGTGTTTCCTTATATCTCTCTCGTATAATGGTGATGGAGATAAATAGGAAATATGACGGAGATCTTGTAAGGCTGAAATGCGCGGTTCAAAACTACGATTGGGGTCGAACTGGACACGAATCACTTGTTGCGAGGCTGTTATTGAGAAATTCTATTGATGAAATCGAAGAAAGCAAACATTACGCTGAGTTTTGGATGGGAACTCATGCCTCCGGACCATCGTTTCTAGTCGACGATAAGGGGATCGGGAATGTGAGTTTGAAGTCTTGGATTTCGAAGAATCCTGAGGTTTTAGGTGATACTGTTGTTGATAAGTGGGGAGTTGATCTTCCCTTCATGTTCAAGGTGATTGCCAATTCCTCCTTTATGGTCTGTTTACGTTTGAATCTGCCGTTTTTGATAAGTGGGTAGTTGATCTTCCTTAAGCAGATTTCTTTTCAATTGTAATCAAGAAGGTAACAGGAAATTATTGAGGTATTTCTTTACGTTTTTAGGTATGATTACCTACAATCACTACAATCAATTAGTATTGATTTCATTTAAAGTTGCTAAAGATCCAAAATTAGGTTTAGTGGAACACTTGCAATTACATCATCATCATATTTGGTACTTCCGCTTGATTTTATTTTACCTTGCTCTGTAAATTCAGTCAACTACAATCAGAGTGTAAAGTTATAACATTTTCAACTGTGAAGAGCTATGATCATATATGAGTACTAAATTTGTACACTTTGATACTGTATTATACTCTTTATACCATATATTTGCAGCTAATAGACACAAACTTTGCTTCAGGTTCTTTCAGTTGCGAGGGCATTGTCAATACAGGCTCATCCTGACAAAGAATTGGCAGGTTTCCTTCGTATGTTGAAGCCAAATGTGTATAAAGATGCAAACCACAAGCCTGAAATGGTTTTGGCATTAACAGAGTTTGAGGCCTTATGTGGGTTCATTACTTTTGAGGTAATTTATAACCTCATTCCAGTGTTCATTTTCTCCTTTATTTGTGTCACTGAGTGCATGATAACTTGACTAGGTCAAAATCTTTAAACGTTAAATGATATGATACAACTTACTCACAGAGACTTGTGATTTATAGGAGCTTGAACTTGTGCTTGAAAATGTTCCTGAGATCAAGGAAGTGGTTGGTGTTGCATATGCATACCAAGTTTTACCTCTCAATGAGCAAGATAAGGGGGCAAAAGAAATGCAATTTATTCAGTCAATATTCATTAAACTCATGTCATCTGAAAGTGATGTCATTTCTGCAGTAGTTTCCAAATTAATCACTCGGCTAAACATGGAAAAAAAGGTACTTCAAAGTTAAAATCCATTCTGTTTATTGCTATTGGCGTAATGCTTATTTTTATTTAAGCTATGTTTGGCATACTAGCTGAAAAGCTAGCTGCTGGATGAAAAACTAGCTGCCAGTTGAAAAACTAGCTGCAAGCTTATAATTTGGTAAAAACTAACTTATAAGCTAGTTGAAATATATAAAATGACATAAAGGGGTATTTAGGATAATACGTTTTCTATAATTAATTAAGGGTATATTTGAAATATTTTAAAAAAGCTCTTGAAAAAATAGTCTAAGGCTAGTTGTTTGCTGAAAAACTAGCTGCTAGTTTATAAGCTAGCTGACAAAATAACATTTGGTAAAAATAGCTGATAAGCTAGCTGGAAGATATAAAATGACATAAAGGACATTAGAAGAATATGTTTATTTATAATTAATTGTGTAAATTCGGAAGATTTTAAAAAAACTCTTGAAAAGCTAGTCTAAGGCTGTGTTTGGCGCTCCACATGTAGCTGATAAGCTATTTATTTTTTGAGCTTTTTTAAGTTGTCATGTTTGGCAAGCCAAAAAGTAGCTTATAAGCTAACTTATAGACTAGCTTTTTAAGAGTTTTTAAATTTTTTTTTCCAAATATATCTCTTAATTAATTATTGAAGCGCATTATTTTAAATGTCCTTTTAAGTCATTTTATATTTTTCAGCTAGCTTATCAACTATTTTTACCAAATGACATTTTTTATCCGCTAGCTTTTCAGCTATCAGCTAGTGTTTTATTAACAGCTAGCGTTTTATTTAACAGCTAACTTTTTAGCTAACTGCTAGCTTTTCAGCTAGTATGCCAAACATAGCCTAAATAACTTTAAAAAAACTAGCTTATCAGCTAATTTTTGGCTTGCCAAACACGAAAATTTAAAAAAGCTTGAAAAATAAGTTAGCTGTGGCCCGCCAAACACAGTCTAAGTAGCTTTAAAACCAAAAAAAAAACTAACTTATAAGCTTTGCCAAAATGACAACATAAAAAAGCTCGAAAAATAAGCTAAAGCTTATTCGCGCCAAACACAACCTTATATATCTTTTTCTTGTTTATTCATTAACTTCTACTATTCATAATAACTAATTCCATCACATTATACTAATAAGTTGTAATTCTTTTGATTATCGAATAGACAAGGCAGTTAACTAGCAAGGAATCCCTAGCATTGAAGCTTGAAGAACAACACCCAAGTGACATTGGTGTCATAGCATCTTTTCTCTTCAATCACGTTAAATTGAAACCCGGTGAAGCTTTATACATAGCATCAAATGAACCCCATGCCTATTTAAGTGGTGATTGTGTCGAGTGCATGGCAAATTCAGATAATGTTGTGCGTGCTGGCCTTACTCCAAAGAATCGTGATGTAAAAATCCTTTGTGCAATGCTTACTTATAAACAAGTGAGTCTACATTCTACAATATAACAAAACCTTTCATATTCTTTAAAGAGTAAATTAACGGAATGGTCCCTATGGTTTGGGGTAATTTGCACGATTGGTCCTTAACTTACTTTTTTAACTCGGAAGGTCCCTACGGTTTTTTATTGTTACACGTCTGGTCCCTACTGTTTGTTTTTGTTACACACTTGGTCCCTGCCTTACCTAAAAAGACCGTTATTTAAATAGGGAAAAATGGTGGGGGTATATAAGGTAAGATAAGGACATGGGGTTGAGGGTGTGTTTGTTTAAATAAATTAAAAAGTCAAGGAAAAAATAGTCTTTTTAGGTAAGACAGAGACCAAGCATGTAACAAAAACAAACATTAGGAACCTTCCGAGTTAAAAAAATAAGTTAGGGACCAAACATACAAATTACCCTAAACCATAGGGACCATTCGTGTAATTTACTCTTCTTTAAATGATAATTATTTGGTTTTTATATATTTTTTGGTTTCCTTATAATATAGGGGTCACCACAAATCTTGAAGGGGGTCCCACTAAACGCATACACCACAAGATACAACCCTCCATTTGAGGAATTCGAGGTGGAACGTTGCATACTCAACCAAGGAGCATCTGTCGTTTTTCCACCTGTCCCGGGCCCATCTATTTTCTTAATCCATTCAGGACAAGGATCAATGTACACCTCAGCGTCCATGTCATCATCACCTTCGTCCTTGCTGTCACCCTCATCATCATTATCCCCGTCGTCATCGTCAGCGTCATCACCGTCTTCCACGTCATCGTCTGAAGACATGGTTTGTGGGGGAGATGTGTTTTTTGCTCCTGCGAATACTGAGGTTCATGTGAGTACAGAATCTGAGTTGCATCTGTATAGAGCGGGAGTTAACCACTTGATGTTTTCAAAATTATCGACATGACATTCAGGAGTTGCTGTGTACATGTGTGTATTGTTTGTTGTTTTTTTAATTTTTTTTTATAGTGAAAGTGATATATAGTTGTCAAAAAATGAAAAGATTAGTGTATAAGATCTAGTCATATTCGTTATTTTATTAATGTTTGTTATTGTATTGTTTAATAAACTTGTAATGACAATTAGTGTATGTATGGATTTTTTTTTTGTGATTAGTCATGTGGAAGAGTGGGAAGTCATACTCGTTGGCATGTAGTTGACAGGCGTTTATTACTGGAATTTTAAACAATGTCATAAGGTGTTGTTAAATGAACCCAATATAGTGGTTTTATGTGTGTTGAACCCCATATCATGCTAAGCACTTGTAAATGTATCTATCCATATTCGAATTTCACAAATTAATAGAATAGATGTGCAAGAAAACCAAAAATCGAAACCCAAATATTTTTGGAAAACATGTTCTTCATTAGCCCAATGTTGCATTATTGTTAGCCTAAAAATGTCGTCTTATTTCATTGTTATTTGTAAGTATGCCTTTGCTTAATGAGAGTCTAATGTTGCATTATTGTTAGCCTAAAAATGTCGGGTCTTATTTCATTGTTATTTGTAAGTATGCCTTTGCTTAATGAGAGTCTTGATTATGGAAAAAATACCATATCTAATATGTTTATCATATAATTGATCTTTTCCTTCTTGATTGATTGATTGATCCTTGACTACCCTAATCGCTGATATCCTCCTTTCCTAGCCGAGTCAGTGAGGTATGTATGTCACGTCATGACTCATGAGGAGGTTAGTACAACTGCGCATCACCTTTGGGCTCACGACATGAACACTATGGTGCATGACATGAGCAGCCTGAGAGGAAACCTAAATTTTGGGGGTTTTATCCCGTATTTAAAGGAACTGAAGGCTAGGTTAGCCCACTCTCAGCCTCCATCACATCCTTGCACTCCCTTTTGAAACCTTAGCATCCATATTTGATGTTATGCTTAATCTTTCATATTCAAGATGATGTTATGCTTAATCTTTCATATTCAAGATGATGTAGTGGTTTAAATCCATAAAGTTGCCAACTTTATGGATCTCTAGTGTCCCTTGAGTAGTATAGATGCTAGATCTGGAATATGGTTGAGTTTTAAGAATCTTGCATGAGATTTGGTGTCATTTCCTCTTTTGTGCCCTAGTTAGTGTGTGGGATATGCATGTCCCAAAAGCCATGATTTTTTTTTGATGTTCTGGAGTAAATAAGACACTATGGAGGACTTGGTTGCTTGGCCAAAAGGGATTAAGAGTTTCATTAAGAACTTTTGATCAAAACGTTCTCACTACGTGAGTACATGGGTGTCACAACGTGAGGATGGTATTCCTCTACTGTTTTAACTTATTAGGTCACGACGTGACCATTAGAGGTCATGCCATGACTAGTGGATTGTGAGACTTTCGAGTGTGGATTGATTTTGATTTTGACTTTGACCAGGGTTTGACCAAGTTTGATCTAAGGGTATTTTGGGTATTTTGAGTTGTATTTGAGATTGTTCACTATTTGATGACTATGTGACCAGTAGAGTTGATATTCGGAGCAGTGTCGTGTTCAGTGATCTTTTTAGACCGAGAGGTGAGTTTTCCTCACTATACTTGTGGGTCGAAGGCACCAAGGCCGACCCACTGGATTTGATACCCTAGGAATATTGATTAATGTTATGATGAATATGTAGCAGATATGTATGCTTATCTGATGACTGTTGATACGCATTAAACTGATAGATCTGTATGATTACCTGTAATTACTGGCTATATGATTAACTATCTGCTGAAAATGTTTGTTATCTGTTATATGTCGACATGGTATGTTTGGGGATGAGATTGTACAGCTTTGTGTTGTCAGCCAATAGACCAGGGCAATCCAACTGGGAGGTTATAGGCCATGGCAATCCAACCGCGAGGTTGTAGGACAAGGCAATCCAACCGGGACATTGTGGACCCAGTACGTTATATCCAGGGAAATCCAACTAGGAGGTTGTGGGCTAGAGTAATCCAATTGGGAAGTTGTGGACCCAGTACGTTGTATGCAAGGCAATCTAACCGAGAGGTTGTGGCCTAGGGTAAGCCAACCGGGAGGTTGTGGACCCACCATGCAGAATTATGTATGTTATATGTTTATGTGGTGGTACTTTGGGGGAACTCACTAAGCTTTGGCTTACGCTTTCAGGTACTTCGGATGACCGGGGAAAGGTGAAGGCATGATCATGCACATCTTCCTGTTTTTATGATATTGGATTGTGGGATACTCTAAATATAATTATACTTTTGAAACAATAGGTTATTTCGTAAACACTTTATGGTTGATAGTTTGCTTTTGAGAAATTTAAATTTCTATCATTTTTGGGATATTAATTACAGTACAAATCTCCTACTGCTCCCTAATAGCAACCCTAGCATTCGTCTGCACAATAATTATAAGGTCAAACCTTATAATCTAATGAGTCAAATTTCTAGCTGATTAGTTTATCAACAACATCAGGCGCTAATCAAGCTTAAACACAGTCTGATATGTTTCTTGGTTGTTAAGTGTATTGATATGTTATCTTTGTGATATGATCTCTTTTGTATATTACATATATCTTTTATATTCAGTGGATATCTTATTATTCAAATCCCTGATATATATATGGATTTGAATCTAGAATAGTCTCATACCTAGTTTATAAGTTACACGAGGTATCAATGTAATTAACACTTGGTGCATTCTCTCTATGTTGAGATATCTTAATCAAAATAGGTTTTTGATTAACTTTGATATTTGTTCTTTACATTTCTTGATATTAACTGTTCTATTACGATCCTTCAATTTGTATTAGAGCGGGTACTCATACAAGCAATTTCGAAACCATCTTCTTCTTAATCTAAACTCTTTTCTAGTACCACTTTCGGAAAGAAAATCTCTTTATTCAATGAGAAAAACTTCGCTATGTGGAAAACCAAAGCCATTGTTGTTCTTGAAACCATGGATCACAATATGATGGACATCATCGGTAATGGTCCACATATTCCCACCTTTGATGAAACAAAAGATAGTGTTAAAAGTGGTGTTATTAAGAAGACCCCTAAACATTTGTTAGTTAAGAAAACAAGCAATTATACAATCTTGATGTTCGTACTCGCACTACAATAGGCAATTTTCTTCCATATAATATCTACCACCTCGTCCAGAACCACATCTCTACCAAAGGGATTATTGACACGCTGACAATGGGATATGAAGGAACTAGAGAAGTGAAAGCAACAAGGGAAAACAGTCTCAGTAGGAAGTACAAACACTTCTTCGCTCAAAGGAATGAATCTCTTACTCAAACCTTTAATTACTTTAATTTTTTAGTTAATGATACGAGAATGTTTAATATTTTTAAACATGAATTTGTCTTAGTTCTAAAGTTTCTAGATTCTATTGACGACAAATAGGAACATCATGTGGATGTGCTTAAGAACAATGAGAAAATTCATTTTATGGATCTTCACAACCTGTATGGAAATATGATTTTTTTTTGAAGAAACAAAGTTTCTAAGGAAAGAGATAATGAAGGACAACTTCAAGGAAAAGCCATTTGCACTGTTCATTAGAAAGTCAAGCTTTGTCCTTGACAGTGACAATGATAAATCTGATTCTGAGGAAGAGTACATTGTTGAACTTTACTCAAGTGCTGCTATGGTTATGAAGCATTGTGAGAAGTTTGATAACAAGAAGTTTGGTGGAACAAGAAGGTTTCCTGAAAAGTCTAGCTTATTAGCGTCTAAAAGATCTGACGGTGGCAACTCCAGAAAGGATGAAGGTAAATGCTTTAACTGTGGAGACGTTGATCACTTCGCTCACGATTGCAAAGTTAAGAAGAACAATCTGAAGGAAGAATCCTATGAAACTAAGTATAAGCGTTTAGTGGCTTCTTTGACAAGGCAAAACGTGGAGCCCAAAATTCTTGTCGCTGAAGGTGAAAAGTGGCTTGATGAAGAATGAAAAAGGATGTGTGTTTAATGGCAGCCACTGGTGATTTTGTCACTAATGAAGCAAGTAGTAGTTCAAGCACTTTTAAAGTTGATCTCTCTAAAGCTGCTAGTGACTCTAAAGTTTGGAACTGGGATTCCTCCTCTCTCTATCGGTTCAAAAGATTTGTTACCTATTCTGAAAATGAAAAATATACAATGTTTGAGTATATGCGTCTTGGTCTTTCAAATTAAAATCAAGAATTTCTTAATCTATGAAATGAAACTGAATCTATAAAAACCTAATTATCCAACAACGAGAAGTCTCTTTCACTGATGAGCTTGCAATTCTATAATGTCTCTATTATCGATCAAGATCCCAACAGTGAAAAGGATTACCATTGAACTTTCTCAAAAGTGTAAAAGTATTATAAATAACTAGGCTCGTTCTCATTTCAAAACCTTTAAAATTGCCAATGATCAAATTGCTCATCAGTATGAAAAAATAATTGATGGAAGTCTTGATATAGTTGTTGATATTTTAAAAAAAAAATTGAAAATGAACCAAATTTTCCAACCAAAAGTGAACTTATACAGGAATATAATACTAAATTTGTAAGTTGTGGCATTATAAATCATCAAGACCTTATAGAAAAACATTGTGTTACTAATTGTAACAGCCCGGAATTCCAGGTATCTTTATTGCTTAATTATTTTGTGTTTTGAGAGGGGACTCAGCGAGTTGGAGCTCAGACTCGCCGAGTAGGGTCGCGATTCTGGAACACGGGATTCGTTTGGACTCGGCGAGTCCAGTATATGGACTCGGCGAGTCTGCACTGTTTAATGAAACCCTAATTTCCCGGTCCTAAGCCCTATTTAAAGGACCTTATGGCCCTCATTTGCGGCCACCTTGAACCCTAAGAGCCCCCATATGACTGTGAGCCCTTGTGAGTGTATTTGGAGGCCATTTGTTCACCATTTTGTGTGATATTGCAAGAAAGGAGGGAGAGGATCAAACTTGAGGAGTTGGGGAGCTTGGATCTGTTGCTAATTCATCAAGGGAGTCTTCTTGAGGTAACTTTCAGAGCCAAACTTCGTGTTTTGTGTTGATGTGTCAAATCTAGGGTTTCTTCTTGCATTTCTTGGCTTAAATTGGAAGTATGAAAGGTTCCATGGAGATATGGAACCTAGATCTGGGCCTTAGCAGGTCCAGGAGACCCCATATGACTAGCTTTATGCCCATCCTTTCGAGTTAGAAGCTAAGGTGGTCATATTAGAGGTTGTTTCCCCAAAATAAGCCTTGTACGCATTGCATGGCAACCAAGACTAAGACTTTACGTGACAAATAAGCTTGGGAAGGCCAGATCTATGAATGGATGGAACGGATCTGACCGCAAAAGCCAGTTTTAGCTGGTGCATGGCATGGACTCGCCGAGTCTGATGAACAGACTCGACGAGTCGCTTGAAGATTGTCCTTGAGGACACCCAGTGTGTAGTCCTGGCCGAGTTATGGTTGACTCAGTGAGTCAGGACGAGTTAGAGAGGGTCGACAGGTGGTCGGAGTCGAGTTGGGACTCGCCGAGTTGTTCTTGAGACTCGGCGAGTTGAGTCGGGGTGGCCCCGCGACTCTCCCAGGTGGAACTCGTCGAGTCAGGGGAAGCACTCGACGAGTAAGAAGGGAATCCTATGGGGTTGGCGGATACGTCTAGACTCGCCGAGTTGCCCTTGTGCACTCGCCGAGTCCGGTCAAGTTGACCGTTGACCGTTGACCAGAGTTGACCTACGTTTGACTTCTTAGGGATAGTCAAACTTAGAAGATAAAAGTGTTAATAAAAGATGTATGATGTTATAGGGAGATTGTAGCTCGGCGGATCGAGCACGAGTGACTTCGGGATTTGCTAGCTTTCGATATTTACGAGGTGAGTCTTCTCACTATACTGTACCCGGAAGGGTTTGACTGTGTGACCGGAAGGTCGGATATGATATGTGATATATGTGCTATATGTGATAAGTTAATTGTTATACGTGCTATGTATGTTATGTGGGCCGGAAGGCATTATGTTATGGGCCGGAAGGCGTGTAATGTGGACCGTAAGGTTGGCGTGGGTAGGACCGGAAGGTTTACCCAGCAGGGACGGAAGTCCCCTGAGACACATGGACCGGAAGGTCAGGGCCTGGAAAGGCGTATGTGCGTAAGTTGTATTTTGGGGAACTCACTAAGCAAATATGCTTACAGTTGCTGTGTATGTGTTTCAGGTACTAGCGAGGACCGTGGGAAGGCGCCGGCGTGATCTGTACACACTGATAGATGTTTTGTGATCTTGGGATTCATATGATTTGTAATCTGTTATGACACATGGAATGTTTATGCCTTGTTTTGAATGAAAATACTTTATTTTGAAATGAAAAATTTGTTTGAAAAATTACGTTGTTACAAATTGGTATCAGAGCCTAGGTTTGAGGGATTCGGGTGCACCTTCGGGCGTAACTGAACTCAAACCGAGGATTTGAGGAAAAATTTTAAAATAAAGGCATAAACTTTTATAAATAATTTTGTGGTAAACAAGAAAGAAGCAGTGTGTACGATCAGTCAGCGCCCGAACGGTAAAGATCCCCAAAATACCTTACAGTGTTATGTTAAAAGATAAGATATGATATGAATTGTTATGCATGCTAGAAGACTAGGTATTCATGATAGGACTAGAGTGGCCTGATTTGTGATTCCTTAGTCTAGGAAAGTTTGCCGATATGAGATGCTTTGATAGCGTGCGGGTAGATAGTGCATAACAAAAGTAGAGTACTCACAATCCGGGGTTTGGGGAAGAAGACTTGGGATGAATGCTGATGCGGTGTGGTCGGTAGTATTGGGCCCGTACTACCGAAGACACCGGGTCAGGGGGAAACCCAAGTAAGAATCCCTAGATATCGGAGACTGAGTAGGGTTGCGTTATCGAGTGCGATTATACTCGATGGAGTCTCTGATAGTTTTATGTTGTATTTCTGAGACATCATGGTTGGACCACGCCACAGACCGAGTACGAGCGGTGTGAGTGACGAGGAGATTCGTCAGATGATTCATGAGGAGGTGGCTGCAGCGATCCGGGCTGAGATTTCGGAGATGTTTGGGTCTATTAAGACCACCTTGATGGAGACTTTTGATGAGCGGTACGCCGCATTGACTGAGGCTGCAGCCGCTGCAACTACCGCAGCTGTGGCCGCTGCCAGGCCGCAGGGGGGTGACTCGTTGCTGTTTCGGGAGTTCAGCAACACGAAGCCACCTGAGTTTGATGGGATGCAGGATCCGATTGCTGCGATGAGGTGGATCGCTGATATTGAGGGGTGCTTCTACACTTGTTCATGTCCGGAGCATCTGAGGGTACGGTTCGCTTTGAACCAGCTCCGTCTAGGAGCGAAGGATTGGTGGAAGTTCGTGACGGCGAACTTCACTTTGGCAGAGATTTCAGCAGTGACATGGGAGAGGTTTACCTCTATGTTCAGAGATGAGTACGTTCCCCCGGTGGAGAGGGAACGATTGGTTCAGGAGTTCTTGACCCTCAAGCAGGGTACTGATTCGGTTACGGTGATCACGCGGAAGTTTCATGAGAGGGCGATGTTCTGCCCCGAGCTGGTGTCCACAGAGCAGGCTCGGATGAGCCGGTACTTGGGTGTTTTGAGGAGGGATATCCGGGAGTTTGTGTCAAACTCCACCTATCATACCTTTGCTGAGCTTCAGGCGAATGCCAGGAAGCGCGAGATCGAGTTGGAGACCCAGGCCAGGGAGGAGGCCGAGTCTCAGCGGGTGGACCGGCGGCCGGCTCAGTCTCAGCCGGCAGCCAAGCGGACTAAGTCCGCCGATTCGAGGACGGGAGGTCCGAAGGGCCGCACTTGCGGAAAGTGCGGCAAGGGTCACGAGGGGACATGTCGATCTGGTGCTTGCTACAAGTGTGGCAAGGAGGGGCACATTGCTAGGGATTGCCCCAAGGGGTTTACGGTTTGCTTTCATTGCAACTAGACCGACCATCGGAAGGCCGAGTGCCCTCAGCTTCTTCAGGGATCTGCACCTGCTGCCAGGGTTTCTGAGACTCGACCGGTGAAGGTCGAGGCCCCGAGGGCTCGTGGGAGAGCCTTTCAGCTAACTGCGGAGGAGGTCCGCGCTGCGCCCGATGTTGTGGCAGGTATGCTTTATTTCATGTATTTATTTTGATGTTGAGATGTTATGCTTATGTTATGTTCTGCGTAGGTACTTTCCTTGTGAACTCTGTGCCTGCTTTAGTGTTATTTGACTCGGGTGCGAGTCGGTCTTTTGTATCTTTGGCCTTTAGTCAGCATATCAGCGTTGGTCGTGAGCCGTTGAGTCGGCCTCTGAGAGTTTCTATAGCTGACGAGAGGGTGATTTGTGCCACGGAGGTTCTCCGGGGATGTGTGTTAGAGATTTTCGGGGTCGAGTTTCCGATTGATCTGATTCCTATTGCGATGGGTGATGTCTGTGTCATTGTGGGCATGGACTGGTTGAGCCGATTCGGCGCCGTCATCGACTGTGAGCGTCAGCTGGTGACTATACGAGACCCTAGTGGGGGAGTTCTTTCGGTGTACGGCGAGGGTACCCGTTCAGGATCAGCTTTTTGTTCGGCCGCTAGGGCAAGGCAGTGTTTACAGCAGGGCTGTAAGGGTTTTGTGGTGTATGTGATGGATACGCGGGAGGCTTCCGAGAGACCGAGATCAGTTGAGGAGGTTCCAGTGGTGCGTGAGTTTCCAGATGTTTTTCCCGAGGAGCTGCCAGGAGTACCTCCTGTGAGGCAAGTGGAGTTTGGTATTGATCTGGTTCCGGGGGCCGCGCCTATCGCTAAGGTGCCTTATCGTCTTGCACCTCCAGAGATGCAAGAGTTGTCCTCGCAGCTTCAAGAGTTGCTAGGGAAGGGATTCATGCGTCCGAGCAGCTCGCCGTGGGGAGCACCTATTCTGTTCGTCAAGAAGAAGGATGGTTCACACCGGATGTGCATTGATTACCGGGAGTTGAACAAGTTGACGGTCAAGAACCGTTACCCGTTACCGAGGATCGACGATTTATTTGATCAGTTGCTGGGAGCATCTTGGTTTTCCAAGATCGATCTGAGGTCGGGGTATCATCAGGTGAGGGTACGGTATGAGGACGTCCAGAAGACAGCGTTTAGGACGCGATATGGGCATTGTGAGTTTGTGGTGATGCCTTTTGGGCTCACCAATGCCCCGGCTGTGTTCATGGATCTCATGAACAGGGTATGTAGGCCGATGCTGGATCGGTCGGTGATTGTATTCATCGATGATATTCTGGTCTATTCGAGATCTATAGAGCAGCATGAGGAGCATTTGAGGGAGGTCCTTGGGGTGTTGAGATCGGAGAAGCTTTATGCAAAGTTCTCCAAGTGTGATTTTTGGTTGCGGGAGGTCCAGTTCCTAGGACACCTCGTTAACCAGGAAGGGATTCTGGTCGATCCGGCCACGGTTGAGGCGGTGATGAGTTGGGAAGTGCCGAAGTCACCATCTGAGATCAGGAGTTTCCTTGGGTTGGCAGGGTATTATCGGAGATTTATCAAGGATTTCTCCAAGATCGCAGTGCCGCTCACCAGATTGACCCAGAAGGGTGTTGCATTCTCATGGGGTCCCGAGCAGCAGACCTCCTTTGAGACACTTCGCCAAAGGTTGTGCGAAGCCCCGGTATTAGCTCTCCCGGAAGGGATGGAGGATTTTGTAGTATATTGTGATGCATTGATTTTGGGGCTGGGTGCGGTGTTGATGCAGAGGGGTCATGTGATAGCATATGCATCGAGGCAGCTGAAGCCTCATGAGATGAGATATCCCACGCATGATTTAGAGTTGGGGGCAGTAGTGTTCGCTCTCAAGATTTGGCGTCACTACTTGTATGGGGTTCGATGTACGATATACACGGACCATAAGAGTTTGAAGTACTTGATGGATCAGCCCAGCCTAAATATGCGTAAGAGGAGGTGGTTGGATGTGGTCAAGGATTATGATTGTGAGATCCTGTACCACCCAAGCAAGGCTAATGTGGTAGCCGATGCGTTGAGCCGCAGGGCGGAGAGTACTCCACTGCGAGATGTATGTTTGAGATTGACCGTGATAGCTCTAGTGTTGGATGCCATTCGTGGGGCACAGGCCGAGGCTGTGCGACCGGAGAGGCAGAAGAGAGAGCGGGTCGTCGGTTTGGTTTCAGAGTTCGTTACGGATGGACGAGGGCTTATGACGTTTCAGGGTCGGATTTGGGTACCGTTCGTGGGTGGTACGCGTATTACTTTGATGGAAGAGGCTCATCGGTCGAAGTTTTCGATCCATCCGGGGGCTACGAAGATGTATTTGGATTTGAGGAAAGAGTATTGGTGGCCCTGTATGAAGAGGGACGTCGCATGGTACGTTGAGAGGTGCTTGACCTGCCGCAGGGTTAAGGCCGAGCACCAGAGACCGCATGGCAAGTTTCAGCCATTGGAGGTTCCCGAATGGAAGTGGGAACAGATCACTATGGATTTCATCACCAAATTGCCGAGGACTGCCAGAGGAGTTGATGCAATTTGGGTGATTGTGGATAGGTTGATGAAGAGCGCTCACTTCCTTGCCATCAGTGAGAGTTCTTCAGCGGAGAAGTTGGCGGAGATATATGTGAGGGAAGTGGTATCTCGGCATGGGGTGCCGATCTCGATTGTTTCAGACCGTGATGTGCGCTTCACTTCCAGATTCTGGAAGAGATTTCATGAGGAGTTGGGTACTAGATTGCATTTTAGTACCGCATATCATCCCCAGACAGACGGTCAAAGTGAGCGGACGATTCAGACGCTTGAGGACATGCTTAGAGCATGTGTGTTGGATTTCGGGGGTAGCTGGGATGCGTATTTACCCTTGGCAGAGTTTTCCTACAACAACAGCCATCATTCGAGCATTGGTATGCCACCCTTTGAGCTGTTGTATGGTAGGAGGTGTCGGACCCCCATTTGCTGGGGAGAGGTTGGGCAGAGAGTGATGGGCAGTACAGAGATCGTGCTTCAGACGACAGAGCAGATTCAGCAGGTCAGACAGAGGTTGTTGACCGCCCAGAGCCGACAGAAGAGTTATGCGGACAGACGCCCGTCCGAGCTTGAGTTTCAGGTCAGCGACTTCGTTCTCCTGAAGGTCTCTCCTTGGAAAGGAGTGATTCGATTCAGGAAGAGGGGCAAGTTAGGGCCCCGGTATATTGGGCCATTTCGTGTGATTGCAAGGGTAGGCCGGGTAGCCTATCGTTTGGAGTTGCCAGCAGAGTTGGGGCAGATCCACGACACTTTTCACGTGTCGCAATTGAGGAAGTGTTTAGCCGATGAGTCGGCAGTGGTTCCATTAGAGGATATTCAGGTGGATGCGAGTCTGAATTATGCTGAGAGGCATGTGGCCATCAGGGATCGGAAGATCAAGGTTCTGAGGAACAAGGAGGTACCTCTGGTGTTGGTTCAGTGGCAACACCGGAAGGGATCGGAGATGACCTGGGAGCCGGAGCGCGAGATACGGGAGCAGCATCCGGAGCTATTTTCAGAGCGAGACTTCGAGGGCGAAATCTAGTTCTAGTGGGGGAGAATTGTAACAGCCCGGAATTTCAGGTATCTTTATTGCTTAATTATTTTGTGTTTTGAGAGGGGACTCGGCGAGTTGGAGCTCAGACTCACCGAGTAGGGTCGCGATTCTGGAACACGGGATTCGTCTGGACTCGGCGAGTCCAGGATATGGACTCGGCGAGTCTGCACTGTTTAATGAAACCCTAATTTCCCGGTCCTAAGCCCTATTTAAAGGACGTTATGGCCCTCATTTGCGGCCACCTTGAACCCTAAGAGCCCCCATATGACTGTGAGCCCTTGTGAGTGTATTTGGAGGCCATTTGTTCACGATTTTGTGTGATATTGCAAGAAAGGAGGGAGAGGATCAAACTTGAGGAGTTGGGGAGCTTGGATCTGTTGCTAATTCATCAAGGGAGTCTTCTTGAGGTAACTTTCAGAGCCAAACTTCGTGTTTTGTGTTGATGTGTCAAATCTAGGGTTTCTTCTTGCATTTCTTGGCTTAAATTGGAAGTATGAAAGGTTCCATGGAGATATGGAACCTAGATCTGGGCCTTAGCAGGTCCAGGAGACCCCATATGACTAGCTTTATGCCCATCCTTTCGAGTTAGAAGCTAAGGTGGTCATATTAGAGGTTGTTTCCCCAAAATAAGCCTTGTACGCATTGCATGGCAACCAAGACTGAGACTTTACGTGACAAATAAGCTTGGGAAGGCTAGATCTATGAATGGATGGAACGGATCTGACCGCAAAAGCCAATTTTAGCTGGTGCATGGCATGGACTCGCCGCGTCTGATGAACAGACTCGACGAGTCGCTTGAAGATTGTCCTTGAGGAAACCCAGTGTGTAGTCCTGGCCGAGTTATGGTTGACTCAGTGAGTCAGGACGAGTTAGAGAGGGTCGACAGGTGGTTGGAGTCGAGTTGGGACTCGCCGAGTTGTTCTTGAGACTCGGCGAGTTGAGTCGGGGTGGCCTCGCGACTCTCCCAGGTGGAACTCGTCGAGTCAGGGGAAGCACTCGACGAGTAAGAAGGGAATCCTATGGGGTTGGTGGATACGTCTAGACTCGCCGAGTTGCCCTTGTGCACTCGCCGAGTCCGGTCAAGTTGACCGTTGACCGTTGACCAGAGTTGACCTACGTTTGACTTCATAGGGATAGTCAAACTTAGAAGATAAAAGTGTTAATAAAAGATGTATGATGTTATAGGGAGATTGTAGCTCGGCGGATCGAGCACGAGTGACTTCGGGATTTGCTAGCTTTCGATATTTACGAGGTGAGTCTTCTCACTATACTGTACCCAGAAGGGTTTGACTGTGTGACTGGAAGGTCGGATATGATATGTGATATATGTGCTATATGTGATAAGTTAATTGTTATACGTGCTATGTATGTTATGTGGGCTGGAAGGCATTATGTTATGGGCCGGAAGGCGTGTAATGTGGACCGTAAGGTTGGCGTGGGTAGGACCGGAAGGTTTACCCAGCAGGGACGGAAGTCCCCTGAGACACATGGACCGGAAGGTCAGGGCCTGGAAAGGCGTATGTGCGTAAGTTGTATTTTGGGGAACTCACTAAGCAAATATGCTTACAGTTGCTGTGTATGTGTTTCAGGTACTAGCGAGGACCGTGGGAAGGCGCCGACGTGATCTGTACACACTGATAGATGTTTTGTGATCTTGGGATTCATATGATTTGTAATCTGTTATGACACATGGAATGTTTATGCCTTGTTTTGAATGAAAATACTTTATTTTGAAATGAAAAATTTGTTTGAAAAATTACGTTGTTACACTAATCCTGATGGTCTTACCTCGTGTGTCTCTCCTCTAACTGCTATCGACCCATGTGTCAAACTTCTCGATCGTGTGTATGAGTGTCCTAGTATTGCTACCATAATTAACTTTTCTATTTCTAATGGACATATTTATAATGTCAAGGATATTCTTTGTGAATTCCTTGAATGCATCACCAGTGATTATGATACTCATGATTTCACCGCGACTTCTGACACTGATGATTTTGAATGTTCATTGTCTAGGTATCATAACACTAAACCACATCTTGTAGCACTTATCATTCTCATGTTTATAGAACTAAAGAAAGGGTTTTCAAATTAAATGAAAGTGTCTCTACTCCATAAAACCCCTAGACTTTTGAAAAACAAAATCTTACTCAAAAAAGGAAAACCTATTTTGGAATAAGAAAGTGCTATAGATGTGGTGATCCATCTCATAAAGTGGAAAACTGTACTTTTGAGGAAAACGCAAAAAGGGAAGATAACATTTTGATTCGAAACAAAAAATGGTGGAAGAAAGAAAATTCATTAAATTGTCTCCCTGATGAAAGCCACAATGTTTTTAACTCTGCTAAGTCTTCACATTCTTAAGCCTATTCCAAAATGGGTCAATAAAGTGCTCTAGTTGTTTATGAGTGGTGAAGGCTCAAGAGCATATTTGGTATCTCGACAGTGGACGCTCTCGACATATGACATGATTCAAGTCTCTCCTGGAGGATTATGTGAAGAAGGATGGCCTTGTAGTCACCTATGGAGGTAATAACAAAGGCAAAACCAAAGGTTTTTGTACAATCAAATGCAAGATTGTTTAGTTCTCAAATGTGTATTATGTGAAAGGATTAAAGCATAATCTCATTGCAATTAGTCAATTGTGTGATTCTGATTATGAGGTTCATGTTAAGAAGCATGAATGAAAGGTTATTGACTCCAATAATGACATTCTTCTATCAGCAAAACATCGTAGTGACATTTACATCCCATACATGTTCTCCGTTGATAACTCTCTTAGGAGTTGTTTCTTCTCTTGTTTACAATCTCATCTGAATTGGTAGTGGCATAAGAGACTCTCTATGTAACATCCTAATGTTGAGGTAATTCCAAAATTTATACCTAAGTATGAAATTTATTACATTTTAGCCCTTGTGTATGAGAAATGTTGCAAAATGGCCCACAATGGCATTTTTGTAAATAATGGGCGTGGAGCACATACGTTGGGCGTATGTGGCAGGATCCTAAACCGTAATTTTAGGGTTTAGGTCCTATTTAAACATCCATATGGCCACCAAGTCTCTTCTCTCGCCAACCTCCATCACTTTACTCGACCTTAGCAAACCCTAGTCCCTTGTTTGAGCATTCCTGACCTTTGGTGTGCATTTTGGTGACCTTGAAAGGAGAAGGAAGGAAGCAGATTTTGGATTAGGTATCTAAGTTCATAACTATTTCTGAAATGTACTTGACCAGATTAGCATGGTCCATTTGGGTTGCATGGCATTGCAACACTTGGATAGACTAAATGAGAGAAAGGACACTTAAGGATTATTAATATATTATATGTTCTAATATATTAATAATATTATTTAATTAGTATTGATCAAAGAATTAATTTGGAATTAATTAAGTGATCAAAAAGAGACTAATTAAATATATGGGGTTGATTGTGTAAATCATCTATTCTTGTATAGTGGGCTAATGATCCATGGTTTGTATGGATCGGGTTAAAACCCGTAAGGTGCTCCATGGATAGTCCATGGAGGTTACAAACCCATGGATCATGGAATATGGAAATCCATGACAATTAGGGTTTACATGGTGTAACCCTACTTGTTCCACAACTATATAAAGACCCCTAGTCTAGCAAACTTGGACTACTACTTATATAAGAAAAAGAGGGCTAGCCGATTTTGAGGTTTAGTGAACTTCTCTCAAGGTAATTCCAAGTGTTGTAGTGTTGTGTGAGACATTTGAGGCATCACATTTGAGGTTCTAGGCTCACAAGGTTCTCAAGGAATCCAAACAACAAAAGGTATGTTCTTCTTCTAGCATTTATGTTTAAAAGTTCCCCATGCTATGCTAGATAGGTTAAGAACCTTGGAAAATCAATTTTGCATGTATCATAGTAAAACATAGATCCAAGGTTTCTAGGGTTTGCATGTACAGCTTAGGAGTGTTAGAATGCTCAAAACCCTTCAGTAGATTCACCTTAGAACTTTGGATATAAAATCGTCATCTAACTAGCAACCTCCAAGATGTATAAAGCTCCGAACTTGGCTTGCATTTCTTTAGATCTTGTTAAATCTTGATTCTTGAAGCATTTTGGTCCCAAGTCTTGACCTTTATGAGTATGGCATACTCCAGCTCGTATAAGCTATCCTTTCAGACATTTTGAGATGCTTACCAACATAAAAATATGATTATGGTTCTTAGTTCTTCCCCATGCATATGCTAGGATGTCCTAATGGATTAAAAAGTTAGGGTTTGTTGGTATTAAGCACTTCTAACCATGTAAAGTCATAAAGTTGGAAACTTTATGACATATAATGATAATTTGGGCTTAAATCTGGATTTGGACATATGAAATTAAGGCATTAAGCTCTTACTAAGAAGTTGAGGTGACCAGGTGCATACGTTGGGCGTACCAAATGGTACGTTTCGTGTATGCGGTCAAATCCCGGACTTCTTGGTCAAGTGGAGTACGCCCCACGTACAACATGGAATGCCCAATGTACTCGGCTGGGTTTACTTGGGTGGGTTGACTCGGCTGGTTTGTTACTTTGACCTTTTGACCAAGGTTGACCTAAGAGTAGTTTGGGTATTTTAGGTCTTTTAGGATTATTAACTTAGCATAGGTCACCGATTTTGTTTAGGTGATCGGTAGATTTGGTGTTGGGGTTGTACTCGGTGCTATGTACTTTTATGCTACTCGTCGGACTGAGAGGTGAGCTTTCCTTACTGTACTGATGGGTTGAAGGCACCAGTGCTGACATAGTAGATTATGCATACTGGTAATAGGATAGTGTTATGCTAGTATATGGTTGATTAGTAGATCTGTATGATTATCTGTATTTACTGGATCTATGTTTTTGTTTATCTATTACATATGTCCACGTATTATGGTTGGGTTGAGGCAGTCTTGATTTGTGATGAAGGCTAAGACATCTGGCCGGTCCGGATAGGTTGTAGTCCCTGCGAGGTGGTCCAGTCATGCCGAAGGCCCGTAGAGCGGTCCAGACATGTTGTAGGCCCTACGTGGCGGTCCAGTTAGGCTGAAGGCTCATATTTGTCTTCTTTTGTTTGTTATGCTATATGTTGGTACTTTGGGGAAACTCACTAAGCTTTGTCTTACAGTTTCATTTTATTGTTTCAGGTACTTTAGAGGATCGTGGGAAATTGAAGGCATGATTGTGCACATCTTCCTATTTTTATGACAATGGATCTTGGGATAATCTGATTTTGAATAATACTTTTGAAACAATGGTTTTGTAAAAACTTTATGGATGAAATGGTTTGTTTTTCAAAATTTTAAATTTTTATGATTTTTGAGATGTTAGAAGTTGGTATCAAAGCCTTGGTTTGAGAGAATAGGATGAGCATTCATGTGAATCAAGACTCAAACTAAGGAACTGAAAAAGTTTTAAAACGATTTTCAAAATTGCTTTCAAAAGTAACCATGGAAGGATGTGATGTGTACGATCAGATGGAGCAACAAAGTATACCCCAAGTTACCACACTTTATTTGATATGATGTTTATGATAGAACATCATGCTAGTGATAGGCTAGGGATCTTCGGGAATTGCATGATATATGATACATGATAGCTTAGGGTTATTTCTTGTATGAAATTGACATCATTACTGTAGTTTCTTAGTGTATGCATGATAGTTGTACATAACTAAGATTTTATAGCCTGAGAATGTTTTGTTTAGCCTTATTTCATGTTCCTTTTTTGATTGTGGTCTTAGGGTAGAATCAAGTATTCAACTGTCTATTTCTTGTATGAAATTGACATCATTACTGTAGTTTCTTAGTGTATGCATGATAGTTGTACATAACTAAGATTTTATAGCCTGAGAATGTTTTGTTTAGCCTTATTTCATGTTCCTTTTTTGATTGTGGTCTTAGGGTAGAATCAAGTATTCAACTGTCTGTAGGATCCAATGTTATGTATGATTAGCATACACAAGTGTTGCAGGGTTGGTGGAAGTTTCATGGATGAGTATACGTGTGCGAAACTAGCCAGTTGAGGAATGTTTAGCCATTCTTGAGAGAGGATAGGATGTAGGTGTATCCTAGATGTTATATTGATAGGGTAGTTTATGATGATCCTCTGAGACACATACGGGTAGGTGTGGAAGGTAGTATGGGCTTGTACTACTGGAAGCACAGGACCTGTATGCGTAGTAAGGAAGTCACAAATCCAAGGATTTCGTTTATTTAGAATAGCTTTTATGGTATGAAATGCAGCATGTCTGATATATTCTGGTTTATTTTCAGTATGGTGCTCACGAGGGGATCAAGTTCAGGAGCCAGAGCGGGTGACCAAGATAGAACAGGATTGACCGAGGATCAGATTCACGAGATGATTAATGATGAGGTGGCTACTACTATCCGGGGATCGATTCTGGATTCGTTTGGGTCTATCAAGACCATTGTGGTTGAGCTTTTCGACGATCTTTATGCTACACTTTCTGAGGTTGTTGTTGTTGTAGCTACCACAAGTGTTGCTGTCGTATGGATTTGTGGGGAGAGAGTTTTTCCAATACTAGGATTTCGACAACACGAAGTTGTCGGCGTTCGATGGAGTTCAGGACCTGATTGTAGCGATAAGGTGGTTCTATGATATGGAGGTGTGTTTTTTCATATGCTTTTTCCCTGCTGACTAGAAGGTCAAGTGCGCCCTGAACCTTCTCCGGTCAGGGGCGAAGGATTAATGGAGATTGGTGACTTGCTCGTACACTCCTGAGCAGAGGGATGTTATGACCTTGGAGCAGTTCTCTGAGATGTTTCACATGAGGTATGTTCCTTTGGTGGAGAGGGAGAGGCTGGCTCAAGAGTATCTAGATCTGAGGTAGGGGATTGAGACGGTAAGGAAAATCACCAAGATGTTTACTGAGATGACCCTTTTCTTTCCTCAGTTTGCTGCTTTTGAGCAAGTTCAAATGATTTGGTACTTGATGATTCTCAAGACAGATGTCTGTCAGTTTATGTCCACCCAACGTTATAGTACTCTCGCTGAGCTATAGGAGGCTACGTGGAGGCAGGAGATTGAGATAGAGATCCAGGTGAGGAAGTTGAGGTAGACTCCTATGTAGTCACAACCTATGGCAATGCAGTTCAAGCCTGCTAATTCGATTGTTGGGGGATAGAGGGGTCGTACTTATGGAAAGTGAGGTAAGGCTCATGATGGTGCTTGTCGATCTTTATCTGGATGCCACAAATGTGGCAAGGAGGGGCATTATGCCAAGGATTGTCATCAACATGCCCCAGTACCGATCATCGGGGCCAGTTACCACTATGAGCAGGTTGGCCATATTAAGGCCAACTATTCCTTGCTCACTATGACTCTATGAGGTGGGGGCAGGATCTAGCAATGGCTACCTTCAGGATCACAGATGGGTGCCAGGTTAAGGAAGATCCCCTAAGGGCTTGAGGTCGTGCTTTCCAAATCATAGCAGAGAAGGCCAGGGCGGCGCCGGATGTCCTTACATGTATGTTTCTATTTATGATGATGTTAGTTATTTTATGATATTCTTATGTTTATGCTTCTTCTAGGTACCTTCTTAGTGAATTCATTGCCTGCTCTTGTGCTATTTGACTCGGGTGTGAGTCGACCCTTTGTATCTCAGACTTTTAGTAAGGGTTTTGATATGAATCTTGGGGAGATGGAGTGTCTGTTGTGGGTTTCTATCGCCAACGAACACAAGATTTATATCAAGTATTTTTTAGGATTGTGTCTTGGAGATTTTTGGGGTGACTTACCCAATTGATCTGATCCCAATTCCCATGGGAGATGTGTGTGTGATTGTAGGGATGGACTGGCCGAGTAGATTCGAGGCTATGATCGATTACAAGGGTCAGCGGGTAGTAGTTCGAACCCTAAGTGGGGGAGAACTGGTTATTTATGGAAAGGGTACCAGATTCGGATCGACCTTTTGTTTTGCTATCAGGGCTCGACAATATATTCATCATGGTTGTATGGGTTATCTTGATTATGTGGTTGATACTCGATTTGGGAAGCAGGCTTCGGTTTCATATGTACCTGTTTTCAGAGAGTTTGCTATTGTGTTTTCAGAGGAGTTATCCGGTGTGCCTCCGGAGAGACAGGTTGAGTTCAGGATTGATTTGGTTCCGGGTGCGGCTCCAATTGCCAAGGCACTATAGCGATTGGCACCACTCGAGATGCAAGAGTTGTCCTCCTAGCTTCAGGAGCTGATGTGTAAGCAATTTATTGTTAGGTTTTGAGCATATCTACATTCCTATGTGATCATGCAACCCTAATTGCTTTGGATCTAAGTTTTTCAATAATTAAACATGCAAATTGAATAGCGAAGCAATAACCCTAGAAACTAGCATACAAATCAAAATTCAAGTATAAATTCGGGTTGGAAAATTACCTTACATATTATGTAGTAATAACAAGAACAATCTTAATGATCCTTAACTCTTGAAAGCTTAGTGTCCTAAATGTTGCACCTCTAATGGTTCACAAACACCCAATGCAACAAGATGAGAGGAGGGACACTAGAAAAATCGGCTAGGGAAAGAACCATATGCTTAGGCCAAAATTCTAATGACCTGGAGGGTTTATATATGGCTGAGGGTTGCTAGGGTTTCTAGAGGAAACCCTAATTTCCTGTTTAAGGCTTAAGCAACCCATGGACTTCTTACCAGTAGGCCTTGGTTGAAATCTATAGGGCCTCCCTATATGATTTCGTCCACTCCTAATTAAGGAGTCCAGTAGCCCAGTTTCACAACTATCAATGATTTGCAAAACAGCCCCTCCATTATTAATCAGTTCCTTTAATCCCAAAATTAATATCAAATTAATTTCTGATTAATTACTAATTAATAATATGATGTCTAATTAATATATTAAACTTGTAATATATTAATAAAATCATTTTGAGTGCCAATTTATTATTTGAGATAATAAATTCTACTCTCTCTCTTCACTAGTCATCCTGTCAAGTTGCATGAGTGAAGGCAACCCAAAAGGACCATGCTACAATCAAATCAAATACATACCATTTATAGTTACTGGCATAAACACCTAATCCAACAGTCTCCCACTTGGATAAGTCTAATAACTATGAGTGAAAGTATGACCTCAAAATTTGACTAGGAATCGTAGCTTTCAAAAGTCGTTGTCTAACTCTGACTTGGTAAATGATGTGTCCTTCAGATAAGTGATCATATATTCCACCATTATACAACATATCGTATGGACATGAGACATGCATTATAATCAATCTCTATGTCCGAGACTTGTTTCTCGATTTCCGATTTATGACGACTGACTCGTACTACAATTGAACACATCAACTTTGTCCAGACTTGGCCAAGCGCTTAATATTTCATCACTAAATCATTAAGGGGCCCACATATATCGCTTTTATCCCATTTAGAGTAAAAGGAATGGATAAACTTCGACTATATGCTTATATTATTCACTCATCAAGTTATACACAACGATACGTTTTATAACATCAAGTTACTGATGCGTTTACGTATTATCAATGCATAACCAACTCGTAAACAACAAGTCATATATCTCCGTTTGAAGAATATAAGATATTATCGTCTCAAAATTACTCATGAGAAAATCCATGAAGTAATTCTCTGAGTGTGGGTTTATCCAATACTCAAATTCCTATTTCAGGAGTACTCATGAACACTGCAACAAACTTGTGCCATATCTAAGCTCTTAGACAATCTACAGTCGGATTCATGACAGTCTTAATTCACTACTTACTTCCAAAAGTATGATCGACTGTGGATGTTTGAATAACCCAGTTATTCAGGAAGTAAAACATGTGAAGTGAAACACAAGAATAATCTAATCAACTATGGTCTCAAAACGTTTGAATATAAATAAAACACTTATTATTTAATCACCATATTAATCAGACTTTATTAATTTTATAATGTTTCGAGTAATCAACTTAATACTTGAATTAAAAACAACAGTTATGCCATGCTCCAAGCACACACGCTATGTTAATCTATGGTCCTTTCCTTTGTGAAATAGATCAATTGAACACATTTCCAATGAGCTCATTTCACAATTCCAAATCTTTATCACTAGTGTAAAAATAACAAATTCTTGCCACTACTAGAATCTATTAGAGTCTAAACTTATATGCAATGATCCTTTTGTACTGTCAAATCACCAATGTCAAAGAGACTTTGCCAATGATATTACAAAGCATTCCATTGGAGATTGGTTACAAAAAAAATTCCATGGAAATGAAGTCTCACATTCAAAGAGCATTCCTTGAACATCCTTCTTGCATTAAAGTTTCTAACTCGTACATATATCTCAATATCTAACTCCCATAATGGAAATATTTCCAAATTCCCATATGACTATCAATTCTGAACAAGAGTTACCTCTACTCCAAACAAGTCAATATGGTTCTTCCAAAAATTATACCATACTTCCAACTGTCCACAAACAACTAATCTTTGGTAAACCTCATATTTTCCTAGACAGTTGTATAATAACTTTAGTCATATCTGGTTCTAGTCCTTTTCCCTCTTAATGCCCTAGGCATTTGGAAAAACAGAACGATTGAATATTACAACATATGCGATCAATCCTATATCTGAAGCATATGGGATTTGATACATAATGTCTTACATAAAGACATGATACTTGATCAGTCTCTTGCTATAATATTTCTATATATAGAATTTCCTATGTTAAATCACTTCAGCACGATATTCATATACCTTCATGACTAAGTTCCATTAAAACTTCAATCTAAACTTTCAGATTTGAAATGAAGTATAAGTATCCTCTCCCTTAAATCTTTCTATAGCAAAACAATTTCCAAACTTTGCAACTTCCAAATTTGTAACCTCTATTTCCTACAACCAACATTGCCTACTTGCAATACTTGGTATAACAATTATGCTCCCACTAGCATAACAACTATACTCTTGATAGTATAACAATTATGCTCCAACTGGCTTTGACATGTACCTATAAATCAGCTGGACTTATAGAAATTAATACATATTGACTTTCTTACCAAAGTTCAGATTTACGATGTGTGGTGCTTCGATAAGAATTTATCTAGACTTCTCAAGCTCATATACCTTTCATTAGATAACTTATATATGTATGTCTAAACCTTTTAAGAACTTATAGAAATAAGTCCCGAATGTTCAAACTATTTTCCATTTCTCACAATTCAAACTATGAAAAGGGATGTCGTACTCATACTCGAATTTGAGAATGCAATTATCACAATTGCTAACTTTAAAATCTACTAGTGAAAGCGCTTCCTCACAATCATTTTCATGAAATAGAGCGAAGCCTCTTGCTACGTAGATTTTATGTTGTATATGTTCCTATCCATGTGAACTTGTCATTTCCAACCACTATCATAAGAGAAGGTTTATGACAAATACAAACTCATATGGACTGAACTTGCTTAATCTTAATTTCTTGGCATCCGGTAGCATAAGGGCCTACCAACGCTTCCAAGTTATTGAGCAGCTCACCCATACAGATCAATGTACTTTCACTGATCAAGGTGCTTTGCCTTATGCATTCAAATGAAAAACGTATAACTCATAAGCATTGCCAACTCAACTGGAATGGGCATAGAAACAAGAATGTGTCAGCACGATTATAACGCCCCGATTGTCAGGTATTGCTTAAATAAGATTTATTGGGTTAACCTCTACTCAATGAGTTGGTTGACCTACTCATCGAGTAGCAGTGGGATGGGATCGCGTGTTAAGTGACCTACTCGACGAGTCCATATTGGGAATCGGCGAGTAGGAGCTGGCAGAGGAAACCCTGAATCCCGGGGTTTGCACCCCTATTTAAAGGGACCTCAGCCTCCCTTGGGTCTCTTTACAAATCTAAAGAGTCCTGAGAGTCCTTATACGTGTGTGAGTGCCTTTGTGTGGTGTTTGAAGCTTAGAAAGAGAATCTTGGAGGAAGAAAGCTAGGAGTGCAAAGGAATTGAAGCAAGGAAGACATGGGAAGAAGGATTTACCTCAAGTAGCATCCTTTAGAGGTATCAAAGTGCCATCCTTACTTCCCTTTTTTCCTTTTTGTTGAGTTTCTAGGACTTTTTATGGATTTTCAAGTTGGTATAATGAGCTATGGGCTAGATCTGAAGTTGTAACTTCATATCTGGACCCTCCTTGGATTCTAGAAGCATAAAGTTACAGTTTTGGTCGTGAATTAGGTCCCTCTTAGGCATGAAGCCCCATGAAGAGCTTAGATTTGGCATTTAGCACCTTTAAAGCCATGCATGCACATAAAGTTTGCAACTTTACGTGATAAGCATGCCCTAGAATCTTGGATCTATGATTTGGAGCCGCTGCATGGCTCAAATCAAGTCTGTATGAAAAGAGGACTGAATGGACTCAAGGAGTCGCAAGGTTGACTCGGCGAGTCACATGAAGATGGCCGTGAACTCGACGAGTTGGATGAACAACTCGGCGAGTCCGATGAAGATTGCCATAGACTCGACGAGTTGCATGAACAACTCGGCGAGACGGATGGGTTTTCTCTTGGATGTGTATGCATGGGTATCCGTCGAGCTTCAAGGAGGGAACTCGACGGGTAGCCTTAAAGTTTGAACGAGAATCGAAGGAACTCGACGGGTCACTGCGATGACTCGGCGAGTTTGATTGTACTCCAAGGAACTCGGTGAGTAGCCGAGGGTACTTGACGAGTTGGGAGCAACAAGGACTGTTGACCTTGACTGAGGATTTTGACCTTGACCAGGGGTTGACTGGTGGGTTATGGAGTACCTTATAAGGCTAAGGACTTATGAGTATATTGTTCTATGATCATAGGTGGTAAAGCCTGTGTCGGGTGATCCGAGAGTTGGAGTGTATCTCCCGAGTCGACAATTGCAAAGTGAGTTATCCTCACTATATCGATAGGGTGTAAGGCACCAAGGCTGACCCTTTGGTTATTATTGTCAAGGTATGCTACATGTGGTTATGATCTGTTAGATCGGAATCAGGGTAAACAGTATGTTATGCTCTCATGATCCGTAGGGATTGGTATGTTGGTGACCTGCTAGGTCGATACTCTAGTTACAGGAGAATTCTGTGATTTATGATCAGTGAGATAGATATGTTTGATGTTGTATATGCCATTATATGATAGTTATGCGCACATGGTTAATTGCTTGTTGGGGTGGTTGAGGCGGTCCTGCTTTGTGCTGAAGGCCAACATACCCTCTGAGCGGTCCGGGGAGACTGTAGGACCACGTGGCGGACCAGTCATGCCGAAGGCTCGGGATAGATCCAGACAGACTATAGGCCCGGCAGCGCTGTCCAGTCAGGCCAATGGCCCAGTATGCATGATTGATTGATTGCTTATTACTAATATGATATTGTCAGTGTGGTATTGGTATTTTAGGGGTAGCTTACTAAGCCCTCGAGCTTACAATTTTCAGTTTATTGTTTCACGTACTTCAGGAGATCATGGCAAGGCGAAGGCGTGACCGTACCAATCCTCATCCTTATGTTATGATTTTGGGACACTCTGATGGATATTGAATTGAAAACATTTTTGTAAACAAACGCTGTTTGATTTTATTTATGATTGAAAAAGTTTAACTTTGGCGTAAAATTTTTGGATGTTACAAGGTTGTATCAGAGTCTTGGTTTGAGCGAATTGGAGGAACACTCATGTGAATCCAGTCTCAAATAAAGGAGATTTTCGGAAAGTAAGTTTTTTTAAAATGGTTTTCAAAATAAAGGATGGAGGATGCAGAGGGTACGATCAGCCGGAGCCTATAAGTAAACCCCAAAATACCATACAATTATTTGATATTCTGATATGTTAAAACAGCATGCTAGTGCTAGGCTAGGGATCTTCGGGAATCACATGATAGATTTGCCTGATTATATGATGCCTATTAGCCTAGGGTTTCTTGTATGTGGAATTGACATCATAACTGTAGATGTTTAGTGTATGCATCACGGCTGTGCATAATTAAGAACTTATTTATCTGATCACTTATATATATATATATATATATATATATATATATATATATATATATATATATATATATATATATATATTCAGTATGGTGGTGAGGAGATGTGTTGCTTCGGGATCCAGATCAGGATCAGTATCGGGTTCGGGAGACGGAGGGTTGGAGGTGCCGATAGCACCTGAGCCCGTGGTTCAGATAGGGACCGAGGAGTTGGATGCCAGGATCTAGGAGATCATGCACGACGAGATTGCTGTTGCGTTCCGAGCGTAGCTGCCAGATATGTTTGGGTCGATTAAGATCGCGATGGTGGGGTACTTTGATGAGCGATATGCAGCTCTAGCAGAGACAGCTGCCGCTGCAGCCACTTCGACTGTAACTGCGGCAGGGGTTAGAGGAGGAGTCGACATGGCTTTCTAGTACCGGGACTTCGATAATACGAAGCCCCCGACATTTGATGGTGCACAGGATGCGATCAGGGCTATGCGGTGGTTGTCTGACGTGGAGGGCTGTTTCTTCACGTGTTCATGTCCTGCTGACCAGAAGGTCAGGTGTGCTCTGAACCTGCTTAGGATCGGGGCAAAGGACTGGCGGATATTGATGACAGGTTCATATTCTGATGATCAGCGGGTTGCTATTACTTAGGAGCAGTTCTGAGATATGTTTCGCATCCACTACGTTCCGCGCGTGGAACGGGAATGGCTTGCTCAGGAGTTTTTGACATTGAGACAGGATGGGGAGTCTGTGATGGAGATTACTCGGATGTTCACTGAGATGGCTATGTTTTTCCCGGAGTTTGCGTCGGAGCAGTCTTAGATGAATCCCGGAGTTTGCAGGGGTCATTCGGGAGTTTGTCGATCAGGAGGTGGGTGCCACAAATGTGGCAAGGAGGGGCACTATGCTAGGGATTGCCGGCTGTCCTCCCCTCCAACATATATGAGGATTTGTTACCATTGTCATCAAGTTGGTCATGTGAAGACCAACTGTCTGCAACTCGCCGCCAAGCCGGCTCTAAGTCCCGCGCCAACTACTGTGAGGATTGAAGATGGGAGGCCCGTCAAGGTGGAGCCTCCGAAGGCTCAGGGTCGCACCTTTTAGCTCACGGCCGAGGAGGCCAAGGCAGCACCGGATATGGTTGCTGGTACGTTTTTATTCTCTGTCTCAGCTATTGCATTTGTGTTATGCTCATTGGTTGTACCTGTGATTAGGTATGTTCTTAGTAAATTCTTTGCCTGCTTTGGTTTTGTTTGACTTGGGGGCGAGTCGGTCGTTCGTATCTCAGACTTTTAGTAGAGGATTTAGTGTGCCGAGGGACGATCTTGAGTGCCCGTTGCGAGCTTCGATCGCCAACGAGCATGGGGTTTCCACTTCTTCGGTCTATTGGGGATGCGAGTTGGAGATTTTCGGGGTGTCCTTCTTGATAGATTTGATTCCTATCCCCATGGGGGAAGTGTGCGTGGTTGGATTAGCCGCTTTGGCGCCATGATCGACTGTGAGGGACAGCGGGTGGTGGTTCAAACCCCATGTGGGGGAGAACTTATAGTATATGGTGAGGGCACCAGGTTGGGATCAGGGTTTTGTTCGGCAGCCAAGGCTCGACAGTATATTCAGCACGGGTGCGCCGGTTATTTGGCGTATGTGGTAGATACGCGGGTTAGAGGGCAACTATCAGCTTCTGAGGTCCCGGTGGTTAGAGAGTTTGCTGATGTATTTCCGGAGGAGTTACCCGGAGTGCCTCCGGTGAGACAGGTTGAGTTCAGGATTGATCTAGTGCCAGGTGTGGCACCTATCGCCAAGGCGCCATACCGTTTGGCACCGCCAGAGATGCAAGTGCTATCGTCTCAGTTGCAGGAGTTGTTGGGTAAGCAGTTTATTCGTCCGAGTAGCTCAACCTGGGGAGCAACGATCCTTTTCGTCAAGGAGAAGGACGGTTCGCATAGGATGTGCATTGACTATAGGGAGTTGAACAAGTTAACGGTGAAGAACCGTTATCCACTCCTGACGATAGATGATCTTTTTGATCAGCTGCAAGGTGCATCTTGGTTTTCCAAGATTGATTTGAGGTCAGGATATCACCAGTTCAGGGTGAGGGAGGAGGACGTGGAGAAGACCGCGTTTCGGACTCGTTATGGTCACTACGAGTTCGTGGTGATGCCGTTTGGGCTCACCAACGTGCCAGGTGTATTCATGGATCTGATGAACAGAGTTTGCACACTGTGTTCATAGACGATATCTTGGTGTATTCCAAGACCCGAGAGCAGCATGAGGGGCATCTCAGGGAGCTGCTGGGGGTTCTGAGGCGAGAACGGATGTATGCCAAGTTCTTGAAATGCGAGTTCTGGTTACAAGAGGTCCAGTTCCTCGGACATCTCGTTAACTAGGAGGGGATTTTGGTCGATCCGGCCAAGGTGGAGGCGGTTATGCAGTAGGAGACTCCGAGATCTCCCTTAGACGTCAGGGGTTTCTTGGGTAAAAGCGAGGTATGATCGGAGATTCATTCGTGAATTCTCCAAGATTGTTGTACCCCTCACTTGTCTAACGAGGAAGGGGGTGGATTTCCGGTGGGGCCCTGAGTAGCAGAGGGCATTTGAGACCCTTCGGCGACGTTTATGTGAGGCGCCAGTGTTGACACTCCCCGAGGGAGTTGAGGATTTTGTAGTATTTTGTGATGCATCCATCACAGGCTTGGGGGCAGTCCTCATGCAGAAGAGACGAGCAATAGCATATGCGTCGAGGCAGTTGAAACCGCATGAGACGAGACACCCCACACACGATCTTGACTTGGGAGCAGTGGTCTTTGCTCTCAAGATTTGGAGGCACTATCTGTATGGGGTCTGTTGTACTATATACACGGATCACAAGAGTTTGAGACACATCATGGATCAGCCGAACCTGAACATGAGGCAGCGCAGGTGGCTGGATGTGGTCAACGAATATGATTGTGAGATCCTTTACCATCTTGGTAAAGCGAATGTGGTTGCGGATGCTTTGAGCCGCAAGTCAACTGGGTCCTCTACCCCAGCCAGATGTATGAGGATAGCGGTGGATTCCCTGCTAGTGGGTTTGGTCAGGGATGCTCAGATTGAGGGTAAGAGACCAGAGAACTGGAAGTTGGAAAGAATTAAGGGCGTAAGCGCTCGGTTTGTTCAGGATAGTCGCAGATTGTTGACCCGTTATGGTCGGGTTTGGGTTCTGATGTCCGGAGGGGTCCGGCAGACAGTGATGGAGGAGGCTCATAAGTCTCGTTTCTCTATTCACCTGGGAGCCACCAAGATGTACCGTGATTTGAGTTCGAGTTATTGGTGGCCTGGTATGAAGCGAGATATCGCTTAGTTTGTCGAGAGGTTCTTGACCTGTAGGATGGTTAAGGTCGAGCATTAGAGGCCGCATGGTAAGCTGCAACCTCTGGAGATTCCCATGTGGAAATGGGAACAGATCGCGATGGATTTCATCACGAAGTCGCCAAAGACGGCAAAGGGGTTCGATGCTATATGGGTCATCGTGGATCGATTGACCAAGAGTGCCCATTTCCTAGCCATACGGGAGAGTGAGTCGGCAGAAAAGTTGGCCGACCTGTACGTTCGTGAGATTGTCTCTCGCCATGGGGTCCCAGTTTCCATTGTTTCCGATCGGGATGTCAGGTTTACTGCCCATTTTTGGTAGAAGTTCCACGAGGAACTGGGTACGAGACTGCATTTTAGTACGACGTTCCATCCACAGACTGATGGGCAGAGTGAGCGGACCATTCAAACCCTCGAGGATATGTTGATGGCGTGCGTTATCGATTTCGGTGGGAGTTGGGATTCCCACCTACCGCTTGTAGAGTTCGCCTACAAAAACAACTATCATTCCAGTATTGGCCCCCCGCCTTTCGAGTTGTTGTATGGGCGGAAGTGTAGGACCCCAGTCTGCTGGGGCGAGGTTGGGCACAAGGTGATAGGTCGGACAGAGGTAGTTCTGCAAACTACCGAGATGATACATCAGATTAGACAGCGACTGCAGACCGCTCAGAATCGGCAGAATAGTTATGCCGACTGACGCCGATCTGAGCTGGAATTTCAAGTGGGTGACATGGTTCTCCTGAAGGTCTCACCCTTGAAGGGTGTGATCCGCTTCAGGAAGAGGGGAAAATTGGGTCCCCGTTATAATGGGCCGTTCAGGATTGTCGCCAGGGTTGGCAGGGTGGCTTATAGGCTAGAGCTTCCGGAAGAGCTCAGCCAGATCCACATCACGTTTCATGTTTCGCAATTGCGAAAATGCATTATGGACCAGGAGGTAGTGGTATCATTGGATGACATTCAGGTCGATGAGCACCTAAACTATGTGGAGAGGCCTGTCGCTATTTTGGAAAGGAAGAAGAAGATTATACGGAACAAGGAAATACCTTTGGTAAAGGTAAAGTGGGAGCATCGGACGGGATCCGAGTGGACATGGGAGCCGGAGGCGGAGATGCGCGAGCATTACCCGACATTGTTTATTCCAGCAGACTTCGAGGGCGAAGTATAGTTCAAGTGGGGGAGAGTTGTAACGCCCCGATTCTCAAGTATTGCTTAAATAAGATTCATTGGGTTAAGCTCTACTCGACGAGTTGGTTGACCTACTCGTAGAGTAGTAGCGGGATCAGAACGCGTGTTAAGTGACCTACTCGACAAGTCCATATTGGGACTCGGCGAGTAGGAGCTGGCAGAGGAAACCCTAAATCTCGGGGTTTTCACCCCTATTTAAAGGGACCTCATCCTCCCTTGGGTCTCTTTACAGATCTAGAGAGTCCTGAGAGTCCTTATACGTGTGTGAGTGCCTTTGTGTGGTTTTTGAAGCTTAGAAAGAGAATCTTGGAGGAAGAAAGCTAGTAGTGCAAAGGAATTGAAGCAAGGAAGACGTGGGAAGCAGGATTTACCTCAACTAGCATCCTTTAGAGGTATCAAAGTGCCATCCTTACTTCCCTTTTTCCCTTTTGTTGAGTTTCTAGGGCTTTTTATGGATTTTCAAGTTAGTATGATGAGCTATGGGCTAGATCTGAAGTTGTAACTTCAGATCTGGACCCTCCTTGGATTCTAGAAGCATAAAGTTACAGTTTTGGTCATGATTGAGGTCCCTCTTGGGCATGAAGCCCCATGAAGAGCTTAGATTTGGCATTTAGCGCCTTTAAAGCCATGCATGCACGTAAAGTTTGCAACTTTACGTGATAAGCATGCCCTAGAAGCTTGGACCTGTGATTTGGAGCCGTTGCATGGCTCAAATCAAGTCTGTATGAAAATAGGACTGAATGGACTCTGCGAGTCGCAAGGTTGACTCGGCGAGTCACATGAAGATGGTTGTGAACTCGGCGAGTTGGATGAACAACTCAGCGAGTCCGATGAAGATTGCCATAGACTCGAAGAGTTGCATGAACAACTCGACAAGTCAGATGATTTTTCTCTTGGATATGTATGCCTGGGTATTCGTCGAGCTGCAAGGAGGGAACTCGACGGGTGGCCTTAAAGTTTGAATGAGAATCAAAGGAACTCGACAAGTCACAGCGATGACTCGGCGAGTTGGATTGTACTCCAAGGAACTCGACGAGTGGCGGACCAGTCATGCCGAAGGCTCAGGATAGATCCAAACAGACTGTAGGCCCAGTAGGGCGGTCCAGTCAGGCCGATGGCCCAGTATGCATGATTGATTGATTGGTTATTACTGATATGGTATTGTTAGTATGGTATTGGTATTTTGCGAGTAGCTCACTAAGCCCTCGGGCTTACAGTTTTCAGTTTATTTTTTCAGGTACTTCAGGAGATCATGGCAAGGCGAAGGCGTAACCGTACCGCTCCTCATCCTTATGTTATGATTTTGGGACACTTGGAAGGATATTGAATTGAAAACATTTTTGTAAACAAACATTGTTTGATTTTATTTATGATTAAAAAAGTTTAAATTCGGCGTAAAATTTATGGATGTTACAACGATACGTTATTAACCTCAGGTCGTGTGCTAGTGATTACTAATAGGTTTATTCTCGATTGTCTCCCTGAAACTTTTCAAGATCAACAAGACTCCCATTGACTTCTTGACTTATAAGATTCTCTGTCAAAGAACATTTCTCGACAAACAAATATTCTAGAGTTAGTGTGGGTTCTTATCAAGAAAACACTTCATATAATTGGTCTTAGTTGGTCATTGTTTTAACCAAAACATCACAACTACGAATTTCAAATGTGCTAGAGAAAGAAAACATTTGTACTCCACATTTCTTGATGTGTTACAAACCTACTTAGAACATGTTACTCAAGGTACAACTTGGAGTAACTAGAGTATGACTCTAAAACTTGTTTTTGGAACGAAGTATGACTCATCTTCTTGATTTAACCATTTCAACAATTACTTGATTCCTCTTCTTAGTCATATAAATGCACTAAGGTGTCCTTAGATGATCAACTATGACATGGTTCTATAATCATTAAGATGATCATAAAATATAATACTAAACTACTCTCCTTTGGATAAACTTTTATCTTTCTGCCCAATGGATTCTTCTTATTTGTTCGTCTATACCTTGAAACTTTTCAAGGTATTAGAATTATACTTAATCTTATAAGCATAACCATATTTACTGAACCATTAGTAAGTCATGATGAATATACTTTGTCGTCCTTTGTGGTAGATCTAACCGGTCCACATTAATGTGTACTAGATCCTTTAGTCCTTCACTTGACTCACATACGCATGTGAACAAGGAATTAGTCTCAATTTCCCAAGGATTAAAATTCTCATACATCACACAATTCAAATCACATGATTCCTAGTTTCTATCCAATTGAAACTTAGGTGATGAGAATCCTTCTTCACTTGGTAAATTATGACACTACCACAAGCGATATAACTAAGAATCAAATCCATTTTCAACATTGCTAGTAATATAAATATAAACATCAATTTTCATAAATGCGATTGCAATTAATCATAAAGCAAATAAGATAAAACCAAAATTTACTTTATTGATAATGTGTGGAAAACTTGTCCTTACAATGAAAATACACATGAAAACTATGTTTCTAAATATTCCTAAGCAATCTATCATAACTCCTAAGTAGCAGCTCAAAAATCTGATCAATGAAGCATGCGACCGAAATCCATTTCTCACGATCAGACTCAGCTTACTCCTCTTTTAAGTTTCCTTCTTTCTCTTCGATCCTACAAAACATCAAAATGTGATCAACACATCATGTAATAAAAAATCTATAAATAGGAACTTAATAGAGTTAGATAGTGGATGTACCTGAAGCAGAGTTATACAATTTGACTTTATCATCTCTAAGATCTCTCAGGTAGTCTGGCCAGCTTTGCTTCCAATGCCCCTTTAATCAGCAATAGAGACAACTATTTAGGAGTGACACATGAAACTATGTTAGAATTGGCCTTTATCTTATGGTTAAACTTTTTGACCTTGGCCGATTTATCTCTCTTAGGAGGAGAAACCATTTCTGGACTATCACCGTTGCCATCACCAACTTCCATGGAACTTTGGGAAACAGATCCTCCAAACAGATTTGCTTGACCAGTGCGCCAAAGCATTGCTACTTCAGCAGAAATTAGCAAATATGTCACATCGATTAGGATCACACCGTGATCATTCAAGTAGTGGTCCTTAAGGAACTGACTATTTGACACAGGAAGCGATTGAAAAACCAAGTCAACAGCTAGCTTCCTTGGGAAAACGACACCTAACATTCCTAGTCTGTCAATGTGTGACTTCATCTTCAGGACGTGTGCACACATATAATTTCCATCAAGGTATTTGCATGCCAATAGGGCTTGAGTGATCTTGAACTTTTCAAGTCGACGAAAATGTGGGTCATGGAGAATCATTGGAGGAGGTGGAAGAAGAGAAGTATGATTTCCAGTTCCACCAATGCACAAAGAAGGGAATGAACTTTCACCTTGATCGACATGTGGAAGATCATCTTCGGACGTAAAGCTTTTTCCAAAAGGATGAGGAAGACCATAGTTGTCTGAACTCACATCTATAAATGGAGAAAAATTCAAGTTAGCTGATTTAGATCCTTAATATAACACCCAAATGAAATATTAAGGTTATGACCCAACACATTAATTTACAATTCATAATATGGATGTCGTAATCCAATTGCAAATTATTTGAAGTTATGTAAATGACGATTTACCAATTCCACCACGAAAATGAAATTTTAAATGAATTAGGTTTTAGATGAAATTTCTTAGATCTTTTGAGATTCATTGAACTTTTCAATGGCATGTTTAATCTCGATTATGCTCTCACTTTGTGACTGGGATGCTAAGGATCACAAACGAGATGTAAATAACCATGCAGACTAGCATGGTACTCTCGATGTCACTTATCACTAATCAATGTGTCGGTTAACCACACATGCTCCATTGATCAGCTATAATTTACGAGAAACCCATTGCCAACAATACTAGTCCCATATTAGTGTGTCGGTTAAACACACACGCTCCACTAACGACCAATAAGGTGCAATGTGAAATTTCATGGGTTAACATCAAATTCATATTTTTCCTAAAGTAACTAAGATTGGTAATTTTATAAAAGCACTTAGTTACATTATAATTCATTATACTTTTAATGAGAGTTTAATGTCCTATCCTACTCATTCGGTTAACAACCCTCCACTAGTCAAAAGTGCGGTGTGTAAAAATGGATACCCAATGGCGGACATTCCGCCATTTTACAGGCCACTTCCTTAAACACCCCTTATAGACCAGCTTCGTGAATGAGGCCTACTGATAAGACTGACTTATCTTATACATACACACACACACACACACACACATATATATATATATATATATATATATATATATATATATAACTTTTAATTTTATATAGTATAAGGGTGTATTTTAAACTTTTAAAATACTAAGTGATTTAATCTTTTAATAAATTAAACTTTTAGTTTAGTTAAATTTAAACCATAGGTGGATTTATTAATTGTCTTTTAATTAAGTTTTTAATAAAATACACAAGAATATCTTCTAGGTTTTTCCATTTAAATTTCTAAAAATAAACTTTTAATTTCAATTTTAAATTATAAAACCAAAATGGTGTATTTTAAAAACCTTTCAAAATACTAGGTTAAATTTTAAATAGGAAAATAATCTTATCATCATCTAAATTTACCAAATCATTTAATTATGATAAGGATATATATTACCTTTTAGAAAATTTAGTTTTAGGTATTGAAAACGAATTATGGTAATTATCCTAATCAAAACGAGATCTGAAAATCGAAAAATCAAAGAACTGACGAGCCAACTTGTCGAGTTTCATAACGAAATCATCAAGTTCCAAGATTAGACAACAAAAAATGACTTTTTTTCTTGGGACAGTTCATTATTGCATCAATTCAATTGAAAAACATCCTAGGCTCTCATACCATTGTTGGGTTATGAGCCTATCTACATTGCTATGTGATCATGCAACCCTAATTGCTTTGGATCTAGGTTTTTTACTAATTAAACATGAAAATTGAATATCAAAGCAATAACCTTATAAACTAGCATACAAATCAAAATTCATGTATAAATTATGGTTAGAAGATTACCTTACTTATTATGTAGAAATAAACGAACAATCTTGATGATCCTTGACTCTTAGTGCCCCAAATGTGGCACCTCTAATGGTTCACGAACATCCAATGCAACAAGATGGGAGGAGAGACACTAGAAAAACCGGCCAGGGTAAGAACCTTATGCTTAGGCCAAAATTCTAATGACCTGGAGGGTTTATATATGGCTGAGGGCCGCTAGGGTTTTTGGAGGAAACCCTAATTTCCTACTTAAGGCTTAAGCAACCCATTGACCTCTTACCAGTAGTCCTTGGTCAAAATCTATAGGGCCTCCCTATATGATTTCGTCCACTCCTAATTAAGGAGTCGAGTAGCACAGTTTCACAACTATCAAAGATTTGCAAAAAACCCCCTCCTTTATTAATCAGTTCCTTTAATCCCAAAATTAATATCAAATTAATTTCCGATTAATTACTAACTAATAATATGATTTCTAATTAATACATTAAATTTTTAATATATTAATAAAATCATTTTGAGTGCCAATTTTTTATTTGAAATAATAAATTCTACTCTCTCTTCACTAGTCATCATGTCAAGTTGCATGAGTGAAGGCAACCCAAAAGGACCATGCTACAATCAAATCAAATACATACCAATTATAGTTATGGGCTTAGACACCTAATCCACATTTATTAGACCAAACAGTTCACCGTGGGGTGCATCAATTTTGTTCATCAAGAAGAATGATGGTTCACACCAGACGTGCAGCAATTACTGGGAGTTAAACAAGTTGATGGTGAAGAACCGTTATCCCCTTCCACAGACTGATGACCTCTTCGATCAGTTACATAGTGTATCTTGGTTCTCTAAGACAGATTTGAGGTCAGAGTATTATCAGCCGAGGGTTAGAGTGGATGACGTGGAGAAGACCGTGTTTCAAACTCTTTATGGTTATTAAAAGTTTATGGTGATGCCATTTAGGCTCAACAATGCGCCTTCAACATTTATGAATTTGATGAATCGGGTATGTAGGTTGATGCTCAATCGATCAGTCATCATTTTCATTGATGATATCTTTGTGTATTCTAAGACCAATGAGTAGCATGAGGAGCACCTTCGACTACTCCTAGGAGTTTTGAGGTGAGAACGACTCTATGCTAAGTTCTCGAAGTGTGATTTTTGGTTACGAGAGGTCTAGTTCTTGGGGTATCTCATTAACAAGGATAGGATTTTGGTCGATCTAGCCAAGATCAAGGCCGTGATGCAGTGGAAGGTTATGTATTCTCTTTCGGAGATTAGGAGTTTCTTGGGTTTAGCCGGATATTATCGTAGATTTATTCATGACTTCTCCAAGATTGTTGTAAGGGCATGGATTTCCGTTGGGGGATTGATCAAAAGCCTGCATTTGAGGCACTGAGAAAGAAGTTGTGTGAGGCCCCAGTGTTTACCCTCCCCAAAGGTGTTGAGGATTTTGTGGTATTTTGGGATGCATTCATCACTGACCTAGGAGTCGTTCTTATGGACCGAGGGAGGGTTATTTCTTATGATTCTCGGTAGCTGAAGTTGCACGAGGTTCGCTATCCAACTCACGATTTGGTGTCAGGAGCAGTGGTGTTCACTCCCAAGATTTGGCGACATTATTCTTATGGGGTCCGTTGTACCATCTACACAGATTACAAGAGTCTGGGATATCTCATGGAGTAGTCAAATTTGAATATGAGGCAATGCATGTGTGTTGACGTAGTTAAGGATTATGACTGTGGGATTTTGTATCATCCAGGGAAAGCCAATGTGGTGGTTGATGTTTTGAGCTGCAAGACGGCTAGTTTTACTATTAGGGCCATTGTATGAGGATTTCGATTGACTCTACATTATTGGGTTTCATTAGGGAGGCTCGGAATGAGGGATTCAAGAAGGAAAATTGGAAGTAGGAGAGACTTAGGGGTGAGATTGATAGTTTGCTAATGATTGTCGTGGATTATTAACCCGATACGGATGAGTTTGGGTACTAGACTTCGGTGGGATTTAACATAATATGATGGAGGAGGCACACAATTCTAGGTTTTCGATACACCATGGAGCTACCAAGATGTATCGGGGCTTAAGTCTTAGAGTGTGACATCCCCAAATTCACAGTCATTTTAAAAAATTTATTTATGCTTATTTGAAAAATCAGATTATCATTTTCAAAGAATAATATCTCGGAATTTGCTCCCAAAAAAACATGATAACTATATTATTAAAGCATTTTCGAAGAAATGTATTTTTTTTTATTATTATTAAAACTTTCAGATGTCATCGTTAATACAGAAACATAAAAATAAACAGACCTTACATTCATTTACACTAGTGATCTACATCTCTTTTAATCTGTCGGTGTAATATAGCTTCATATCGACACCCGTGATACAAATAAACTGAGTGGGTCAGGTTGGGAAACCTGGTGAGTACATAGGGTTTTCAACCTACAATAATATAATTATTATATTTAATCATCAAACAATCAACCCAATTACCCATCCCCATCATCTTCTTTATTCTTAAGGATCTACTCTAAGAATCATCTATCCTTCATTTATTCATTCCTAAGGATCTTCCTAAGGAATAGGCACAAAGTCTATCGTTTCCAGGGTTTTTAGATTACAACTGGTGAACACATAGCTCAAAGGTTAGGAATAGATGCCAATATTATCCTTTAGGCGCAGCCGCCAATATTTTTAGAGTATGTCTGGTGAACACGTAGTTCAAAAAGCACATACAGGTTGCGGTCCTGCTACCATTCCACTGGACTGTATAGAATAGTCAGTGGTCGTCATCTATACTCCGCTAGATGACTGTATCATCGTAAACATCAAGGCCTCTCATCATTTTATTTCATCACACATCAACTATTTCATCTACCCATATTCTACCCAACATATTCCTAGATATAAAATACATTTACACTTTAAATCATTTAAAACATGTATAAATCGTTCATCCAACATAGATATCAGGAACACAAATAATATGCATACATAGCACAATTTTATATTAAATACTTCATATCTATGTGTAACATGAAAGTAACTATGCACTCACCTTAGTAGTGTGATTTGATAGAATCTAACTAGAAATGGTCAACGGGTCGTGATCGTCGGGCTTGGGAAGGTAAACGGCCTTCGGCAAACAAGAGAGTGAAAGAAGGTTTGTTGTAAGGAGAGAATGGGTCAAACTTCCTATTTATAGGCAATTTTGGGCCCTCTCACGTAGTGAGAACCAATGCTCACATCGTGAGGCCTGGCTGCATCACCTCGTAGACTTGCCATTTGTGTTTCTAGCTTCAAAAAGTGTTTTGATGACTTCTCATGCCGTAAGGATGATATGCTCACATCGTAAGGTTCCATGAATCATCTCGTAGCCTTACCAGGTGTTTTCTAGCTTCGATTAGTGTCCTGGAGCACTCTCACGTCATGAGAATACATGCTCACGCGTAGGTGGAGACGTACTCTACAACTTTCGTTTAGATCACTAAGGCTAAAAATTACTTTATCATAAACTTTCTTTTTACGATTTTTGGTGTCGTGTCGGTTTTGCCGAAAACTTCGATGAGTCATAACTTCTTCGTTATAACTCGGACTTCAGCGTTCTTTATATATACGGAACCCTTGTGACATGTACTATAACTTAGTTAAGATTATTTATTCTAAATAATCTTCTATCAAAAAGTCATTTTTGATGCTTATTGTCTCTAAATTGACTAGCCCAAATTTGTGGGCGTTACAGATAGCCTGGTGTGTTAAGATGTGCTTGACCTATAGGATGGTCAAGGCCGAACACCATACGCCGCATGGCAAGTTGAACCTATTGGAGGTTCCTATGTGAAAATGAGAACATATTACTATGTATTTCATCACCAAGTTACCTCACTCGACTAAGGGATTACATGTGATATGGTTTATAGTGGACCGTCTAACCAAGACTGCCCACTTTCTAGCCATTCGAGAGAGCTCTTTGGTTGAGAAATTAGCCAATTTATACGTGCGCGATATCATTGCTCGACATGGTATTCCAGTTTCCATTGTATTTGATCAAGAAGTTCGGTTCACATCTTATTTTTTGGCAAAAGTTGCATGAGGAACTGGCTACGACGCTGCATGTCAACACTGCTTATAATCCGCAAACATATGGTTAAAGCGAGCGGACCATTCAGATACTTAAGGACATATGAAGAGCTTGTGTCATAGATTTTGGTGGGAGTTGGGACTCCTACCTTCCCTTATCTGTGTTTTTGTACAACAACAACTATCATTCCAATATTGGTACGCTGCCTTTCGATCTTCTCTATGGGAGGAAGTTTTGTACCCCAGTTTGTTTGGGTGATGTTGGTCATAAAGTCATGGTAAGGAATGAGGTATTTATTCAGACAATAGAGCTCGTTCAACAGGTTCGACCGAGACTTCATACAACCCATAGTCGAAAGAAGAGTTATGCGTACAAGCTTCGATCTGAGTTGGAGTTCGAGGTTGGGAACATGGTCTTGTTGAAGGTATCACCCTGGAAGGGTGAACTACGCTTCAAGAAAAGGGGCAAGTTGGGGCCCTAATATATTGTACCATTTTGGGTGATAGCCAGGGTTGGAAAGGTATCTTATAGGTTGAATTTCCCTGAGTAGCTTAGCCGGATCCACAACACATTCCATGTTTCGCAACTTCGGAAGTGTGTGGCTAATGATTCAATGGTTGTTCCTTTAGAGGTTGTTTAGGTTGATGATCCCCTGAATTTTATGGAGGGACCAATGGCAATATTGGATCGTAAGACAAATACCTTATGCAAAAAGGTGGTGTCTTTGGTCAAGGTGCAGTGGCAACACCGGAAGGGTTCGGAATGGATGTGAGAACCCAAGTCTGAGATGCGGGAGCATTACCCTGATTTAATCATAGCATTTGACTTCGAGGACATTATCTAGTTTAAGTGGGACAGAAGTGTAACATCTTGATGCTGAGGTAATTCCACATTTTAACCCTAAGTATGAAGATTTTTTCATTTTATCCCTTGTGTGTGAGAAATGTTGCAAAATGGCCCATAGTGGAACCTTTGTAAATAGTAGGCGTGGGGCACGTATGCTGGGAGTACATATTGTACGCCGAGCGTACATGGTAGGATCCCAAACCCTAAGTTTTAGGGTTTGGGCCCTATTTAAACATCCCTATGGCCTCCAACTCTCTTTTCTCATTAGCCTGCATCACTTAACTCGGCCTTAGCAAACCCTAGTCCCTTGCTTGAGCATTCTTGATGTTTTGTGTGCATTTTAGTGACCTTGAAGGAGAATGAAGGAAGCAGAAACACCTTGGAAGCTTGAAGAAGCTTTGGATATGGAACCCTCATCTACCTAGAAGCCTCTAAGTGGTATAAATTTCTAAACTTAGCTTACATTTCTTTCGATCTTGTTAGCTCTTGATTCTTGAAGCATTTTGGTCCCAAGTCTTTACCTTTATGAGTATGGCATATTCCAGCTCGTATAAGCTATCCCTTCAGACATTTTGAGATATCTAGAAGCATAAAAATATGATCTTGGTTCTTAGTTCTTCTCCATTCATGTGCTAGGATGTCCTAATGGATTAAGAAGTTAGGGTTTGTTAGTATTAAGCACTTCTAGCCATGCAAAGTCATAAAGTTGGAAACTTTACAACTTATAATGATATTTTAGGCATAAATTTGGATTTGTACGTCAGGACTTGAGGTATTAAGCTCTTAATAGGAATTTAAGGTGACCAGGTGCATATGCAGGGCATACCAAATGGTATGTTGTGTGTACACAGTCAAATCCCTAACTTCTTGGTCAAGAGGAGTATGCCCACATTTAGCTCGGAACGCCCAATGTACTCGGTTGGGTTGACTCGAGTTGGTTGACTCGGCTGGTTTGTTGACTTTGACCTTTTGACCAAGGTTAACCTAAGATTAGTTTGCATATTTTAGGTCTTTTAGGATTATTAACTAAGTTTAGGTTGCCGATTTCGCTTAGGTGATCGGTAGAGTTGGTGTTGGAGTTCTACTCGGTGCTGTGTAATTATCTGCTACTCATCGGACTGAGAAGTGAGTTTTCCTCACTGTATTCATGGGTCAAAGGCACAACTACCGGCCTACTATATTATGCATCCTAGTTATAGGATAGTGTAATGCTAGTATATGGATGATTAGTATATCTGTATGATTATCTATATTTGTTGGATTTGTATTTATGTTTATTTGTTACATATGTCAATATATTGTGGTTGGATTGAGGCGGTCCAGTCATGTCGAAGGCCCGTAGAGCGGTCCAGATAGGTTGGAGGCCCTACAAGGTAGTCCAGTCAGGTTGAAGGCTCATATTTGTATGCTTTTGTTTGTTATGTTGTGTGGTGGTACTTTGGGGAAACTCACTAAGCTTTGGCTTACAGTTTCAGTTCATTGTTTCAAGTACTTTGGAGGATTGTGGGAAATCGAAGGCATGATTTTGCACATCTTTCTATTTTTATGACATTTGATCTTGGGATACTCTGACTTTGAATAATACTTTTGAAACAATGGTTTTGTAAACACTTTATGGATGAAATGTGTTGTTTTTGAAGATTTTAAATTTCTATGACTTTTGAGATGTTACACTCTCACCTTAACTTTAAAGTTATATCTAAGATCTCTTATGACTAACTTGTTAGAATTTTGCCTAAAATGAGATTTTTCTAAGATAAAGTCTATGTTGCATGTGAGAAAGGAAAACAAACCAAGTATTCTTTCAAACCAAATTTGTTTTCTTCTATCAGTGATCAATTTCATCTTTTGCATATGGCTTTATTTGGTCTGGTTCCTATAGTGTCACGTGCTGGAAAAAGATACTCATTAGTCATTGTTGATGAGTTCTCAGGGTTAAAATGGGTTATATTTTTATGCAATAACAGTGATGTTAGTGATGAAATCATTTCCTTGATAAAAAAGTGAAGTACTATACGATCTCAAAGTCGATCAACTCAGGAGTGATCATGACACTAATTTTTGAAATGTGACTCTTAATTTTTTATGAAGAGAAAGGTAATGTTCACAAATTCTTCACTATTAGAACTCTTAAACAAAATTAAGTCATTGAACATCAAAACATGACTCTCACTAAAGCAGGAAGACCCATGGTTGTTGATGCTAGACTCTTTTTGGCTTATGTTTCTTTTATGAATTGCAAAGTTTTCCAGATGGATGTTAAAACTGCATTTTTGCATAGGGCTATCAAGTAGGTAGTGTTTCGCAAACAATCTCCTAGTTTTGAAAGCAAAGAATTCATTGATCATGTCTACAGGTTGGATAAAACTATCTATGGTATGAAGCAAGATCATAGAGCCTTGTATGATACACTGACGTTATATCTATTGGGTATTTTAGGTTACAAAACAATTGTAGATGCATAATTTCACTTAACACTTAAGGGTACATGCAACCCAAAATGGATCTATATCTTCTTCACATCTAATAGAAACATACTTATGAAAATAAAAACTAAAACCATATGAATAGAAATTCATGGTTGGATACGTACCTTTTGTTGAATCCAATCAAGCTAATAAAACCTTATAGTCTCATTGGAAGACCTAGCTCCAAGACAATAAAACCAAGGATTGAGAGGAGAGAGAAGGGAATTCCAAAATTCCTTTAGGCTTTGTGATGGGCGAAAATATAAAGGTTAACACCCTCTTTAAAGATTCCAAAAGATCTAAGAAACTCTAGATTTGAATTTGAAATAATCATATTTTAATTCAGACAATTATCTAGATCCTTATTTATCTTTTAGAGGCTTCCAGACCCCTATCCTTAGCCTATCAAAACTGGCCATGATAGGGAGGTTCTAGAACCTCTGTATTGTTTAACTATTGAATAATTAGAACTCAACCATTGTTTCTTTAATTAATTCTAATTAGCCTAGAATTAATTCCAAATTAATTTTGGTTAGTTCTTAATTAATTATAACTATTTCTAATTAATATATTAACCATATAATATATTAATAAATCTTTTATTTCTCTCATACAATCAAACCAAGCCATTTAGTGGTTATGAGGGAAACCCCGAAAGAACTTTAATTTTATTCTTCAACATTATATCAATTTGGTTATGAACTTAAACACCTTAACCTAATGGTCTCCCACTTGGATAAGTCGCTAACTACAATTGCAAGTACAACTCCGAATAACCAGTAAAGAGTGTTGTCCAAAGACACTATCAAACTCTGGTTAGACGTTGGTCCTAAGATAAGTGATCAAGTATCCGTTCGTTCTTCCCGATATCGCATGTACACGAGACATGGATTTAAATCAATCACATTGTCCAAGATTCTATTTCCCGATTCCTAATTTATGATGACGTCATCAGAATACTAATTGAACACATCAACTTAGTCTTGGATGGGCCCAACACTATAATGTCAACATTAAATCACCAAGAGGCCCAAAGATATCGTTTTTCCTTGTTAAGGAAAAAAATGAATAAACTTCAACTATATAATCATATATTTTACTCACCGAATCATGCATGAGATTACACAAACCTTTACGAGATGTGTTAGGGTAAACCAATGCACGACTGATTTGTAAAACATGACTTATATATCTCTCTTTTCAGAATATAAGATATTATCATCTTATAATTACTCAATATTAAATCCATGAAGTAATCTATAAGCGCGGGTTTAACCAGATGGGTTTATTAGTTTACAACAAAATACTCAATGTTGAAAATCACTTAACAATTAAGAAGGGCGCTTGAAACCTAAAAGGATCTATGTCTTCACATTAAGGCAACATACTTTGAATAACAAAACTATGATGAACTATATTAAATTTTGAAAATCAAAAAGTATAGTTACATACCTTAAACTTGTTATAGCAAACAAGTTTACTTGATTCCTTCATTTGTTGAGATTGGAAAGAGTAGTCCACGAAAGTTAATGCCTAAGGGGTCCTATTTATAGTTTAGGTAACTTAAGTACAAAATAAGATTAGAATAATTAAATAATTGATTTAATCCCAATTACAGTCCTTTCCTTATTATCATCTAGGATGCTTTTGGAAACCCTATAAGAGCTCCCAAAACCATCCACCCCTTGGATGGTTCTAGAATTGCTTCTTTTATTCAACTATTGAACAATTACAATTCACCATTTGCACCTTTATATAATCCCAATTAGAGTAAAATACACGAATGGTCCCTATCTTTTAGGATAATTTGCGGGTTTGGTCCCTAACTTATTTTTTTAACCCGGGAGGTCCCTACTATTTGTTTTTGTAATACGCTTGGTCTCTGTCTTACCTAAAAAAACTATTTTTTCTTTGATTTTTTAATTTATTTATATAAACACACCCCAACCCCACCCCTCTCACCTTACCTTACCTACCCCACCATTTTTCCCTATTTAAATAATAGTCTTTTTAGGTAACACAGAGACCAAAAAAGTAACAAAAACAAACAATAAGGACCAAATGCATAACAAAAACAAACAGTAGGGACTTTCCAAGTTAAAAAAATAATTTAGGTACCAAGCACGCAAATTGCCCCAAACCATAAGAACCATTTGTGTAATTTACTCTTCCAATTAATCTCGAATTAATTCCAGATTAATTTTAATTAATAATTAATTAATTCTAATTGATTTGTTATTAATTTATTAACCATATAAATTAATAAATCAATTATCTAACAATTGATCTCATATTAATTTATCAATCATATAATAAATTAACAAATCCACTATCTACTTCCAATTAATATATTAATCCTATAATATATTAACAAACCATTTTCTCATAATTTCCAATTAGTTTATTAATCATATAATAATTTGCTAAATCATACTTTCTCCATAAATGTAATTCTAATCAAGTTCTAGTTAAGAGGGCAACCAAAAAACGACTTTGATTCTAATTACAAGAATATACTAATTCAGTTATTGGCTTAAACACCTTAATCCAACAGTCTCCCACTGGGATAAGTCTGTAACTATAATTGCAAGCATACACCTTGAACTAAACAAGAAAGAGTGCTTTATAAAGCCATTGCCTAACTCTGATTCAAATCCAACATTGGCCCTAAGACAAGTTATCAGATATTCCTTCGTTCGACAAGATATCATATGAACAGAGTCATGGATTAAATGATTAACCTCGTTTTCATCTATTTGTTTCCCGATTTCTCAATTTGTGATCAATTTAGACTTCAAGTTTGAGCACATTAATTTAGTTCAGACCTGGCGCCTAGTTTTCCATAGATTAGCTCAAATCACCGAGGGGCCCATGGATACCGATTTTCCTGTTAAGCAAAAAGGAACGAATTACTTTGACTATATCGTCATACAGTTTACATATCAAATCACACATGGAATAACCCTTTATAACATCCACTTACGAGATGCGTTTGAGCAAACCAATGCACAACTGATTTGTAAACTATGAACTACATATCTCTGCTTTAAGAATAGAAGATATTATCGTCTTAGAATTACTTGTGATTAAAATCCATGAAGTAATCTCTAAGCGTGAGTTTAACTAATAGTTAAAATACTTATTCCAAGTACTCATGAATACTGTAGCAATCCCATGCAATTCCCAATTGTCACACCCCGAACCAGACGGCGGAAACGTCCGAGGGCTCACGTGACTTAAATTGCAATATCATCACAATGAGTATATATGAAACATAATACATTCATCACCAAACATTACATAGTACAACTGGCATTATTTACATCCAGTACATGGTTTACATTACATGATCCCAAAATATAAAGTGTTTGATGATTAGCAACTACAAAAGAAACTTTCAACACACTGGAATGCTTCCTCGTTCTAATGATTTCCTGAGAATACAAGTTATTTTGAAAATGGTCAACATATATAATGTTGGTGAGTTCATAAGTATCTTTGATGTAAAATAGTTTATGTCGTTCGTAAAACCCAGAAAATTCGATATTTTCTGTAATAAGACTTTTCATGAAAATGTTGTGATGATCATGTAAGTATATGCGTGAATGATTTCAAAACGTGTATAAATGAGAAGTTTTGCATTATAGTTATTGAATGTACAAGCGAACAAGATTGGTTTCCCCGGAAAACCCAATGTTTTTCGATAAAGTATTATGATTGTTTTGTATTATTGTATCGTCACAGCGAATGAATATGATTTCCCATGATTACTTAGATGGAATTGGATCTCTATGTGAGTCGTTATAACCATGCATGATAATGACTAGTTCGTCTGTCTTGGCATTCTAATGAACACCGGAATTGATTTTAAGATTTTGTCGCCCTAGACTGGCCGAGTCTAACTGTAGCGAACAGCTTAGGCATGGGGGAGTCACCCCCGTATAGATCTATACACAAACTCTCGCTCTCCCTCCAGGAGACTTTGATTACAACTACAGACTACGACCGACACTTATTGGTGTCGCCCGTTATTACTCACTTAATCCAAATGAATTTGATTAACCTTGATTAATGACCTGATTTTAGTTTACTTGAAGATAAGGTAAGCCTTAACAGACGAGGAGAAGAGGACTACTAGGCCCTACTAATTACGTAAGTTATTTAAGGTTATCGTGTATACGAAAGACGCACTGGCCCATTTCGCATAAGATTTATTTGGACCTTACCAGCAATGCTAATGGGCCACTGAGGCCCAATAGCATGTAAAAGCCATTGAAGGTCCTTTAAGCATGAAATTAGGTCACAGGAGGCCCAATAACATGTATTATTCGTCTTGGGCCCAAAACTTATGTTAATGGGTCACAAAGGCCCAATAAGCATGATTGGAATCTTTCAAGCCCAACAATTAAAATGTTTACTCGTTTTGCATAGTATTAGTGTTGCGAAGTTGTTTAATCGATATGTCAGAATAATCACTGATTTGTTTTATAACGATTCATAGATTTATAAAAATAGTTATTTTTCTATTTAAAACCCATAAGTTATAAAGTTTTGTATATTGTTACCCAATTATTTTATTATTAACATAATTGACTAATAATATTAGTTTGACCAATTCAGCCCCTTATTTTGGTAAATTTGGCAATTTTTAGCCCTTTTTATGAAAAATGACATATTAGGTCCTTGAACTATTTTTCTTGACATTTTTTACCTAAACACTTAATTAAATGATGTTTTAAGTCCAAAATTTTATTTAGAACAATTTCAGCCCCTTAGTTAAAATATTTGCATTTAAATCCACACGTTTCAAAATTTTTACAATTTTTACCCAAAATCCAAAAGCTTTGCATTTTTAGTCCCTTTTGATAATTAAGGCAATTTTAACCCTTGAAATGGGTTTATATACGTTTACAACCCCTGTTTTGAGAAAAATTTCCATTTCAGCCCCTTAAATTTGATTTTTCGCATTTTTTTGGGCCGAAATAGCCGAAAAGCCCAAATTTTAGCCTATTAGGCTAAAATTTACATTTTTAGTCCTTTAAAAAGCCTAATATTTATAAAAACTCTTATTTTAGCTGTTTTGACCTTTTGATCCTTGTAGAAACCGTGAATGACATCTTTTCCCCCAACTTTTGTTTATTTTTCAAAAATGGTCCAATAAAATTTTTTATGTTGTAGTGTGTTTATTATAAAACTTGTATGGTAGTTTATCTTGACATGTTAAGTGAAATATAACCTAGATCACCTATTTTTCCTTCTTGAACTATAGATCTCGAAATATATTACATTTTTAGCACATATCTACCACATAACACAAGAAATTACACATAACATACAAATACACATAGATCTTCACATTTTACTTGTATTCTCCCCCATAAATCATATGAAAACTGAAAATAGAGGGGTATGAACTCACCTTAGGTTTGTGGGTTCGGTTTTGAAGAAAGAAATGGAAGAGTTCAGTCCTAGCAACTTCCTTGAGTAGATCTCGAACTCAAGAAGATTTCTAAGAGTATAAATACCAAAAAAACTTTGTGTAAAGGAATGATCTAACAAGAGAGTGAAGTTATGAAGCTTGGATGTGTAAAGACTTACCAAAGATTGACAACACTTGATGAAGACTCTTGACTCCAAGCCAAATTTTCGAGAATTCCTTGAAGGAAGGAAGGAGATGACATTAGAGAGAAATGGAGAGAATTTTTGTGTAGTGTGTGTGTGTTGTGTGTCTTTGGCCGAAACAAGAAGAGGGGAGAGAGTGAGATGAGTTGATATGAATGGAAACACGAGAATGGTGCATGGATACCCTATATATATATATTTGTGAGGTGGCACTACAATTTTCCACCCTCATTTATCCATTCTTTTATATTTTTTTTTGTTTTACTTGGGCCGAAATGGGCTAAGGAAGGAGGAAGGAATCACTTTGTCCCATTCTTGCCTTGGTCGAATTCATGAGGCCCATAAGGAAAACTTACGGCCCATTGGGCCCTTAGGGTAGCCCACTACCCAATTTTTGTATAAGAGAATGGATTTGAGTCCATTAAAGCTAATTGGATTAGTTATGGCCCAATAAGGCCCATTAAAGATAAACTAGTCCATTTTAGGCTTATAAGGCCCAAAAAGGTTAAGTCTCGTTAGAGTGGGTCCAATTAGAGCCCATTTTAAGAGTTCTAAGTCCAAAATAGTCAAAATGGAAGCTTATTGGCCCATTAGGCCCAATAAGGAAACCCTAGTCCATATAGGACTTAAACCGAGATTTTTAGGGTTTTCAACTTTACTTGATGAATCAAGGTTTGAAAGTGTTTCCATAGGTTGAGCTTCAAGCATAACATTAATTAGGGTTACGAGTTTGTAGTAGATAATGTTTACAAGAGTACAAAATTTCCTAGCTAGAATGCTAGTTGTGACATCATCCCCCCGTTAGAGGGAATTTCATCCCGAAATTCGTTTTAAAGCTAGATTTGAGAATGCGAGAATAGGTGAGGGTACTTTTGCTTCATCTGGTCTTCGCGTTCCCATGTGAATTTCGGTCCACGTTTCGCGTTCCACCGAACCTTTACTATTGGAATGCTAGTTTGCTTAGTACGCTTCACCGCCCTGTCCATGATCTCGACGGGTTCTTCCACGAACAGTAGATTCTCATTGATTTCGATTTCTTCCAACGGGATGATGAGAGTCTCGTCGGATAAACACTTTTTTAAATTTGAGACATGGAACACAGGGTGTACACTACTAAGTTCGGTTGGTAGTTGCAGTCTATAAGCCATTGGACCGATTCGGGCAAGAATATCAAATGATTCAATGTATCTTGGGTTTGGTTTTCCCCGTTTCCCAAAACGAATCACCCCTTTCCAGGGAGAGACTTTTAACAACACCCGATCCCTGACTCAGAATTCTAAGGGCTTCCGCCGTTTATCAGTGTAGCTCTTCTGTCGGTCTCGTGATGCTTGAAGTCGAGCTTTGATTTGAACTACCTTCTCTATCGTTTCGCGTATGATTTTTGGTCCTGTTAATGCATTGCTTGGTGTCTGCTCTCTTGCTAGCTGAGTGTCACCTACCTCAGCCCCACACAACGGTGATCTACATTTACGCCCATATAAGGCTTTAAAAGGAGCAAGTTTGATGCTTGAGTGATAACTATTGTTGTACGAAAAACTCAATTAAAGGCAAGAGGGTATCCCACGACCTTCCAAAGTCTATCACGCATGCGCGAAGCATATCTTCAAGCGTTTGAATGGTTCGCTCACTTTGACCATCGGTTTGTGGGTGGTAGGCAGTGCTCACGTCGAGTTGTTTCCCATAGCTTTCTGAAACGATTGCCAAAAGTGTGAAGTAAATCTACTATCTCGATCTGAGAAGATAGATATTGGTACTCCATGGAGTCTCACAATTTCCTTGATGTAGATTCTCGTCAATCGTTCCATCTTGTATGACTCCTTTATTGGCAGGAAATGAGCGGATTTTGTCAATCTGTCGACTATTACCAACATGGCATCCAATCCATCTGTTGCCTTGGGTAATTTGGTCACAAAGTCCATAGTAATCCTTTCCCATTTCCACTCGGGTGTTACTGGTTGTTGTAATAGTACTGAGGGCTTCTGATATTCTTCCTTCACCTTAGCACACGTGAGGCACTTGCTAACGTAAGTGGCAATTTCTGCCTTCATGTTAGGCCACCAATACTGCTGCTTGATATCCAAGTACATTTTATCTGAACCCAGATGGATGGTGTATCGTGTCTTGTGGGCTTCATTCATGACTACTTCTCTGAATCCCCCAAGTTTAGGGATCCAAATTCTCCTCCTTGGCTTCGAAGTTCTTTTCCATTCCGCGTAACGCTTCGCTTGTTCTGTTTTCTATCTTCATGGCATCGAACTAGGCTGCTTTAATTTGTGAGGACAGATGGGATTTAATGGTTATTGAAAGAGTCTTCACACGACGATTTGAGTATTCTTTCGGCTCAAGGCATCAGCTACCATGTTAGCCTTGCCTGGGTGGTACTTGATTTCGCACTCATAATCGTTTAGCAGCTCAACCCATCTTCGCTGCCTCATGTTTAACTCCTTTTGATTTAAAATGTGTTGGAGACTCTTGTGATCGGTGAAAATGGTGCACTTGGTACCATAAAGGTAGTGCCTCCAAATTTTCAATGCGAAGACCACAACTCCTAATTCGGGATCATGGGTGGTATAATTCACCTCATATGTCTTTAGTTGTCGGGATGCATAAGCTATCACCTTTCCACGCTGCATGAGTACACAACATAAATCCTAATTTGAAGCATCACAGTAAACTACGAAGTCCTTTGTTCCCTCTGGTAGTGATAGTAATGGTGCACTACAGAGAGCTCGCCTCAGAGTTCGGAAGGCAACCTCCTGCTTTTCTGTCCATTCAAATGGCACGCCTTTTTGTGTAAGCATGGTAAGTGGCTTGGCTATTTTGGAGAAGTTCTGAATGAATCTCCTATAATAGCCTGCGAGACCTAAAAATTGGCGAATTTCTGTTGGTGTCATTGGGACCGCCCATCCTTCTATGGCTTTGACCTTAAAAGGGTCCACATGTATTCCTTCTTGATTGACAACATGACCCAAAAAGTTCACACTACGGAGCAAACTCACACTTAGAGAGTTTAGCGTATAACGTTTTAGTTCGTAGGGTTTCCAAGATTTTCCGGAGATGTCGGCCATGCTCCTCTTCGCTTCGAGAATAGGCTAGGATATCGTCGATGAAAACAATGACAAAATTGTCGAGGATTGGTCAGCAGATTCGATTCATCAGATCCATGAATGTGTCAGGGGCATTCGTTAGACCAAAGGGCATTACAACAAATTCATAATGTCCATAGCGAGTTCGAAAAGCGGTTTTGGGGATATCCTTTTCCCGGACTTTGAGTTGGTGGTATCCGGATTGCAGATCTATCTTAGAGAATTAACTTGCTCCTTGGAGCTGGTTGAATAGATCGTCGATTCACAGAAGTGGGTAGCAATTTTTGATAGTGAGCTTGTTTAGTTCTCTGTAATCAATACACATTCTAAAGGATCCGTCCTTTTTCTTAACAAAGAGGACCGGAGCTCCCCAGGGTGAGAAGCTAGGTTGGATGAATCCTTTGCTCAAGAGTTCGCTAAGTTGGCTTGACAGTTCTTGCATCTCCGCAGGAGCCAACCTATAGGGTGATTTGGCAATGGGCGTAGCTCCCAGCACCAGGTCAATTCGGAACTCGACTTGTCTTTCTGGGGGTATCCATGGAAGATCTTCAGGAAAGACATCTGGGAAGTCGCAAGCCACTGGGATGTCTCGAATATTGACCTCTTCCTTGGACTTATCCACTATGTGAGCCAGAAACGCCAAGTCCTTCTTTTGTAGATACTTCTGTGCCTTAATGCACGAGATAAGACGAAGGTTCGTACTGGGTTTCTCCCCGTATATAATTAGGGTCTCGTGGTTAGGGAGATGAAGGCGAACGGCCTTCTCGCAACACATAATTTCGGCACGATGGGGGCTCAACCAGGCCATGCCGACAATCACATCAAAACTCCTAATAGTTACAGCCATCAAGTTTGTTTGAAAAGCGTGTTGATTTAAGGTTAGGGTACATCCTACATAGATTTCCCCAGTTGATTCTGTTTTCCCATTAGCCATTTCCACCGTAAAGGTTTCATTAAGCTTTTGGGGTTGTTGTTTTAGCAAGTGTTTGAATTTATTACTCACAAAGCTTCGCTCTGCTCCGGTATCAAACAAGATGCATGCATATGAGTGATAAAGGAGAAATGTACCGGTGACAATAGCGGGATCCTGAACCGCTTCTCCTTGACCCATAGTCAGCACTCTTCCTGCTGCTCCTGTTGCCTGGTTGTTTGCATTGGGGAAATTTCTCCTGAAATGTCCGGTCTTCCCATACCCATAACAGGTATAACTGGCTCCATCCTTTGTGTTGTTGTTGTTGTTGTTGTTGGGCGTCTGGTTTTGTGGAAGCTGGGTCCTACAATACTTTTCCGTATGGCTCTTCCGGTTGCATCTTGTGCACATCATCTCTCTGCATTCCCTGTGGTGATGGTAGTTACATTTGTTACACTTGGGAAGATTCCCGGTGTACTGTTTCGGAGCATTCGGCGTGGATGAGGCTGGAGCATGAGGTGTTGTGGTACCTTGGGTTGCTGCATGGACAGTCACTGTCTGTTGCTTCTTAAATGAATTTGAGTTCTATTTACCTCTTCTCTTGTTGTTCTTCCCTTTCTTATTCTCTTCTTCCATCTTAACATTTGCTTCCACAATCTTAACACTCTTCTTGCTGCCATGATCATACAGTTTCTTGGCCAATCTTTTGGTGCTATCAAACGTCTTAGGGTTTGCCGCAATGACATTCCCTTGGATATGTGCAGTCAATCCCCAGATGAACCTCTCAATCTTTTTCCCTTCTGAGGTGATCATTCCCGGACACGGAAGGGATAACTCGCTAAACCTGGATATGTATGTGTCGATATTGGAGTTCTGAACTATCAAGTTCTACAATTCTTGTTCCATCTTTTGAATTTTGCCACGCGGGCAGTACTCGGCCATCAGCATTTCCTTCAATTCCACCCATGACATGACATTGGCTACGGGGAGAGTCATGGCTTCCACATGTCCATTCCACCAGGTGAGAGCTTGATCAACAAATGTGCATGCTACAAACTTCACCTTGACCTCTTCGGGGCAATCACATATCTCGAATACCGATTCCACCTTTTCAATCCACCTCTTTACGGTTATCATTCCCCTTATGCCATTAAAGGTTCGTGGCTTGGCGTTGGTGAAATATTTGTAGGAGCATGTCTTGGTAGGTCCTTGATTTATTCCATTGTTTGAACTTCCAGCCCCTGCCCGTTTCCTCCGCCATTATTCCCTTGGTGGATTTGTGCCATGGCTATTGCTACTGCAGTAGATACAGCTGGTTGAAACGCAACTGAGTCGACTTCCGTTGGTGTCGGTGGTTGATTATTTCCGCGGTTTGGTCTTTGTAGCATCTTGCTGTTACGGAACAGAAAGATGTTGAGTATGTATTGTTTTAAGTTGGGAATTTCGTGAATCGGTTTGCGCATCTAAGCGTTTCCATAATTTACACTAAGCAATGAGAACATACAACGCATAACAAATAACAACATCACAAATAAACACATAATATTTTCCACTAATATTATCCGCACTTTGATACATGAAAATTTTGCTCAAAAGAGCATACATAGAGGTACGAAGTTCGACAACATAACGACTCTATGAGTAGTGTAATCACTTAAATATGGAGTCGGTAGTACATAATATAGTGCGTACAAAAGGAACCTAACACTGATAGAGGGGTCTACTGGTCCGAAGTGTTCTAGGATGCGTCGGGTGGTGGGGCTGATGATGTGGATGCGCTCTGAAGATGCGTCACCTGCCATTCTGTGGCTCGTAGTCGATCCTCCCAAATTGCTTGACGTACCTGAAAGTTATGGATTACCTCCTGAGTTTCTCGTTCCGCTCTTGCCACCACGGCTCGCATCTGATTCAGTTGCTCGGAAGTTCCCTGGGCTAGGTCGCCGGTATTCCGCAACCACCTCACCATAATAGGAAGTGCTCAGTCAGCTGGTCCTCCATCTCTCAGATCATAGAACTCCCTAGCCATCCTGAATGAGGGTCGCTGTCCCTGCTGTCTGCTCCATCTCCATATATCAATACCTCATGGAGGCGTGGGGCCAGTATGGCCCCTCTGGTGAGCGGGCACCCTAATCGGGTAGGGGGGTTGATGACTTCGGACTCCACGTCCGAATCACCATTGTCATCGTCGTCTCCAGGTTCTTCCTCGGACTCCCCCTCAGAATCTTCTTCGGCTTCTTCTTCTTCTAAGTCTAACACCGGCTCGGCAGGTCCGTCCTCGACTTCCGCTTCAGGTTCCTCTTCAGACTCCTCCTCGGGGTCTTCTTCAGGTTCCTCTTCCAGCCATCCATTATTTCCCTGGTTAGGGAAATACGGATCCCCAGGATGATGGAATTCGGCCATACTGTCTGCAAGAGGGTATGTGAATAAGCTATTATTACTCCTAAGGCTTATTATTTATATATTTAAAAGGTTAGGTTGATGCGATTTTCTTGTTTAATAATGGGGTATGCCTTAGGTTTACTGACCATCGCGATCGTCCCAGGGCATGTGTTAGTTGTATCACGAAGAAATGTAGTTGATCAGGCTACATTCATCCCTAATACAACTGTAAACAACCCTAGTTTAACCAGGATGTCAGGTTCTCCCAATCATCTTATTTCATTTGTTATTATGTTCGTTTTTCTAAGTCGCACAAGTAAGAGTGTTTATTAGCATATTTTATTTGTTTTATTCATAGTTATTTAGCCCCTTGTTGGGTTTATAGCTACGTATCAATGTGTGGTTAGATATGTCAGTTCATTATAAATAGAGCTCTGATACCAACCTGTCACACCCCCGAACCAGACAACGGAAACGTCTGAGGGCTCGTGTAACTTAAATTGAAATATCATCACAATGAGTATATATGAAACATAACACATTCATCACCAAACATTACATAGTACAACTGGCATTGTTTACATCCAGTACATGGTTTACATTACATGATCCCAAAATATAAAGTGTTTGATGATTAGCAACTACAAAAGAAACTTTCAACACACTGGAATGCTTCCTCGTTCTAACGATTTCCTGAGAATACAATTTATTTTGAAAATGGTCAACATATATAATCTTGGTGACTTCATAAGTATGTTTGATGTAAGATAGTTTATTTCGTTCGTAAAACCCAGAAAATACGATATTTTCTGTAATAAGCCTTTTCATGAAAATATTGTGATAATCCTGTAAGTATATGCGTGAGTGATTTCAAAACGTGTATAAATGAGAAGTTTTGCATTATAGTTATTGAAAGTACAAGCGAACAAGATTGGTTTCCCCGGAAACCCAATGTTTTCCGATAAACTATTATGATTGTTTTGTATTATTGTATCGTCACAGCGAATGAATATGATTTCCCATGATTACTTAGATGGAATTGGATCTCTATGTGAATCGTTATAACCATGCATGATAATGACTAGTTCGCCTGTCTTGGCATTCTAATGAACACCGAAATTGATTTTAAGATTTTTTCGCCCTAGACTGGCCGAGTCTAACTGTAGCGAACAGCTTAGGCGTGGGGGAGTCACCCCCGTATAGATCTATACACAAACTCTCGCTCTCCCTCCAGGAGACTTTGATTACAACTACAGACTACGACCGACACTTATTGGTGTCACCCGTTATTACTCACTTAATCCAAATGAATTTGATTAACCTTGATTAATGACCTGATTTTAGTTTACTTGAAGATAAGGTAAGCCTTAACAGACGAGGAGAAGAGGACTACTAGGCCCTACTAATTACGTATGTTATTTAAGGCTATCGTGTATACGAAAGACGCACTGGCCCATTTCGCATAAGATTTATTTGGACCTTACTAGCAATACTAATGGGCCACTAAGTCCCAATAGCATGTAAAAGCCATTGAGGGTCCTTAAAGCATGAAATTGGGTCACAGGAGGCCCAATAACATGTATTATTCATGTTGGGCCCAAAACTCATGTTAATGGGTCACGAAGGCCCAATAAGCATGATTGGAATCTTTCAAGCCCAACAATTAAAATGTTTACTCGTTTTGCATAGTATTAGTGTTGCGATGTTGTTTAATCGATATGGCGGAATAATCACCGATTTGTTTTATAACGATTCATAGATTTATAAAAATAGTTATTTTTCTATTTAAAACCCATAAGTTATAAAGTTTTGAATATTGTGACCCAATTCTTTTATTATTAACATAATTGACTAAAAATATTAGTTTGACCAATTCAGCCCCTTATTTTGGTAAATTTGGCAATTTTTAGCCCTTTTTATGAAAAATGACATATTAGGTCCTCGAACTATTTTTCTTGACATTTTTGACCTAAACACTTAATTAAATGATGTTTTAAGCCCAAAATTTTATTTAGGACAATTTCAGCCCCTTAGTTAAAAGATTTGCATTTAAATCCACACATTTCACAATTTTTACAATTTTTACCAAAAATCCAATCTTTTCATTTTTTAGTCCACTTTGATAATTAAGGCCATTTTAACCCCTGAAATAGATTTATATACGTTTACAGCCCCTGTTTTGAGAAAACTTTCCATTTCAGCTCCTTAAATTTGATTTTTCGCATTTTTTGGGCCTAAATAGCCGAAAAGCCCAAATTTTAGCCCATTAGGCTAAAATTTACATTTTTAGTCCTTTAAAAAGCCTAATATTTATAAAAACTCTTATTTTAGCTGTTTTGACCTTTTGATCCTTGTAGAAACCGTGAATGACATCTTTTCCCCCAACTTTTGTTTATTTTTCAAAAATGGTCCAATAACAAATTTTATGTTGTAGTGTGTTTATTATAAAGCTTGTATGGTAGTTTATCTTGACATGTTAAGTGAAATATAACCTAGATCACCTATTTTTCCTTTTTGAACTATAGATCACATTTTTAGCACATATCTACCACATAACACAAGAAATCACACATAACATACAAATACACATAGATCTTCACATTTTACTTGTATTCTCCACCATAAATCATATGAAAACTGAAAATAGAGGGGTATGAACTCACCTTAAGTTTGTGGGTTTGGTTTTGAAGAAAGAAATGGAAGAGTTTGGTTCTAGCAACTTCCTTGAGTAGATCTCGAACTCAAGAAGATTTCTAAGAGTATAAATACCAAAAACTTTGTGTAAAGGAAGGATCTAACAAGAGAGTGAAGTTATGAAGCTTGGATGTGTAAATACTTACCAAAGATTGACAACACTTGATGAAGACTCGTGAATCTAAGCCAAAATTTTCGAGAATTCCATGAAGGAAGGAAGGAGATGACATTAGAGAGAAATGGAGAGAATTTTTGTGTAGTGTGTGTGTGTGTGTGTTGTGTGTCTTCGGCCGAAACAAGAAGAGGGGAGAGAGTGAGATGAGTTAACATGCATGGAAACATGAGAATGGTGCATGGATACCCTATGTATATTTGTGAGGTGGCACTACAATTATCCACCCTCATTTATCCATTCTTTTATATATTTTTTTTGTTTTACTTGGGCCGAAATGGGCTAAGGAAGGAAGAAGGAATCACTTCTGCCCATTCTTGCCTTGGATCGAATTCATGAGGCCCATAAGGAAAACTTATAGCCCATTGGGCCCTTAGGGTAGCCCACGACCCAATTTTTGTATAAGAGAATGGATTTGAGTCCATTAAAGCTAATTGGATTAGTTATGGCCCAATAAGGCCCATTAAAGATAAACTAGTCCATTTTAGGCTTATAAGGCCCAAAAAGGTTAAGTCTCGTTAGAGTGGGTCCAATTAGAGCCCATTTTAAGAGTTCTAAGTCCAAAATAGTCAAAATGGAAGCTTATTGGCCCATTAGGCCCAATAAGGAAACCCTAGTCCATATAGGACTTAAACCGAGATTTCTAGGATTTTCAACTTTACTTGATGAATCTAGGTTTGAATGTGTTTCCATAGGTTGAGCTTCAAGCATAACATGAATTAGGGTTACAAGTTTATAGTAGATAATGTTTACAAGAGTACAGAATTTCCTAGCTAGAATGCTAGTTGTGACGCCAATCCCTATGGACAATATACAAACAGATTCATGTCGGTCTTAATTCATTACTTACTTCCAAAAGTATGAACGACCGTGAAATTTTGAATGATATTTAAATTACTCAAGGAAGTAAAACATGTAAAGTGAAACACACTAATAAATTAATTAACTATGACATCATACCCATTGATTATAAATAAATCCATATTATTTAATCACCATAAAAATTATGTATCTATTCATTATATAATGTTTCGTGTAATCACCTAACCACTTGAAGTAGATAACATCAGTCATGACATGGTATGACCATGCATACTATGCCTCTTGATGGTCGTTCTGTTGTGAACAGATTGACTCGACATTACTCTAATGATGCTCATTTCATAATTCTAAATTCTTGTCCCTATTTAAGATGTACTGGAATTTCATCTTTACATGCATTGTCTTTCTGTGATGTTGAGGTTCTAAAGTTACAGAGACCGAGCCTTTGATATTATAAAATGTTCCATTGGAACTTGTTGCTTGAAGCAATTCCATGGTTATGAAGTTTCAAATTAAAGGTACATTCCTTGAGCACTTCTCTTCCATTACAGTTTTCAACTCACATGTAGATTTTGCAAACATCTCCCATTATGGAAACATTTCCATATTCCCACATGACTAACATTATGACCAAGAATCATCTCAATCCAGAATGTGTCACTATGGTCCTTCTCAAATAATGTCATACTTCCAAGTATCCACAAGCAACCGGTCTTTGTTAAACCTCAGAATGTTTTTGACAGTTGTTTAACAACTTTAGTCACTTAAAATTCTAATCTTTTTTCTTACTATGCTCAGAGCATTTGAAGAATTAGAACAATCAAATATTATAACATATGTAATCGATCCTATATCCAAAGTATATGAGACTCGACTCATTAGTACAGGGGTCTAATATTTGTTCAATTTCTTGCTATAATATTTCCATATATAGAATCTCCAATGTTGGAAAAATTCAACATGCTCTTCATATATGTCTTTGAATAAGTTCTCTACAATCCAAACCTTTAGATTCGAAACGAAGTATGAATTCCCTCTCCCTTAAGTCCACTATAGCAAAACTTTTCCCTAGAGACAATGTTTCATACCAATAATATTGTCAACATGCGATGCCAGCATAACAATTTAGCTCCCACTAGCTTTGACATGTACTCATAAATCAATTGGTCTTCTAGAAATCAATACCTTTTTATTTTCTCATGGAAGTGCAAATTCCTATTTTACGATGCTTCGTCATGCCTCTAATTAGGCTTCTTAAGTTTATGCACTTTATCTTGATAATGTGTGTGTTCAAACCCTTTCAAGATGTGATAAACATATCTCCTGAAAGTTTAAACAATTCATTTCCCTTTCTCACAATTCAAAATATGAAAAGGGGTGCCGTAATCATATTGTGAATTTGAGAATGCAATGAACACAACCAATATCCGTATTGATCTTTATCAAATCCTTAAAGTCTACTAGTGATAGTGTTTCCTCATAACCATTGTCATGAATTAGAGCAAAACATTTCGTCTAGATTTGATGATGCATACATTCCCATCCATGTGAATCTATCATTTTCAACCTATAGTCATAAGACTAGGTTTAGGACAAACCCAATTCAAATTCAGTTTTCCTTCATGGATTGAACTTCGCTATTAAATTTCTTGCCTTCTTGCAGCTTAAAACACCCAATAGCTCTTATGTTGTTAGCATCTTACCCATACTGATCAATGTACCTTTACTGACCAATGTGATTTGCTTTCGTAGTTAAATGAAGAACATAGAACTCATAAGAATTGCAAACTCAACTGGAAGTGAACCAAAATAAGAATGTGCCAATAAACACATCAATTTTCAAACTCAGGTTGCGCATTAGTGATAACTAAAAGGATCATTGCAATTCAAGATCCACATGACTCCCACTGACTTCTTGACATATGTGTTTTCGCTCAAGGAACATTCATTAACGAGCTAAAAAAATATTCAAAAAGTTAGGTGGAAACACTTCGTACGATAAGACTCAATTTATCTTTTGTTTCGAGATCAACAAAAAACATCAAAACTCAAATTTTAAATGTGCTATAGTAAGAAAACATTACTACTCGTGTTATCATCATTCTTAGTTTGAAAAGGATTTCAAGATACGATTTATCGTTACTAGAGCATAACTCTAAAACTTGTTTAGATCAAAGGGTGACTAATCTATGCTTGAATCATTTCCAGCAATATTCGATTCCTCTTCTTAGCCATACAATTACACTAAGATGTTCTTGGAGGAGTTAATTGTGATATAATTCCATAATTACTAAGATGATTATAAAACATGATAGTAAAGTATTTTCCTTTCTTTTCAGGTTGGTGAATCTTTTATCTTTCTGCCTAATAGATTCTTCCATTCATTATGATAGTCATGAACTTTTCAAAAGTATTAGAATTCTGTTTAATCTTATAAACAAAATCATATTTACTAAAGCATAAGCAAATCATGTCAAATAGAGTTATCGTCCCTTGTGGCGGATCTGAAGAGTCCATATCAACATGTACAGGATCTATTAGTCCTTCACTATCCTCACATAAGCGTGTGAATAATGAAGATTCTCATATATTATACAATTCAAATTGTATGACACCAAGTATATCTCGAGTTGGTGATGATATTTTTTCTCTTGGTCAATTATGAAAATAACACAAGGGAAATCATAAGAATCAAAATGACAATTAATATTACTATTATTAGAAACATAATTAACACTTTCATTAATGCCATTGCAAGGAAATAAGATAAGGCAACTAAGCAAACCAAAAATTCACTTTTATTGCGATAAATGAAAATTTGGAACTTGTGCTTACAATGCATAAAATGAAAAAAAAAATATATTTCTAAACATCTCAGAAGAGTAATAACAATCTATTAAATTATCCTAACTCCCTAGTAGTAGCTCCAAATTCTGACCATCAAACCATTCGACCAAAGTCCATCTTTCACAATCAGATTTAGCTCACTTGCTTAAGCCTCCTTCTTTCTTTTAGATTCCGCAGTACCATCAAATGTGATCATCACATTATGTATTAAGAGTCTATAGAACATGAGCTTATGGAATTAGATAATGGATGTACCTGAAGTAGAGTCATACGAATTGACTTTACCATCTTCAAGATCCTTCATGTATGTTAGACAACTTCGTTTCCATTGCCCCTTCAATTGGCAATAAAACAAATGGATTCATTAGAGTCAACATTAGGAATGATCTCAAAACAACCCTTTCTCTTTACCATACGATAAAAGGGCTTGATCTAGCCTGATCCCTTTCGATTGGGAAGAAAAACCTTTTCTAGATCACTAATGTTACCATTGTCAATATCCATGGAATTCTTGGAATTAGACTATATAAGCATTTCTTATTTTGTTGTGTTCTTAAGCATTTCTTCTTTAACAACCATCAACATATAGGTCATGTCAATTAGGGTCCCATCGAAATTCCTTATATGAAAGTTTACTTAGGAAGCAAAAGAAGCACCAAATCAATGGCTTGCTCCCTTAGGAATACGACACCCATCATTTCCAACTTGTCAATGTACGACTTCATTTTCAGAACATGCACACACAAAAAATTTCCATCTTCATGTTTACATGCCAATAGGGCTTGAGTAGTTTCATATCTTTCAACTCGTGATGTCAGAACGTGCACACACACAACATCCCCTCATGATTTTTGCATCGATGATTATTTTATTATGATGATTTTGATAAACTATTTTACTCTGATGATTTGATACATTTGTATTATGATTGGTTTTGAGATACATGAAATATGGATTTTGATGATTTTAAAAATGAAAACTTTTATCAGTATCTTTGGGACGTTACATGTCTCCGACCGTAAGACATCACTTATAGCAGGTAAAATCCCAAATCTTCAAAAAATTATATCTTGCACATACGAGCTCCGTTCTCTACGTTCTTTGTATCTCAACTTCGTATTGACAAGTACTACAATTTTCCTTATATCTTGACGGACAATTCACATTCTATTTTAAACTTACAGTCCATGAAGATTACAATGTAGAAGACATCACGAAAATCATAACTCCTTCACACGAACTTCATTCTCAATGTTCGTTATATTGACAGATTCGTATTTCCGAGTATATCATTTCTCTTCTATATTGTTCACGAAAATCATAACTCCTTCACACGAACTTCATTCTCAATGTCCGTTATATTGACAGATTCGTATTTCCGAGTATATCATTTCTCTTCTATATTGTTTTGGTTAAAAACAACTAATCTTCAATTCACTTTTTATGACACACATTGTTGTGTCGGGTTATACGTGAAATTTCAAAAAGTTATAACTTTTTCTTATGGAATCAGATTTTTGTGTTATTTATATTCACATGCTCGTGATCCCGCCCACTACAAATTTTTTCAAGACCATTTATCCTAAATAATATTTTATTTTTAAACATTTATTTAATGTAATTCATTAACTTTATAAAAAGATTTTATACAAATATTATAAACTCATAGTACTTGTTGATAAAATATATAAAAAATATATAAATATCATTTATATAGTCCGTATCACGTACGATACATATGATTTTTATTTACTTACGTTTATCCTATTCGAGGATTTATTTGTTTGATAAAATGAATGTTTATAACTTTAAAACGTCTGTCCCGAATTTACGATTACTCTTTTTTTCTTTTCCTCATCTTATCTCTCACTTGACTTTATTTAACAATTTTTTTGATTAAATAATTATAAAATAAAAATAAAAATGATAATGTAAATTGGGAAGTATTATATAATGATATGTTGTTGATACATTAAAACTTTTAATGCGGTGATTGTGAGTATGCGGGAATGCATAATGCATATCGAAGTGGGGCATCTCTAAAACGAAAGGACATATATGATCACTTGGGATTTAGGACAAACCATACACTCCCAAGTCCCAACTACCAAGGAGATATTTTGGTATGTGATTTGTTTTACGTTCTCAATATAATAATAAAAAGAAAAAAGAAATTAGGTCTTGGTTTATCAAAGTTCCCAATTGCAATCGTTGTTAATTTGTTTTTATGAATATGGTCATTACTATTTTTAAAATGTTTTTATGAATATGGTCGTTACTATTTTTAAAACTTGTATGGTTGCCCTTTTACAATTGTTCATTTATTTTATATTTTTCTTAATTAAATTTAACTTTATATAAAAAAAAAAACACCTTACCCCACCCTACAGATAATCCTACCCTTACTCCTCTCTCCCTCGTTTGTTTAAAATATATTTCTAGGCCAAGACAATTCCAATTTATATATGCACTCGATCTAAACCATCTTACTCATTGTCGATTTCTTGGTGTGTTATCAATAATGAAAAAAAAAAGGAAAGGAATAAAGACCACCGCCGTCCACCTTACCACTATATTTCATCACCTGCCAATAAAATTGGAAGAAACATTTAAACAAACAAGTGATAGGTGTGAGCAAAATTATCTTTCAAACAACCAGAACAAACACCAACGTACAAGAAGCCAATAGTAATGGTTGGGAAAATATATAACATCAATATTCATTGACTCTACCATGGCAATAATTTGTTTTCTAATTTAACAACTCCCCAAACACTTCTAGTTTTCGTGTTATTGGATTCCAACAAGCTCCGAGCCAGAATAGTAAACAGATTGCATTTCAGCCTAGTAACTTACCATTGAATGTCAATGGAGTTAGATCAAACCCGCAACAACTTTTCCAGAAGCAAACCAAGATTTATCATGTAAGCTTATGTGGTCCGACAAGAAAAAAAGAAAGATGAATGTGAAGTTGGATTGTCGATGAAGTCTGAAGGGAAGCGGTTATTGGCGGTCTAGACTAATTGGCTTCAAAAGTGTATATCGACGAGAAGAAGAAGGGAAGCAGGGAAGTCGGTGGCTAAGGATGAAGGAAAGAAACGTGAGGGAAAAAATAATGAATAGATTTAGGTTATTGTTTATTTTTTCTTTCTACTTTTCTTTTTTAAATAGTTTTAGTTAAAAGAAAAGGTAAAAGAAATTAAAAAGCTGAAAAGGTTATGAAATTACCAACTATACAGAAAAAACAAAGATTATGTTCGTAAAAAAATTAACAGAGATTAAACTTGTGACCTTTCGTAAACCAAATGGACTATTTATGTAATTTTATTTATCTAAAAGAAAAAAATTATTTTTTCTTTCTACTTTTCTTTTTTAAATAGTTTTAGTTAAAAGAAAAAGGTAAAAGAAATTAAAAAGCTGAAAAAGGTTATGAAATTACCAACTATTCAGAAAAAAACAAAGATTATGTTCGTAAAAAAATTAACAGAGATTAAACTTGTGACCTTTCGTAAACCAAATGGACTATTTATGTAATTTTATTTATCTAAAAGAAAAAAATTAAATACTATCATTTTATTATTTTTTTTTTCCGGTTATCATTAATATAAAATTATGGTAGGTAAATGTTCCTACCATTTTTTCATACTAATCCACCTATTCATAGAAGATTGTAGTTTATGAACACGTGTGTCAAAAATGGTTTTAATTGATCTTTGTTTTGATACATTATAATGGCGATTAAAGTTAACTTGTCATGAACTAATAATATATGGACCATGGTTAACTTTCTAAACTAATAAACATTTTAAATTTTTTTAAAAATGAAAGGCAGAAAAACCAACTAATAAACGTCTTATCCATTATCATATCCTATTGAAATCGTATCCATAAATTCACCCATCAAGAGGTCCCATTTAAAAAAAAAATCTTCACATCATATTTAATAAAAAAAAATCTTAATCATTCACAATATTTACTAACCAAAATCCGTATTATATTTTTTTAACAACAAATATAATCTATTTTTAAATTATTCATAAATTCTATTTATATTCACGATAAGACTTAACCATTGACTTCAAATAGGAAAGACAATACGTACCAATACTTATGTTTAGGGTAGGACTTAACCGTTGACCTCAAATAGAAAAGACAACACGTACTAGATACTGTTGTGTTAGAATCACTTTGGTTGTGTTAACTTATTTCATGAAAGTCTTTTTCTATATTTAAATATTTAACTTATAATTATCGTTTTTCTATAACAACGAAAAAATTATATTAAAAACTAATAAAATGAAAGAATAAACATTATAAAAAGTACAAAGTTAAAGTTAAATTTTAGAACCAAACCAACTCATGCAATTTCTAGTTTCCCGCTCCTATTATGTATGCAAAAAAAAAAAAAAAAAAAAAAGTTCGAGTCTTCGGTTTAGTGGTTTACAATTATCACACATCTAAAACACAATTTATATTAAAACAATGCACAACTCAAAACATAAGGAGATGGAAGCATACATTTAACCACAAATAAATATTTTATACGTTTCCCTTTATCCACCTCATACAAATTCGGGAATGAACAACGAAACATACAGAAAATCTGAAAATCGACAAATTCGCATATAAGTAAAAAGAAATTAATGAAGAACCCTAAAGGTTCAACAAACCCAACCCATTATAACCAGATTAAATCGCTTAGAGAACGCCTGGTGGTTTGGAAACAATGAAACTGATGCATTGCACTTGGCGAACATTGTCAAATCCGATAACACGGATGAAGGCGTTGGGGTACTCCTTCTTGCACTCTCCGATCTCCTTCATGACCTGAGCTGAGTCAGTGCACCCAAACATAGGCAACTTCCACATTGTCCAGTAGCGTCCATCATAGTATCCGGGGGAGTGGTGGTGCTCACGGTAGACGAAACCGTGCTATATAAAGACAAGTATATATACCACCCAAAAACGTTAGCTAGGGTTACTCTACAATTGTAATTTTTGATTATTCAAATAGTTAAAAATTTTGAAAATGAAATGATGTAATTATTCCTAGTTAAATCAAGGTTGGTGATAAATTTTAAGTAGCATGCATGTACATGAGACTTGAGAAGTTGTTGCTAAAACAGTAAATAAAAAAACAAATTGGGTTTTTGCCGAGGGTATTGAGTTTAAAACTATATATAAATGTTATCCGTCATTATAACTTATAAGCCATTTTTACAAATAAGTAATAATTGCTTGTTCATTAATACTTATATATCATAATGTCCAAATTTTAGTCAAAATTAGATAAAAATTTATTGATCAAATACTTAAATATATATATCATGAATAACCAATTAACTAAAAATTTGTACTTATTTACTAATATGTAAAAAAGATAAATTCCCTCGAGATTAAAACTTTGGGTCAAATATATATTTAAATTCAACGATTTTAGCATGTATTATTCATTTTATAATGTTTTAATGCTTGCAATTTTTTTATCTCAATAATTGAGGTTTTAATTTTTAAATTTTTTTTTCAAATAAAGTGCGAATGAATGCGAACTTTAAAAATATGAACTAATAACAACCTAACAAAAAGAGTAACACTTTATTATGCAAACAAAAAGTATGAATTATAAGTTGTCTCAAAACATATATGGGTTTTAAAAAGTTTTTTCATTTGCAAGATTATAAATATGCATTGAAACTATGCTAAAAAAGATCAAGGTCATCAAATTTTTAGCATACTTTATGATAGATGAAAGTTATTTTTAAAATGAAGTTATTAAATTATAATAATTCAGAAAAAGATGAGAAATCGACCTCCAACTCGAATTCCAAGCAAGGAACCCATTTGTTGCGGAGAAGGTAGTCAACTTCCTTAGCCAAAGAAGCATCAGATAGAGGGGGCAAATATGAAAGAGTCTCGAACTTCTTGAGCCCTAGAGGTGGCCACACCTAAACACAAAATCATAACTTTTAAATTATTGTTCTATCTAAAACAAGATAATTATTTAAAAAAAAATGTTCTGTTTTAATCCAAAACAAAACAATTTTATATGTATATATGTATATATATGTGTATATTATATACCTTCATGCATTGAACTCTTCCACCGTTGCTTGGAAGGGAGGAGAAGTCGTTAGCCTTCTTGGTGACAGGGAAAGCAGAGTTGGACTTGAGGCCGGTGAACGGAGCCACGGCTTGAGCGGGGGCAGCACGGCTGACAGTGGCTACTGCAGAGGAGATCGAGGCCATTTTAGTAATTTTACTTTAAGGCTACCCTTTGCAAATTCAGTGACTCAAAACAGTTTTCGTAGCTCTATTTATAATAGTTGTAAATGAGCAATCGCTTTGCTACATGCCATCCAACGGATACAAACAAATGAGTCTAAACCTCAGCCGTTAGATCATGTGGCTCATGTCATTTCTTACATAGTGTCCACAAAATTGCGGGATGTACTGCCTTATCATTAAACTACCAGAAAAAGAGCGCCACGTGTCAGTTGCACATTGCTCAAAAAATCTTATCTCATCTTTTCAAGGAGAGGCATGGACGGTGGGTGAGTGTAATAATCAATAATGTTTCTTTTCTCAAATTATTTCAAAATTTTGAACATCTTAAAATTTTTATCCATCTTTTCTCTATACATCAAACAAAGCTTAAGTGAGTTTCACTCGATATTGAACTCAATTTGAAATTTTGGTTTGCTATCATAGTTATATTTCTTTCTTTCTCAATTGAAATCACTATGTGTGATTGAATATCATTTATGATAGAAAGTTTTGTAATAGAAATTAAGTATGTTCTTCAATTCCTCTAGTCTTGGTAGTCCATTCCACTTTCAGAGTACATGTAATGTACTAATCTTCATCTGATTAACGAAGTTACATTGAAAACAAATTATATGTGTTTATAGTGCATTATGTTAAGATGTTATTTGATCAGTTTAATTGTTATCAATTTGTTCGATTCAGTAAAATGGATATTTGACCTAAAAAATGTTTACCAAAATCCTCCTTAATAAATGAAGGTTTTTTTTGCCACATGTCAATCTCTCATGAGTTTTGACATTTGTCATTTTGTGGTATTTTTGAAATAAATATTATATACTTGTCAATTTTAGGTTTGTTTTAATTTTTAAAATTAAAATCATATACTTATATATGTAAAGTATTAAATAACATATATATGCTATTAAATTATAATAAATATGTTTCTTCCTTATTTTAAAGTTGTACATTAAAAAAAAAATATATTTACACTTTAATGTTTAATCTCTTTAAATCAACCCGTGTAATTCACGAGTTTCACATCTAGTAAAACCGAATAAAATTTGGTTTGATTGGTTTTACGTTGAATTCGAACAACATATGTCAGTTTTTATTTTATTTGATAACATTCAATCTCTTAGATAAATTAGAACTAAACATTATTCGTATAAGACAAAATTATAAGAATGGTCCCTGTGGTATGTCAAAACTAGCAACTTTGGTCCAAAATGGGTTTGGCTTGCAAGGATGGTCCAATAGTTTCGTTTTTTTTGCAAGTTTAGTCAAATTTCCTATGAAATCTTTTATAATGACGGATTTGCCCCTTATTATTTTATTTTCTAATTTTCTTTTATTACAATAATTAAAAAACAATTAAAAATAAAACAAAAATAAAATCTCTCTCTTTCTCTCTCTCTCTCTCTCTCTCTCTCTCACAACTCCCTCTCTTTTGATTCATCTTCTTTCTTCCTTCCATCTCTGTTTCACAAACAAAGAATGGAGCACCAGTGGTTTTGACACCGGTGGTGTTGGTGTGGTGACCACCGTGAACATCCACCACCTCTTCGCCTGTCACAACACCACCACGACCACCATAAAATCCACTTCAGTTGTATGCCAACATCACCACCAACTTACCGGTGTTCCACCATATCCAAAATCAATGGTGGGTTTTCGTTTCTCTTCGAATCGATGGTGGGTTTTCGTTTCAGGTAAGGTTTTGTGTGTGAATTTTGTTTCAGATCTACCCTTATTTCAGATCTACCCTTCACCTTCAACTTTTGGATTTGGGTTTTATTTCAGATCCAAAATCAAGAACGAAAAACACCCATTGTGGATTTGGATTTGGGATGTTGGATGGTGGTGGGTCACGACTGGGGGAGGCGGAGAAGCTGCCACATCAACTGTGGTGGCTCTCTTCGCCGGAGAAGTGAGAAACGAGGGAGATAGACGAGTTGGAGATGAAAAGGAGATCGAGGAAAGGGAGATTGTATGATATATATATATATATATATATATATATATATATATATATATATATATATATATTACTATAATAAAAAAAATTGAAAAATGGAAAATACCAAGGGCAAATTCGTCATTATAAAAAGTTTTAAAATTTTTGGACTAAACTCGCAACAAAACGAAACTATTGGACCATCCTTGCGAGCCAAACCCATTTTGGACCAAAGTTGATAGTTTTGACATACCACAAGGACCATTCTTGCAATTTTGTCTTAGTATAAAATAAATATATTGGAAAAAACAATGAGATAATATGACAAATAACTTTGTTAAACAATTCATAAGTAGAGAGTTTCTGGCTTTTGCGACCCGCAAGAGTTTTGGCCTCATTTTTCTCATATAGCAAATTACTTTTCTTTTTATATTTTCATTTTATTTAGCTATACGCTTCACTTGTCATAATTATGTAACTAGAAAGGTTACCCCCGCGTAAGCTTTCAATGTTGTTTCCGAATCGATAAATATGACAGACGTAGAAAGTGCAAGGATGAAAAGCCAGGGCTAGACCCCGGACCGTTTTTTCATGTTTTTATGAAAAAATGTAAAAGTTTTGACTGCAAGGACCAGAAGTGTCAAAATGGCTAAAGAATTAAAGGGGTAGGAATTAGCAAGTTTTTAGAAAAAGGATCAAAGCTGTCAAACCGTTAAAGTTTTGTGGCCAAACTTTAAATATTAAAAAGGTTCCTAAAAAGTTTAAAAATATTGATTGCAAGGAAAAAAGGTGTCAAAATGACTAAAGAATGAGGAGCAAAGTTGACAAAAAACATCCAAACTTGTTATTCCTAACTTTGACGCCCAACAATAGTACAGGGACCAATTCTGCAATTCTGCCAAAAAATGTACGTTGGCATTCTGTGCGATTTGTTCATTTACGAATTTCACAACTAAGTTTTCATGCAGGCCTACGACAACGAATCATGTCATTCAAAAGATGAGGTTTGCAGATAATAACATAACATAATATGGTTTGGAAGCGGAAACCGCAATCTATACCATTGCACTTAAAATTTTTCCTTTTAAGACTGTTACTTTTAAAAGAAATCTACTAAATGCAACGTTTTAAAGATTAATAGTTGAAAGTACAATTCTATTTATTAAATTGAAACCTAAAAATGCACTTTGTCATCCTCCATCAAGAAGTTTGGATCTCATCTGATGGTGATACTCTAATAAGTCACCGATCTCTGCAAAATAACAACAATTATTGCATACTTTCATATATTCCTTCATATAGCATCCAACTTTCATTTTCTCGTATTACGACAATGTACTTCCAACCTTTTTTTTTATCAAAACATTATTGTAAAATAAAGAATGCTAACCGATTTTATCATTCCTTTTTAACATGTGAAATCATAAAAGAATATAATTTTTTAAAAAGATAGTTACCTCAAGGCATTTATATGTTTTTCAACTACATCCATTTGTTGAGGATCGTAGTTGGTCCATTTGTCAATCGTTTCGACTGAAAGAACCCCAACTCCAACATCTGTAACCATTGGTATTGGCATTAAAAGGTATAAAAAACAAATAAGTACTTCATAAAATGTTGGTAGAAATAGAGCTAACCTTGAAAGCAAAATACAAAGTTTATGAGAACACCCTTTTCATCTCCGGTAGAAATGACCATTATTGCCCCTGAGAGCATCAAGTGTCTATTTATGTAACATAAAAATATGAAGTTAAATGTAATTACCAGAAAAGGTTACTTTAATTTAATATTATAAAATTTAAGGCAATAAATAAAAGATGCAAATAGCCGAATGGCCTTACCTGCAACTAACCCATCCTTTCACTCCAACAAAAAAGAAGTCAACTAACACAACCTGAAAGTGAGGTTTCTAAATCTGCTCAAAATTAAATAACAGAATTAACATAAATAAATAAATATATATATATATATATATATATATATATATATATATATATATATATATATATATAAGAAATATATGAACAGTTTACAAATATAATCTCTTGGTAGTAGAGACGATAACATGTGCTGTAAAAAGTTGTAAGCGTCCTGATATCTGCATTAGCGATTGAATAACCTCCCCTTTTGACTTTGTAAGTTGCAAAGGATTAAAAAATATTTTAATAAAGACTCCATGAAAATTCTATATTACTTGCATTATTTGTTAAAACGTATTTTAAAATATTATTATACCTTGTACAATGAATCCAGTAGGTGTGCTATGGGGTCTTGAGATTTGATATAGTCACTGTGTTTAAAATAGTTGTGATCATCTATTATCAACAATTTGTTCAGTTGAGTCAAACTGGCAAAACCATTATTTGACTGTATGTTGGATGTAATATGTAGTAGTATAAGCATCCAAAAATACAAAAACCTCATTTTCAAAAAATATAACATAAGTAAAAAAGTTATAGTCATGGAAGTCAAAAATATAACATAAGTAAAGAATTTATAGTGACGGAAGTTATACTATATAGCAGAAACAGAGGTTAGGTACATATAAATATAACAAAATTGATGACTTAAAGAAATCGTTCTGTAATATAGGAACACAATGAAATAATGGATAATAAAGACATTACCTGTCATACTAAAACTTTTACCGGGACTGTAAAGTTGATTGTTGCACCCGTTACTCCACCTACAAACATCATATTCAACTAATTACCAAACAAAAAATAATAAACTTTGATAAGCTACCAAGGTAAACTCATCAAATCATGATGAAATTGTTGTAAATACTATTAGCAGTTAGCATAAACCCTATTTGACAAAATTTTCACAAATTAACTCCAAAACATTAGTTATACATTCATTGAGGCATTTCATCGAACATAAAGACTGCAAAAGCACTTAGACATTACACAAATTCTATTTCTAACTTTTAATACTCAATTTGAAATCTTCATGAGTAGGAGAGGCATAAGACAATTAGATAACGAATATATAGAATGAGAAGTAGATTACCAGGTAGCGTTGGAAATGGATCTTGTATAGAGGAATCGATTATATCAACTTCCTTCAACGACTCAGTTCCCAGATGCCTCTGATAGCCATCGAATGGACGCCCCCGCTGCACTTTCCGGTGGTCGGCACCGTCACCATCACCATCGACATCTGCCTCCTTCTTTTTTGTTCTACTGACTACACAACATAAGGAAATATTTCAGAGAAAGATAAAGAGATAGAAAAAGGCACAACAACGACGTCACAAAAGGAGACGTTATCATTCTCTTTGAGCCTACAAAACAAATAAAAGCACATAACCCTATTGGGGATAGAGTAGGAGAAGATGGAATTCCGAATAAAGAAAAAAATAGAGTCGAAATCTTACCCAAATAGAACAGTAGATTGATTTCAAATCCAAAATAAAACCTTGGTTCCATCCCAGGTTCCTTCAGCACATAGAGGCAGACGATGGGTTTCATCTCCAAGAGTCGTTGCTTTTGAAGAAGTTGTCTGGAGGGACACTGCAGTTGGAAGTCGGAGGAGGCAAACGGTAGTGACTGTGAATAAGTCGGTCAGCATCAAGAAAGCAGTAGAAAGTAAGGGGGGTTCTAGTGCGTATCTGGATAGATGTAATTGGAGAATAAAACGGAAAAGAAAGAGGGAGAAAGAAGAGAAAAGCACGTGGACAACAAATGACAGGGGAGTAGACACGTAGAAAATATAAAGATATGTCAGCAATGTATGTGGAAAAAAGGAATAAAAGAAGACTAAAAAGAAAGAAACGGAAGTAGAAGGGCAATAATCGACAATTTAGAATAAGAACAAATCAAAGAAAGGCAACAACAGAAAATATAAGGGCCATATAAGCCAAAAGACAACCAAGTATACTGTAGTTAAGCAAAGAAAATTTTAATATATATATATATATATATATATATATATATATATATATATATATGTAATGACTATATTAATGTAGTTATTCTCATATCATTTAGAATCCATTTCGGAATCCATTTCGGTAGCTACATATGTTTTATAAAAGCAAAATGTTCATTTTGAACATTTTTACCCTTGTGTCCGATATTTATAACTTATTTCAAATATCATGGATTCTCATGATTAGATATAAAAGATTGATGAAACCTTTTAAAATACTATTTGTTTCGATAATTTTTGACCATTTTCTCATTCATATGTCATACTTTGTCAGATTGCCTAATGGTGTTTTCTTGATTTTTAGGATATCATTTTAGCAACTTTCTGGTCCCATCATGTTTTGAAAGTAATAATATATATATTATTTTGGTCTTTTATGTTGTTTTAGCAATTTCATTTCTTTTTAAAATTAAGTAAAATTCTATATTTTTGAACCAAAACTTGTCATATTTTGGCTAAAAATCATCTCTTATTTTAGCAACTTGTTCTAAGATAATTCTATTTAATTTGTGAAAAAATCAAATTTTTCAAAAAGTCAACAAAATTCAACAACTCAGTTGTTAACAACACAAAAACTTAGCCACCAACCAACTTTAAACAATCATAACTTATACATACATCTCCAAATAAGTTGAATCATCTTGTTACACCTTCCTCTCATAACCCACTGGATTTTTTGGCTCAATAATGAACTGATTTGGATATTTATAACTCAAATTATGCATCTCTAAAGATAGCATCTAAATACTTTAAGTTTCTAGGATTACAAAAGTTCAACATTTCCATCTTTGTGTATAATTTTTACTTAACTTTGTAAACTTATATATTCTTCATAGGAATTCGGATTCGATTGATTATTTTTACTATGTATTCTTTGTTTTATTGACTACAAGATAGAAGAAATAATCAACTGATTTGCTTCATTTATAATAAAGTTACATAGCCTTAAACATAGTCTATTGGGCATAATTTACTAAAATTATACACTTATAAGGTCAACCATTTTTATGGTTCTTTCCATTCCAATGATGGATTACATGGTACTGGAACATTTACATGTTTTGTAAACATAATGTTATTATTTACTAACTTCAATATGTTGTCATTATTCAAATTTCTACGACCTTATATGTAACATCTAGTTTAAGGATGTTTCTGATTTGGGATAGCAGACTGTAATTTGATTGAATAAAGGTTTTGGTCTTTAAGGGAATAGAGTTTAGACCCTATTGGATGATGATAATGGTGGTTACGTGATTTAAGCCATTGAACTATGTTTTAGAGCCAAATGGTAAAATGGGAAAAGTAATATTGCAGGCTTCTTGCATGAATTAATGAATTTATTTCGGTATGTTTTTAGTCAAAAGTAATTAGATAGTATTCTGGAGATTGTTAATACCTTCACGTGCATATAAAGATCACTGAACACGGAGTTAGAACGAAGAAGTTATGACCGTTTGAAGTTGAAGCTAAAAACCGAAAAAAAAATCAGGTATTTATCTGAAGAACACGCCCCCCCCTGACCCAGTGGGTTGTGCGTTTTTAGGGTTTTGGGGTATTTAAAGGCCATTAACCCTAAGAACTTCTTCATTTTCAGCCTACACCTCCTCTAGAACACCTCTAATGAAACCCTAGCCTCCATTGAAGTGTTTGGAACTCATCCGCTCTCCTAAATCCATGTTGGTACTCTGTTAATGCCAATCTTATGCTTTCTTTTGGTGGTATTGTTCTCTAAAAGGAAGAAGAACAAGAAAGATTGGTCCTTAAATTTATGCATTGGAAGTATTCAGCCTCCATTCACCTTCTAGACCCTTGTGAGTTGCAAAGATCGTTGCTTTATTGTGTTTCATCATTAGATCTATGAGTATTTTGTGTTTTGGTCCGTTTTTATGAGTTTTGGCCCCTTTATGGCTTGTTTCATTGTTTTTGAAGAACTCCATGAGTTTTGGTTCATATTTAAAGTTTGTATCTAGTGATTTGGTGGAGTAAAGAGCGTATGCAAGAACTCTCTTAATCTATAAATGAAAAAAGTGGGTTTTTTAGACATTTCTTTACTTATGGTTTTAGATCTTAGAATTTTGTAGCATTATTATGGCTAAACTTGGAAACTTTATCCATCTAAGCATCATGTTAATTCAGATCTAAAAGTTGGAGGCTTAGACTTAATGGATTAAGTTGAGGAGGATGCATTCTTGGACTCTTTGAGACTTAAAGTTTAGATCTTGGTCGTTTGGACCATCCTAATGGATAAAGTTGGAAACTTTATCCATTATGAAGCTATTAGGAACCAAATATGATGTTATGAGCCTTGGTCTTTATGGATTAAGCTCTTAATAAAGAAAAGCCTTTCAGAATGAAACCATGACGTGGCCAAAGAAGGCCCACGATGTGGTGGCAGGACTCATGACGATTGTTTTATCTTTTTGGTAGCCACGATGTGGCCAACAACTGGTCATGTCGTGGAGACCTACTCAGTTGACTTTGACCGTTGAATTTTTGACCTGTTTTACTTTTAATCAAACTTTGTTAGAACCGATTATTTGGCTAAAGAATTGTCTCGGTTTGGCATTAGGTACCTTGGGTTAGTTGTTCAGTTGTTGAGGTAGTTGTTGATATGTTAGATTGTCTTTGTGACTTTTTTCATGAAAGACCATGGTTGGATCATGGCAGGAAAGACTGTAGCTAGGCTGTAGCAACAAAATTGATTGTAATATTATGGTTGGATCATAACATTCACATTAGGTTTCATTGTTTGTTATTTATCTTTATGACTTGTGTGAAAGACCATGGTTAGATCATGGTAGGAAAGACTGCAGTTGAGTTGTAACAACGAAAGTGATTGTAAGATTATGGTTGGATCATGACATTCACATGGGTTGAAATATACCCCTAGGGCTAGGCCCATTGTATGTATGATATATTTATCTTAGAGAGCTCACTAAGCTTTGTTCTTACATTTTTATGTTTAAATTGTTTCAGGTTTTTCTTATATTAAAGGAAGGGTGTGGCTTTATCGTATCACATCCATTGGAGTTTTCCGCACTTAATAACTTTTATGTCTATACTATGAGTATTTTGAATCAAATAGTTTTATTTAGATCTTTGAAGTTGTAATTGGAACAAATGCTTTTGATTTTAAATGAAAATTTTGGTTTGAAATCTAGGACGTTACATTATATATAAATACAAATCAAAAAGTATTTTGTCAATTCTATTATTTTCTTCATTAAATATTGGAATTCTTGAATTCATTCCATTTCTAATAAACATTAGGAAACTTTACGCAGTTCCAAGATTCCTTACTCTCATTCGCTTATACTTACTAGCTGTGCCATTTACTTGTTCTTTACTTGCATAACCATATATACATGGGAAATTTGACATTATTCTTTTTAACATGTTCATACTAATTATATTGCTTATTTATATTTAACGAAAAAATTGAATTTTTAATTTTATTTGATAGTCGTTCAATTTCATATGTTCCTTTCATGCTTTTGTCATAATACTTGATATAGCTAAGTCACCCAATCCATATTTCCACAAGCACTCAACAAAATCCAAGTAATTCTAGAATGTCTACTTAGGGTTTAGAATTTACCTCTCAAAAGTTTGTCCAACAGATGGAGTTGAAGAAATTAGGGCTGCTCTCCCATCTAATGAACATGTTGTTAGGTGAGATAATTACATAACAATATATACATAAGCAATTTGACATTATTCTTTCTAATATGAACATACTAATTCAATTGTTTCTTCATCTTAGCCAAAACATAACAAAAATTCTGAATTTTTGTACTACTTATTTAATTTCATATGTACCTTTCATGTTTTTATTATAATACTTGAAGTACCTTAATTATGTTGGTAATTTTAGTGTTATCAACATATTTTGGTGTAGTTATTATTAATAATGAGATATGATGAGCTCCATTTACTAATCAATATAGGAGGTGTAGGGTGCACACTTGGAGTGATAAATGTAAACTCATGAATACGGGGATCCGAGGGCAGCTCCCCTGGTTGTAGGGTTCCAAGGGATTGCACCCTTAGTAGGGTCCAAGGGGTAGAGCCGCTGATGGTGATATTATGATGATGTCATAAGTTAGTTATGTATTAATAACCAACATTTTTTTCCAACAAAAATCATGCAACTTATGTTGGACTACTTTCCGTCTTGTATAAGAACATTTTATGGTTCCAGAAAACGGGTTGGAACATATATACACGAACATCATACTTCTGATTTGATCCATCTATCAAGAATACAAAACAACAAGGTACTTTTCTATGTTTTTGATTTAGAAGTGGACTGACTTCTAAATTGAACTTCTTTAGGTTATCCAATATATGATTTCGTGATACCCCAAGCTATCGGGTCTAAAACACAGATTTTGGAAAGTGATTGCAATCACGATCTAAGAAATATCCAATTTAATTGATATTCTTAATACCCCAAAATCTAACAACATACCCAACCCATATTCCCACGAACACTTAATAAAATACAAGTAATTTTAATATTTCTACTTATGGTTTAGGATTTGCCTCTCATAAGTGTGTCCAGCAGAAGAAGTTTTCACAAAAGTCATTAAGTTTTCAGAAAAAAATGATTTTGACATTGTGCTTTTTTTGTCTCAAATTGGACACTCTGTTTACTAATATGTTATAATTCTGATCACTTAACCAGTCACTCGGTTTCCGGTTGATGTTGCATGTTAACATGGAATGATGATGTGGCACTATATGGTCACTTTATATTATGGGTGTCAAAATTGAAAAATATAGCGATTTTCTTTTATAGTTATCCAAAATATAATGACTTCTGTTAAGTTTCCAAAATATAGTGATTTTAAAAAAACTAACATAAAAAATGTATAAGTCGCATGCATTGTGATATATGGTGGCGATAGGCGTGGTCCTGGATCACAACCAAATTGATTGATACCCTTTTTTGGGCACTTTTTAGGACCAAACCAGAACCTATATGTTGGATTCTAGGAGTGATCTTAGACCGGTTCTGGTTCAAGTAAATGGGTACCATCACCACCTATAATAGGTTACATTGTAACACTAAGATCCTGAGGTACCTTGCATTTTCAAGTTTTGGAATTTTAGGGTTTTCCCGACGTAGCAAATCAAGTTAAGATCGCATGTCCATTTAAGCCGCCATGGCGTGGCAGTATATGGCTACGGCGTGGTAGCTAGCAAGTGACAAACCCTAATTTTGTGGGTTTTGCTCCTTATTTAAAGGAATAAGGAGGATATGATTTGCTTACCCTGATCCTCCATAGCCTCCTTTAGACCTGAGAACACCTAATATCATTCCTCCTTTATTTAAGCCGTTTTTGGTGTTCTTTGAAGCCATTGAAGGAAGAAAGAATAAGGAGTGAGCAAAGATTCATCAAGCAAGTCATCATCTTTTGTTGTAGCACTTTTCTAGACCCTTGCAAGTGTTCAAGGCTCTATTTTTTGTTGGAATAGTATCTAAGGCTGCAACTATATTAGGCAAGTATTTGACCCGGTTGTGCATGGTCCTTTTGGGTTGCCTTCACCATAGCAACTTGATAGGATGATTTATTACGAGAGAGTAAATATTATTAATATATTATGAGAATAATATAATGAATAATATATTTGTTATTTGATTATTATAAGTCATAGAATTAATTAGAATTAATTTGGTGACTTAAAGAGGTTAATTAAATAAAGGGGTATAAACTATCAATTGTTTGATAGTTAAGCTTTAGACTGTAAATCCTTATGGATATGCTAGGAACGAATTCTAGAAGCTAAAAGGATAGCTAATTCGTCCAAGGCTTATCTATGGAAAGGATTTGGATAGCCTTAAGAGAAGATTATCCAATTAGGGTTTAGGTTGTAACCCTTAAGGAGTCTACAAGTATAAATAGACCCCATGGTATAAGGAAATCGGAACCTCTCCAAAAGCAAGAGAACCCTGGCCGATTTCCTCCCCTCTTCTCTCTCCTAAATCATCTTCCTTGCTATTGGTGTTTGTAAGCCATTAGAGGAGTGACATTTGTGACTCTAGAAGCTCCAAGACCTCAAGATCAACAAGGAACTCAAAGGTATGATTCTAGATCTGTTTCAATGTTGTTATTTAACCTAATTAGTCATTAGAAGTCTTGGATTCAAAGCATGTTTATTAGAAAGCCTAGATCCAAGCATTAGGGTTTTGCATGCGCACATAGGAAAGTTCTTATGGCTAAAACCCATCAGTGGTATCAGAGCCTAGCTTGGTTTTCTTTAAATTGTTGCTTGATTAACTGAAACAAACCTGCAAAATTCGATTTTTAGGTTTCTGAGTCATGGACTCGGCGAGTTCCAAGGTGGACTCGGCGAGTAGGCCTGACTCGGCGAGTCCCCTTGTGCACTCAGCGAGTCCAGGCGTCAGGAATGGCCAGATTCGGGATTTTTTCATAATTATCTTATGGAAACTTACCTTAATCATAATAGATCAATCTAAATCCGATTTTTTGATATATATGACTATTATCTTGATCTAGTTAAAGGTATTTATCAACTAATAAAATATTTAATTTCCTTATATGATAATTAATTAATTATTTTAATTATTTTGGTAATTATCTTGAATAAAATCAAATATAGATAATTAGGATATTAATTGTTAATTGGAATTATTTGTTATTTGATCCTCCATGTTTTAAATGTTTAAAACTTGCCCTCAAGTTTTGAAATTTATATTTGTGATTAAAAGTTTTAATTTAGACAACTTAAATTTCAAACCCTAGATTTTAAAAGTTTTAAAATACAACCCTATACTAATATGATATTACTAGAATAATATATATATGTATAACTAAATGCTAGTCTTACTGTTAGTAGGCCTCATTCACGAAGCCGATCTATAAGGTGGGTATAAGGTTGCGGCCTATAAAATGGCGCTTAATGGGTGTACACTCACACCCACCGCTTGCTTGATTGGTGGAGGGTCGTTAGCCGAACGGGTAGGATAGGGCAACCTCATCCTCTCATTAAAAGTATAATAAGAAATATAAAGTAACTACACATATTTTAATAAATTTCCCAATCTTAGTTACTTTAGGAAAAGTGAATTGATGCAATCCCATGAAATTACACTTTGCACCTTGCTAAGAAGTTAGTGGAGCGTGTGTGGTTTACCGGCACACTAATTGGTTCTAAGCGAAGGTGGCAAAGGGTGATTCATTGTTTATCATAGTTCGATGGAGCGTGTGTGGTTTACCGGCACATCGAATAGGTGATCGTTACAATGAAGGCACCATGTGAATCTGCATGGTAATTCACACCCGCTTTGTGATCCTCGGTATCCCAGTCACAAACAAGAGGGGCATATCGAGATTTAAACATGCCATTGAATAGTTTCAATGAATCTCATCCGAACCTAGGAATTCTCAAAAACACTTAGGACTAATAGTTTAAGTTTTGTGATGGAGAATTAGTGAATCGTCATTCACTTACCTTCAATTTATTTGCATGTTAGATTACGGCATTCCTTTTCTAGTATGTACATGTTAATGTTGGATCCTAGCCCTAATTTTTCTTATTGGGTGATAATTAGGGATTCTTATTCTAATCTATCTTTGTCCTTTCTAATTGTAGATGTCGAACGCAAACAACGCTACTGCTAGTTCTTTCACGTTGATGAGCCTTTGCCAAAAGGTCACCTTCGATGGAACGAACTTTAGCGAATGGATAAGATACATTCGCACAATTGCTCGCTATGAGGATAAGGAGTATGTCCTCGATGAGAAGCTCGAGAAAATCAACCCCAAAGTTGCTACTCCCGCCGAAATCACCGCCTTTGAGACTCATGAGCGAGATGCAATGAAGGTACATTGCATCATGATTGCTACCATGAACTCCGAATTCCAAAAGTCCTACGAGGACATGTACCCGTACGAAATGCACCAAGACTTATTGGAGAGATACCACCAAAACCAAAACGCGAGACAAGAGCGTTATGAGATTTTCACCAACATGATTTCCGCTAAGATGGGTCATGGAGAATCTCTTACCGTGCACCTGCAAAAGATGCAAAGGTATGTCGACCGCCTTCGCAAGTTAAATGTTGACTTCGGTGAAGACTTGGAGATCGATATGGTGCTTCACTCTTTGCCACCGATGTACAACCAATTTAGGATGACCTACCACATGAATAAAGAAGAGGTCACCCTAAGCAAACTCCAAGGTCTCTTGAGGGTCGCTGAGAGCAACTTCAAGGACAAGTCTGTTGCACCTACTCCCAATCCGCCCGCTGCTCCTGTCTTGGCTATTGGTCAAGGAAAGGGAAAGAAGAGGAAAGCTTCATCGAAGAACTATCACAAGGTGACAGCCCGAGATGGTGCCTCTTCTAGTGGGACCAAAGTTGATCCCGCTAAGCCCTGCTCTAACCCAAAGGAGGCAGAGTGCCACCACTGCCACAAGATAGGACATTGGAAGAGAAGCTGCCCAGATTACCTGCAAGCAATCAAAGAGGGAAAGATCAAGCCATCTTTCGCAGATATATACACAATCAAATCTAACGATTCTAATCATGCTATTTCTTGGGTTCTTGATACCGGTTGTGGTTATCACATTTGTTCTAATGTGCAGGGACTAAGAAGAAGTAGGGATGTGGAGCAAGGAAGGATCAATCTAATCATGGGGAACAGAAGATCGTCGCCTGTGACCAAGATTGGAGTGTATTCTTTAGTGCTTAGGAATAGTTTGGTTTTAGATATGAACAATTGTTGCTATTCGCCAGAAATGGCTAGAAGCATCATTTCATTTCATGGTTTATATAGACAAGGATTTAGATTTTCTTTTAATAATGAGAATGGTTCTATTTTGGCTTATCTAAATGGTGTCTTTTACTTTGAAGCTATACCATGTAATGGAATATATGAAACCGTTATGATTGTTGATAACTTAGGAAATGATGTTTTGAATATTGATTCTTCCACTAGTATGGATAAAGCATCCTTGTGGCATTGTCGTCTTGGACATGTCAACAAGAAATGCATAGCCCAACTCCAAAAGGATGGAATGTTGGAGTCATTCGACCTTAGGGAAGATGACACATGCGAGTCTTGTTTACTTGGAAAAATGACTAAGTCACCCTTCACGAGTACATGTGAAAGGGGCGAGGGTCTATTGGACCTAATACATACCGATGTATGTGGACCGTTTAGATCAACCACGAAGGATGGGAACCGCTTCTATGTGACTTTTACCGATGACTATAGTAGATATGGGTATATCTACTTAATCAAGCAAAAGTCAGACACCTTTGAAAAGTTCAAAGAGTTCAAGAATGAAGTGGAGAATCAATTGGGCAGGAAAATCAAGATGCTTCGATCCGATCGAGGAGGAGAGTACCTAAGTCTTGAATTCCACGATTATCTCAAGGAGTGTGGAATAGTTTCACAATTGATGCCTCCTAGGACACCGCAGTTAAATGGTGTGGCAGAAAGGCGTAATCGAACCTTATTGGATATGGTTCGCTCTATGATGAGTCGTGCTTCACTACCTTTCTCTTTTTGGGGGTATGCCTTAGAGACTGCCGCCCATATCCTTAACCGAGTCCCTACTAAGAAGGTTGCCAAAACACCTCACGAGATGTGGACAGGGAAAGCTCCCTCGTTGGCACATATCAAGGTTTGGGGTTGCGAGGCTTTCATAAGACGAGATACTCACGACAAGCTTGAAACTCGAAGTGAGCGATGTATTTTCATCGGCTACCCGCAGACATCCTTTGGATATCTCTTCTATAGACCGAAGGACAATGTTGTCTTCGTTGCGAGGAGAGGAGTTTTCCAAGAGAGAGAACTCATGAGCCAAGGAGACAGTGGGAGGCAAATCGAACTTGAAGAGATTCAAGAGTCGATAGATGAAGGAACCTCTGCTGCTGGCATTCAACCCGAGGAGGAAACTCCGGTTGAACCGATTGACGAATCCTTACCTCTTATACGTTCCGATAGAGTTAGAGTTCATCCCCAGTTTTATGGCTTTCATATTACTACCGAAGGGGACACGTATATTAGTGATGGTACACTAGTAAACCTTGATGAACCTAATAGCTATAAGGAAGCCATGGCAGGCCCGGAGTCTGCAAAGTGGAAAGAGGCAATGGATAGCGAGATCCAATCCATGTATGATAACCAAGTTTGGAATTTGGTTGATTACGTGCCCGGACGTAAGACCGTTGGGTGCAAATGGATCTTCAAGAAGAAGACCGACGTGGATGGAAACGTACACACATATAAAGCGCGATTGGTCGCGAAGGGCTTTACTCAAACTCCCGGAGTTGACTATGATGAGACCTTCTCACCAGTTGCGAAGATTAAATCTATTAGAGTGATGCTAGCAATTGCCGCATTTCATGATTATGAGATTTGGCAAATGGATGTCAAGACCGCTTTCCTTAACGGAAAGTTGGCTGAGGATGTTTACATGGCTCAGCCAGAGGGTTTTGTGGATCCGAAGCATCCGAATAGAGTGTGTAAGCTTGAGAAGTCCATTTATGGACTTAAGCAAGCGTCTCGCAGATGGAATCCTTGCTTCGATGAGAAAGTCAAAGAGTTTGGATTTGTATGAAGCGAAGACGAGTCTTGTGTATATGTCAAAGCCAGTGGGAGTATAGTAAGCTTTCTCGTTCTGTATGTCGATGACATATTACTCATAGGAAACGACATCCCGACTCTGCAGGAGGTTAAGTCCTGGCTCGGGAAGTGCTTCGCTATGAAGGACCTCGGAGAGGCTTCTTACATTTTGGGAATAAGGATAGTAAGAGAAAGAAGTAAGAGACTAATTGGACTTAGTCAGAATACTTACTTAGAGAAGGTACTAAAACGTTTTAGTATGGAAAACTCAAAGAAGGGAGAACTACCGATACAAAGTAATGCCAAATTGAGTAAGACTCAAAGTCCGAGTACCGAAGCTGAGATAGCAGAAATGAGCCGAGTACCATACGCTTCCGCAGTTGGCTCAATCATGTACGCTATGACTTGTACTCGCCCTGATGTAGCCTTCGCTTTGAGCATGGTTAGCAGATATCAAGGGAATCCTGGCAGAGCACATTGGATTGCGGTGAAGAACATCCTTAAGTACCTTCGGAGGACGAAGGAATGGTTCTTAGTCCTCGGAGGGAGTGATGACTTGAAGGTGCGAGGGTATAGTGACGCCAGTTTTCAAACCGACAGGGACAACTACCGTTCGCAGTCGGGCTGGGTCTTTACCCTAAATGGAGGAGCAGTGACATGGAAGAATTCCAAATAGGAAACCGTAGCTGATTCAACGTGCGAATCAGAGTACATTGCAGCGAGCGAAGCGTCGAAGGAGGCAATATGGCTAAAGAACTTCATCGGTGATCTTGGAGTTGTACCTGCCATAAAGGAGCCAATGGAGATTTTCTGTGATAACGAAGGCGCGGTTGCCTTGACCAAGGAACCGAGGGATCATGGTAGATCAAGACATATCGACAGAAAGTATCACTTCATTAGACATCGTGTAGAAGAAGGACAACTCGTAGTGAAGAGGATATCATCAGAAGATAACCCAGCAGATCCGCTTACGAAGGGACTGAGTAGGGTTAAGCACTTGCAGCATGCTAGGAGTATTGGGCTGAAGGATGATATTAGCATAGATTAGATAGTATTAGAAACGTGTAATAGATAAATGTTATTGACATTTGATGATTAAATAAAGGAGTTTTATTTATGAGTAATGTTACTATCTTATGTTAATTGTTTAGCTATTGTTTCATTTTGCATGTTTTGACTTCCAGAATAATTAAGATTATTAAGAATAATAGAAATTGTTCAAATGGTCCACAATCGTTTATATGTTGGAAGTAGATATGAATGAAGATTGTCATGAATTGGTGTGTAGAATGTCTAAATGGTGTTAGACATAGCAAAGGATTGCTACAACGTTCATGAGTGCTTATGAACTAGTTTTGAGCATTGGAATAAACCCGCGCTTGCTGGAATCACCTTATGGAATACGATATAAAAGGTGATCGCAAGACGATAATATCATATGGTCTTAAAACCTAGATATATGATTTGTTATTTGTTAATTGATTGTACATTGATAATACGAAAATGCATCAGTAACTCGGTGTTATAAAACGTATTGTTGTGTATAGTTGGTTAATGAATAAGTAAATGCATATAAGTCGAAGTTTATCTGTAACTTTTATCTAAGAAGGTAAAAGCGATATCTCGGCCGCTCGATGATTTGATTTGACTTATGTGCCAGGCCCGGTCAGAACTAAATTGATGTGTTCGATTAAGTTCTATGTCAAATAAATCAGAGATCGAGAAACCTAAATGCTTGACTAACCATTCCATAGGATTGTCAGCATGATATCTAACAGAGGACTGTACGTTCCCTTATCTAAAGGACAAGATTGATTAGATCAGAGTTTGACAGCGTCTTTGAGAGCTGCGATTGCAAACCGAATTGTACTTGTGAATATAGTTACTAGACTTATCCAAGTGGGAGACTGTTGGAATAGTGTCTAAGGCTGCAACTATATTAGGCAAGTATTTGACCCGGTTGTGCGTGGTCCTTTTGGGTTGCCTTCACCATAGCAACTTGATAGGATGATTTATTACGAGAGAGTAAATATTATTAATATATTATCAGAATAATATAATGAATAATATATTTGTTATTTGATTATTATAAGTCATAGAATTAATTAGAATTAATTTGGTGACTTAAAGAGGTTAATTAAATAAAGGGGTAGAATCTGTCAATTGTTTGATAGTTAAGCTTTAGACTGTAAATCCTTATGGATATGCTAGGAACGAATTCTAGAAGCTAAAAGGATAGCTAATTCGTCCAAGGCTTATCTATGGAAAGGATTTGGATAGCCTTAAGAGAAGATTATCCAATTAGGGTTTAGGTTGTAACCCTTAAGGAGTCTACAAGTATAAATAGACCCCATGGTATAAGGAAATCGGAACCTCTCCAAAAGCAAGAGAACCCTGGCCGATTTCCTCCCCTCTCCTCTCTCCTAAATCATCTTCCTTGCTATTGGTGTTTGTAAGCCTATAGAGGAGTGACATTTGTGACTCTAGAAGCTCCAAGACCTCAAGATCAACAAGGAACTCAAAGGTATGATTCTAGATCTGTTTCAATGTTGTTATTTAACCTAATTAGTCATTAGAAGTCTTGGATTCAAATCATGTTTATTAGAAAGCCTAGATCCAAGCATTAGGGTTTTGCATGCGCACATAGGAAAGTTCTTATGGCTAAAACCCATCATTTTTATCATAATAGGTTGCTAGATCTTGGGTTTTGTCCTTAAAGTTCATGTTCTTGTTGGTTGGGTGGTGATATCTCATAAAGTTTGCAACTTTATGAATCTCCAGGCCATTTGGAGTATTTGGTGCTTTAGGTTTGGATTAGAAATGAGTTTTGGTGTCATGCATGATTTTTTGGCCATAAACCCTCATTTTGACATAATATGAGTTCAATACATGCATTGGACATGCATGTAAAAAAGAAAGGATTTTTATGTTACTTATGATGCTAGAAACCTTTCTGGGATTGTTGGAGTAGAGGTCTTCAAGATTAAGTGCTTATTGATTTAAGCCAAGTTGTTTTTTTGCCCTTTTTTAGATCTAGAAGTGAGATCTCTATCTCTTAGAGAGTCTAAAGGGATAAAGTTTGAAACTTTATCCACTTAGACCATATAATGAACCACATCTGAGCTTTGGAGCCATTAGACTCGAAGAAATTGGCTTAACCCATTAATTTGTTAGGAGCCTAGTACCCACGGTGTGGCGACTAGGCTAAGGCCCGTCTGTTGTCATTTAGCGGCCATGGGCCAAGGATGGCCATGGCATGGCGACCAACTGGATGTTGACTTTTGGTCATTGACCGTTGACTTTAACCAAGCTTGACTTTAGGTCATCTAGGGTAATTGGGTAGTATTTGAGTTATGGATTGAGGATTGGTCCTTCTTTTTCTATATAGGTGACCTGTAGAGTCGATACTCAGAGTTGTGTTCTTTTAGCTATCATCTTGGTTTTGAGTTAAGTTCTCTCACTATGCCTATGGGTCGAAGACACCAAAGTCAACCCATTTGTTGTGTTATGTACTTGATGTAGGACCATTATATGGATAATTGTTATTTGCATATCTCGACATATTCGGATGGTTGGGTTGAGGCAGAAATCCAACAAACCGGGATGGTTGGGTTGAGGTACGACTTCATGCGGTGGACCAACAAACCCGGATGGTTAGGTCGAGACTATATGTCAACAAACCTAGATGGTTGGGTTGAGACTCTCTGTTAACATACCCTGATGGTTGCATTTAGACTCTACGTCAATGAACCCGGATGGTTGGGTTGAGGCTATGGCCAACAAACCCATTTTTCATGCATTTTAATTGTATTTTTGGTGTGTTGGGTATTTTGGGAAACTTATTAAGCTTGGGCTTACAATTGTGGATTTCTTATTTTAGGTACTTCATATGATCGGGGATATGGGAAGGTTTGATCGTACATATCCTCTATAGTTTTTGATTTCTGCTTGTTTCGATACTCTAATGTTTGGGATATTCGTATTTGACACTTATATTTGTGACTTAGGTTTTATGAAAACAATGATTTTATTTAAATGAAAATTTTTATCATAATTTTTGGGATGTCACAAGTTGGTATCATAGCCTTGGTTTGAGAGAATTGGATGAACACATGTGTGATTCCACACTCAAACTAAGGATCTACAAAATGTTTTCAAATTTTAACTAAAAAGGACTGACGGGAAGGATGAGATGAAATGTGTACGATCATACGGAGTCAAGGAAAGTAATCCCCCAAGATACCCATATTTATTTGTGTATTATTGATATGAAAGAATTGCATGCTAGTATGCAGGCTAAGGTTCTTCTAGAATTGCATGATAGAATTGCCTGATGTATGATGCATGATAGCCTAAGAGAATTCCTTGTTATGCTATATGGAACTAACATTATTATTGTAGTTTCTTAGTGTATGCATCATAGTTGTCGATAACTAAGATTTTATAGACTGAGAATTGTTGATTTAGCCTTATTTCATGTTCCTTGTCTGGTTATGGGCTTAGGGTAGAATCAGGTATTCGACTGTCTATTGAATCTAGTGTTATGTATGATTAGCATACACAAGCTTCTGTAGGGTTAGTAGAGGTTTTATGAGTGAGTATGGTTGTAATAGGCCAACATGAGGAAAGATCAACCACACTTGAGAGAATATGCATAGGATGTGTGCGTATGCTAGTTGATGACTTTAGTGGGTTGGAGGTTGGGATGATCCTCTAAGACAAATACGGGTAGGTATGGAAGGTAGTACGAGCTCGTACTACTAAAAGCACATGACCCTTATGCATATTAGGAAAGTCACATACTCCCATAATCATGTAACTGAGTTGTAGAATGTTGTATTTTGTGTAATTTCTAATGCATTTTGGTTCATTTTTAGTTTGGTGTACACGAGAGGTTATGGATCTAAAGCGGGCAACCCAGCGAGGCTAGGATTGACATATGATGAGATTCAGGAGATGATCACCACTCAGGTGACTATGGTTGTTCGAGAGGCAATCCTATAGGTCTTTGGGCCTATTAAGACCATGATGATTGATCTTTTCGACAAGCACTATTCCATTGTGACAAAGGTTTCTGTTTTTGCAGCCACCGCAACTGTTGCTGTTGCGAGAGTTCAAAGGAGAGGGTCATTTTAGTATCGAGACTTTAGCAACACGAAGCCCCCAAATTTTGATGGGGGTAAAGGATCTGATTGTTGTTATGAGGTGCTTATCTGATGTGGACGGTTGTTTCTTCACATGTTCGTGCCCGTAGGATCAAAAGGTCAAGTGCGTCCTGAACCTTCTTTGTTTGGGGGTGAAGGACTGATGGAGGCTGGTGAATGGAGCTTATTCTCCTATGGTGAAAGCCGCAGTGCCTTGGGAGAGGTTTACCAATATGTTTTGTACTGAGTATGTTTTGGGTTTTAAGCACTATAACACTCCTATGGTGCATATGCAACCCTAGATGCTTTGGATCTATGTTTTCTCTAATTATACATGCATTTTTAATTTTCCAAATCAGACATCAAAACTAGCAAACAATAGAGGATATACAATATAAAACTCATAGTTTGATGAATACCTCTTATGTAGTTTGAAGTTCTTGGCCTTTGAAAGCTTTATCACCTTAAGTGTGATGCCTCTAATGTGTCACAAACACCAAATGCAAGAGGAGGCTTGAGAGAATTGGATAGGATTTCATCCATGCAAATCCAAATGCACCATGACCCTTCATATTACTTAGGCTCCATGGGTTAAACCTCCATGGACTATGTTGGATTAGGTGTCTAAGTTCATAACTATTTCTGGTATGTACTTGACCCGGTTGACATGGTCCATTTGGGTTGCATGGCATCATGACACTTGGATAGACAAAATGAGAAAAAGAACACTTATGGTTTATTAATATATTATAAGTTATAATATATTAATAATATTATTTAATGAGTATTGATCAAGAATTAATTTGGAATTAATTTTGTGATTAAAAAGAGACTAATTAAATATATGGGGTTGATTGTGTAAATCATCCATTCTTATATAGTGGGCTAATGATCCATGGTTTATTGGATTGGGCTAAAACCCGTAGGGAGCTCCATGGATGCTTCATGGAAGTTAAAACCCATGGATCATGAAGGAAATGAAAAGCCATGTCAATTAGGGTTTACATGGTATAACCCTACTTGTGACACACTATATACAGACCCCATAGGCTAGCAAAATCGGCACTAAGACTAGAACAAGGAGGGCTAGCCAATTTTGAGTGTGTGTGTACTTCTCTCAAAGTTATTCCAAGAGTTGTGGTGTTGTGTGAAACACTTGAGGCATCACATTTGGGGTGCTAGGTTCACAAAGTTCTTAAGGAATCGAAGCAACAAGAAATGTATGTTCTTCTACTAGCTTTTATGTTTCAAGTTCCCCATGCCATGCTAGTTAGGTTAAGAACCTTGGAAAAATCAAATTTGCATGTATCTTAGTAAAACATAGATCCAAGGTTTTGTAGGGTTGCATGTATACCTTAGGAGTGTTAGAATGCTCAAAACCCTTTCAGATTATCCATGGACTATCACATTGGTTTAGCCCATCCTAATTAACGATAGATCTTTGGCCCACACTATAGGAATCATTGATTTACTTAATCAGTCCCTGTATATTCAATTACTCTGTTTTGATCACTAAATTAATTCGAAATTCATTCTTGATCAATACTAATTAAATAATATGATTTCTCAATTAATATATTATACTTATAATATATTAATAAATCACAAATAACCTTATTCTCAAAAGTCCATCCTATCAAATTGCACTGGTGTAGGCAATCCAAAAGGACCATGCTACTATCGAGTCAAGTACATCTCAGTTATAGTTATGAGCTTAGACACCTAATCCAACAGTCTCCCACTTGGATAAGTCTAATAACTATAGTTGCCAATGCAACTTCAGGATCCGAATAGGAATCGTAGCTTTCAAAAGCCGCTGTCGAACTCTGATCTAGTCAGTGACGCGTCCTTTAGATAAGGGATCATATATTCCTCTATTCTTCAAGATATCATGTAGACAAATACATCGAACATAGTTATACTTATTGTCCTACAATTTGTTTCCTAAACTCTGATTTGTCTGACATAGAACATAACTGAACACATCAATTTAGTTCTGACCGAGCCTGAAACATAAGTCAAAACAAATCATTGAGGGGCCCAATATATCTCTCTCTTTTAATCCTCTTAGGATAAAAGGAACAGATAACCTTCGACATTATATGCTTGTACTAACTACTCGTTAAATCATGCAAAAAGATATGTTTTATAACATCAAGTTACTGATGCGTTTTCGTATCATCAATGCACAACCAACTCGTGGTCAACAACTCATATATCTTGGTTTGAAGATTATATGATACTATCGTCTCACAATCACTCGTGATAAATTCCATGAAGTGATTCAGGTGATTATGGGCTTAATCCGATACTCAAATCTTATTTCAGGAGTACTCATGAACGTTGTAGCATACTTTTGCTATGTCTAACATCTTAGACAATCTACAAGCCAATTTCATGATAGTCTCGCCTCATAACCTACTTCCAAAGTATGATCGACTGTGGATAGTTTGAATAATCTTATTATTCTGGAAGTCAAAACATGCAAGTGAAACAATAGTAAATAATTGACACAAGACAATAACTTTACTTATAACTAAAACACCTTTTATTTAATCATCAAATGTCAATTACACTTTAGCTATTACAAGTTTCAAATATTTATCTAATCACTAAAACTAATATCGTCTGTTAGCCCAATGCCCCTTGCATGCTGCAAGTGCCTAACCCTACTCAGTCCCTTCGTGAGGGGATCTGCTGGGTTGTCCTCTGATGATATCCTCTTCACAACGAGGTGTACTTCTTCTACTTGATGTCTTATGAAGTGGTAATTTTTGTCGATATGCCTGGATCTACCATGATCTTTTAGTTCCTTGGTTGAGGAAACCGCCCCTTCATTATCGCATACATGATCGAGCCAACTGCCGAAGCATATGGAACTCGACTCATGTCTGCTATCTCAGCCTCTGTACTCGGATTCTAAGTCTTACTCAGTTTGGTATTGCTTTGGATAGGTAAGTCACCTTTCTTGGAGTTCTCCATGCTGAAACATTTCAACACCTTGTCCAAGTAGGTACTTTGACTAAGTTCTATTAGTCTTTTAGTCCTGTTTCTCAATATCCTTATCCCTAGAATATAGGCAGTTTCTCCAAGGTCCTTCATAGCGAAACACTTCCCAAGCCAGTACTTAATTTCCTGCAAGGTTTGAATGTCATTTCCTATGAGAAGTATGTCATCCACATACAACACTAGAAAACTAACTATACTCCCACTGGCTTTGACATATACGCAGGACTCATCCTCGCTTCTCAAAAATCCAAACTCTTTGAATTTCTCATCGAAACATAGGTTCTACCTACGAGATGCTTGTTTCAATCCATAAATGGATTTCTCAAGCTTACACACTCTATTAGGGTACTTTACATTGACAAAACCCTCTGGTTGACTCATGTAAACATCATCAGCCAACTTTCCATTAAGGAAAGCGGTTTTGACATCTATTTGCCATATTTCATAGTCTTGAAATGCAGCTATGGCAAGCATAACCCTTACAGATTTAATCTTCGCTACTGGTGAGAAGGTCTCATCATAGTCAACTCCCTAAGTTTGAGTAAAGCCCTTTGCAACCATTCGTCCCTTATATGTGTGTACTTTCCCATCCACGTCGGTCTTCTTCTTGAAGATCCATTTGCACCCGACTGTCTTATGACCCGATAAATTGTCAACCAAGTTCCAAACTTGATTGTCATACATGGACTGAATCTCGCTGTCCATAACCTCTTTCCATTTAGAAAGCTTAGGGCCTGTCGTGGCTTCCTTGTAGTTGTTAGGCTCATCCAAATTATAAATATACTATCACTGATAAATGTATCACCTTCAGCTGTTATATGAAAACCATACAACACAGGTGGAACACTAACTCTACTGGAACGTCTCAGAGGTACGGACTGGTCAATCGGTTTACGAGGAGTTTCCTCCTTGGGTTGAGCGCCAGTGTTTGAGGTTCTTTCATCACTTAACTCTTGAAACTCTTCAAGGTCAATTTTCCTCACACTGTCCTCTTGGCATATGAGTTCTCTCTCTCGAAAGACTCATCTCCTCGCAACGAAGACAACATTGTCACTCGGTCTATAGAAGAGATATCCAAAGGATTTATGTGGGTAGCCGATGAAAATACATCGCTCACTACAAGGTTAGAGCTTGTCGTGAGTTTCTTTTCTCACAAAAGCCTTGCAACCCCAAACTTTGATGTGATCCAACGAGGGAACCTTCCATGTACACATCTCGTGAGGTATTTTGGCAACCTTCTTAGTATGGACTAGATTAAGGATGTGGGAGATAGTATCTAAGGCATACACCCAGAATGAGATAGGTAATGAAGCTCGACTCATCATGGAACGAACCATGTCCAACAAGGTTCGATTACGCCTCTCAGCCACACCATTCAACTGCGGTGTCCTATGTGGCGTCAACTTTGAAACAATTCCACATTCCTTAAGATAGTATAGGAAATCGATACTAAGATACTCTCCTTCTCAATCGGATCGCATCATCTTTATCTTCCTGCCCAATTGATTCTCCACTTCTTAGTTAAACTCTTTGAACTTTTCAAAGGTTTCTGACTTATGCTTGATTAAGTAGATATAGCCATATCAGCTTTAATCATCAGTAAAAGTCACATAGAAGCGGTTAGCATCCCTTGTAGCGGTTCTGAAGGGTCCACACACATCAATGTGTATGAGATCCAACAAACCCTCGTCCCTTTCACAAGTACCAATGAAGGGTGACTTGGTCATCTTTCCAAGTAAAAAAGATTCGCAAGTGTCATCCGACTTCAAGTCGAATGACTCCAAGACTCCAGCCTTTTGGAGTTGGCCTATGCGCTTCTTGATGACATGTCCAAGACGACAATGTTACATACATGGCATGTCAAAAATATTGGACGAATCAATATTCAACACATTATTTCCTAGGTTATCTACAACCATCACAGTTTCATATATACCATTACAAGGTAATGCTTCAATATAAAATGTGCCATTATAATAAACATTAGTACTACCAACTTCATTATTAAAAGAAAAGGTAAAACCTTGTTTATACAAACTGTGAAAGGAAATAATATTTCTCGCCATTTCCGACGAGTAATTATTCAATTCTAATTCTAACCCACTACTAAGCAATAAAGAATAAACTCCAATCTTGGTGAAAAGTGGCATTTTCCTATTTCCCATGATTAAGTTTATCTTCTCATGCTCCACATCCCTACTTCCTTTTAGTCCCTGCAAATCAGAACAAATGTGAAATCCACAACCTGTATCAAGGACCCATGAATTAGCATGTGATGAGTTTTTAGAAAGAATAGTGTAAATACCTACAAAGGTGGGCTTTATCTTCCCATCCTTAATATCCTGCAAGTATTTAGGGAAGCTTCGTTTCTAGTGCCCTTTTTCATGACAATGGAAGCACTCTGCGTCCTTTGGATTGGTAGAGGGATTAGCAGACCCAACTTTGGTCCCACTGAAAGAGGATCCATCAAGGGACTTTCCTTGCGACTTTTAGAAGGAGCCTTTCTCTTCTTCCCTTTCCTATGTCCAATTTCCAGAATAGGGGCAGCAACAGTAAGAGTAAGTACAATTGACTTGCCTTTCAAGTTGCTTTCTGCAGTTCTTAGAAGGCCTTGAAGCTTGCTAAGAGTGACCTCATCCTTGTTCATATGATAGGTTATAGGGAACTGATCATAATAAGAAGGCAACGAATGTAGGATGATGTCAATGGCCAACTCTTCATCGAAGATCACATTCAACTTCATCAAGCAGCCCACATATCTCTGCATCTTTTGCAAGTGGGTCGTGATGGACTCTCCATCCTTCATTTTGGTTGTGATCATGGAGGCAATGATCTCATACCTTTCCTGCCGAACACTTTGATGGTACCTTTCCATCAAATCTTGGTGCATTTCGAAGGTCCAGAAGTCCTCATAGGACTTTTGAAGCTCAACAGTCATGGTAGCAATAATAATACACGACACCTTTGTCGCGTCCCTCTCATGAATCCTGTATTCCTCAATTTGTTCGGGAGTAGCAGTTTGTTCATTAATCTCCTTTAGCTCTTTATTGAGAACATATTCTTTGTCCTCATAGTGAAGGGACATACGAATGTTTCTTGTCCAATTGTTAAAGTTTGACCCATCGAAGATGGTTCTCCCAACCAAATTCATGAGGGAGAATGAGCTAGAAGGGTTGGATCCTGAAGCATTGTTTGGGATAGACATTTGAAAAGAAAGAAGAACAAAGTTCAGATTAGATGAGAATCCTTAATATACACCCAAATGAAATATTAAGGCTAGGACCCAACACAATATTTTACAATTCGGAAGAGGGATGCCGTAATTCAATTGCAAAATATTTGAAGGTAGGTAAATGACGATTTACCAATTTCCACCATGAAAAACAAAATTGATTATTAAGTTTTAAATTGGATTGAAATTCCTAGATTCTTTTGAGATTCATTGAACTTTTCAATGACATGTTTAAATCTCGATTGTGCCTTTCAGGTTTGTGACTGGGATGCCGAGGATCACAAACAAGGTGCAAATAACCATGCAAATCTGCTTGGTACTCTTAACGATACAAATCACCTAATCAATGTGCCGGTTAACCACACACACTCCATTGATCTATGATTAACATCAAGCTACCCTTTGCCACCCTTGTTAGTCCCAGATTAGTGTTCTAGTTAACCACACACGCTCCACTAACGACTTAGTAAGGTGCAATTTCATGGAATAGCACCATTTTCACATTTTCCCTAAAGTAAATAAGATTCATAATTTAATAAAAGTTTAGTTACTTTATAATTATCATTATACTTATAACGAGAATTATTTTCCTATTCTACCCATTCGGCTGATGACCCTCTGCCAGTCAAAGAAGGGGGGGGGGGAGGTGAGAGTGGACACCCATTAAACCACCATTTTATAGGCAGTAACCTTATACCCCCCTTATAGACCGGCTTCGTAAATAAGGCATACTAACGGTAAGACTGACTTGTCTTATACATATATATATATATATATATATATATATATATATATATATAAGTATTAACTTTTAATATTATAATAGTATAAGGGTTGAATTTTAAACTTTTAAAATTCTAAGGTTTGGAATTAAATGTTTCATTAGTGAGACTTTACAAATTCCAAAACTTGAGGGAAAGTTTTGTAACTATTGAAAACTTTTGGTTTCCATAACTTATGAAAACTTATGAGTTTTAATGTTCATGAATGAGACTCTTCATATAACTTGAGGACAAGTTACAAAAGTCACTTCAAGAACAACTTAGATCAATTTTAACCAACATTATCATATAATTTCACTATTGATCTAATCTAACTCATAGCAAGGCAATTCATATCAAATAATACAAATAATATCTTATTATCTTAATCTTTGACAATTGTCCTTTAATTCGATGAGGATCATCATTACCAGATCATAAAATACATTTTTTTATGATACAAAACATTTTGTATTAATGATCCTAAACCAATTCTGGCTAAAAACTCGAAATTCTGCAACCAGAAGCATCTACTCGACGAGTACATGAACTGGACTCGTCGAGTTGTCGTTTTACTGAGTGGACTCGTCGAGTCAGCCAGTGGACTTAGCGGTTCATTAGTCACAGGCCAGAATATCAATTTTTTCAGCTTTGAAAATTAGCAAGCATCATATTTAATAGAAAACAATCCTAGGCTCTGATACCACTGTTGGGTTTTAAGCACTATAACTCTCCTATGGTGCACATGCAACGCTAGTTGATTTGGATAGATGCTTTCTCTAATTATACATGCATTTTCAATTTTCCAAAGCATACATCCTAACTAGCAAACAATGGTGGATATACAATATAAAACTCATAGTTTGATGAATACCTCTTATGTTGTTTGAAGTTCTTGGCCTTTGAAAGCTTTAGCACCTTAAGTGTGATGCCTCTAATGTGTCATAAACACCAAATGCACGAGGACGCTTGAGAGAATAGGCTAGTTAGCTCAAAATTGATTACCACTCTCTTAGAAAGAATGGGGCAACCGATTTTGGCTCCGGGGGTGTGCTTTTATAGTGTTACAAAGGCTAGGGTTTCATTCATGCAAACCCTAATGCACCATGACCCTTCATATTACTTAGGCTCCATGGGTTAAACCTCCATGGAATATCACATTGGTTTAGCACATCCTAATTAACCATGGAACTTTGGCCCACACTATAAGAATCATTGATTTACTTAATCAGTCCCCGTATATTTAATTAGTCTCTTTTGATCACTAAATTAATTCTTGATCAATACTAATTAAATAATATGATTTCTCAATTAATATATTATACTTATAATATTTTAATAAATCACAAATATCCTTATTCTCAAAAGTCCATCCTATCAAGTTGCATTGGTGAAGGCAACCCAAAAGGACCATTCTACTATCGAATCAAGTACATCCCAGTTATAGTTATAGGCTTAGACACCTAATCCAATAGTATGTGCCACTGGTGGAGAGGAAGAGGTTGGCCCAGGAGGATATGTTGCTAATGTAGACGTTAGAGTCGGTGAAAGAGATCTCCAAGATATTCATTAAGATGGCTCTTTTCTGCCCCGAGTATACTACTTCGGAGCAAGTTAAGATGTCCCGTTACTTGAGCATGCTCAAGATGGAGATCATGGAGTTTCTGTCTATCCAGTGGTACAGTTCTCTCTCTGATTTGTAGTCTTTCGCTTGGAAGAGGGAGATTGAGATTGAGACTCGTACTAGAGAGAAGAGACATGCATCAGTTTAAACACAGTCAACAGTAAAGCAGTTTAAGCTCACTGATTCAAGATCTGGAGGGCAGAGGGGCCGCACTTGTGGTAGGTGTGAGAAGGTACACGAGGGTTTTTGTCGATCCGTGACTGGATTCCACAATTGTGGAAAGCATGGCCATTTTACGAGAGAGTGTCGTCAGCCACAACAGTAGGCCCCATCGTCAGGAGTTCTTATTTGTTATCATTGTGATCAGGTGGGCCATGTGAAGGCCCAGTTCCCTTTACTTGATGACAGGCCCGTGCAGGCACCATCTCAATCGACTCTTTAGATCATGGATGGATACCAAAGGAGAGTTGAGTCCCCGAAAGCTTGAGGTCGTGCTTTTAGCTCACAACAGAGGAGGCCAGGGCGGTGCCCGACATCGTTACTGGTATTTATTCATTTATTTTCAGTTCAATTATTTTATCTACGTTATGCTTGTATCTCTGTTAGGTACCTTTTTATTAAATTCCTTCCCTGCTCTTATGGTTATCAACTCGGATGCGAGTCGGTCTTTTGTATCCTAGTCCTTTAGTATGGATTTTGTCATGGCCATTAGCGAGCTGGAGTGTCTGTTGTGAGTTTCCATCGCCAACAAACACAGGTTTCTGCAATGAACATTTTTCTAAACTGTACCTTGGAGACATTTGGGGTTCCTTATTTGATCAAATTGATTCCCAACCATATGGGGAATGTGTGCTTGATAGTAGGGATGTATTGGTTGAGTAGATTTGGAGCCATGATCGACTGTGAGAGGTAGCGGGTGGTTGTTTGAACCTCAAGTGGGGGAGAACTAACTATTGATGGGTTTTGAGCATTCTAACACTTCCTAAGTGTACATGCAACCCTAATAACCTTGGATCTATGTTTGTCTAATTATCATGCAAAGTTGAATTCCAAGGTTATATTCCTATCTAGCATACATGGGGAACAATTTTAACTATAATCATAGATAGAATAACTTACCTTGTTGTTGCTTGTGTTCCTTGAAACCTTGTGAGCCTAGCACCCCAAGTGTGATGCCTCAAATGCTTCACACAACACCAAATGCTCTTGGAAAGACTCTTGAGATAACACACACTTCTCAAAATCGGCCAAGCCCTCTTGTTTCTTAGTAGTAGCACCGATTTTGGTGGAGAATATGCTTCTTATATAGTGTTGACACATCTAGGGTTACACCATGTAAACCCTAATGTGTCATGACTCTTCATTTCCATGACCCATGGGTTTGTAACTCCCATGGAGCATCCATGGAGCATCCTATGGGTAGAACCCAACTTGATAATCCATGGAGCCTCTTAGCCCACTATACAAGATATGGATGATTTACACAATCAACCCATATATTTAATTAGTTATCCTTTGATCACTTAATTAATTCCAAATTAATTCTTTGATCAACTAATCAAATAATATTATTAATATATTAGAACTTATAATATATTAATAATCTCCACGTGTTATTTCTCTCATTTAGTCTATCCAATTGCATGGTGCCATGCAACCCAAATGGACCATGCCGGGTCGGGTCAAGTACAAGCCCGAAATAGTTATGGACTTAGACACCTTATCCAACAGTCTCCCACTTGGATAAGTCTAATAACTATATCTCTAGTACTTCAGGAACCGACCGGCAATCGTAGCTCTTTACAAGGTTTCTCGAAACTTGAGAAGATGATGGTACGCCATTTAAGATAAGTGATCATATAATCCTCCGTTCTAGATATCAGCCGGACAAATACATGGAACATAGTCTTGCTTATTGTCCAGCATTTGTTTCCCGATTTCCGATTTGTTTGACATAGAACTTAATTGAACACATCAACTTAGTTCTGACCGGGCCCGGTACATGGGTCAAAACAAAATCATCGAGGGGCCCAGATATCAGCTTCTAATCCAAGAAGGAACAGATAAACTTCGACTCATATGTTTGTTCTACCACTCATTGAATTACACACAAAAGTACGTTTTATAACATCGAGTTACCAATGCGGTTTCGTACAGTCAATGTATAACCAACTTGTAAGTAACAAATCATATCTCTAGGTTTGAAGACTTATATGATATTACCGTCTCACGATCACTCGAGATAAAATTCCATGAAGTGATTCCAGTGAGCGTGGGTTGAGTCCAATGCTCAGAACTTATGAGCACTCATGATTGTTGTAGCCTTGTCCAACACCTTGGACCTCTACAACCCATCATGACAGTCTTGATTCATACCTACTTCCGACATATGACCGACTGTGGAGGTTTGAATAATATGTTACACCAAACAAAATTATTCTGGAAGTCAAAACATGCAAAAGAAATATAGTAAACGATTGACAAGAGATAGCAACACTTTACTCATAAATAAAACACCTTTTATTCATCATCAAATGTCAATTACACTTTACAAATTTCTGAGTTATCTAACTACTAAAACTTATATCATCCTTCAGCCCTATGCTCCGAGCATGCTGGAGATGCTTAACCCTACTCAGTCCCTTCGTGAGGGGATCTGCTGGGTTCTCATCCGATGATACCCTCTTTGCCACGAGGAGTCCTTCTTCGATCCGATGTCTAATGAAATGGTATTTTCTGTCGATGTGTCTGGATCTCCCATGATCCCTTGGTTCCTTGGCTAAGGCAACAGCACTTTCACTATCACAGAAAATTTCCATTGGCTCTTTAATAGCTGGTACAACTCCAAGGTCTCCAATGAAGTTCTTCAGCCATATCGCTTCCTTTGCTGCTTCACTAGCTGCAATATACTCTGATTCACAAGTAGAATCAGCCACTGTCTCTTGCTTGGAACTCTTCCAAGAAATTGCTCCTCCGTTTAGGGTAAACACCCAGCCCGACTGAGAGCGGAAACTATCCCTATCAGTCTGGAAGCTAGCATCACTATACCCTACAACTCTCAAGTTATCACTCCCACCGAGGGTAAGGACCCAGTCCTTAGTCCTCCGTAGGTACTTGAGGATATTCTTTACCGCAGTCCAGTGTGCCTTGCCAGGGTTCGCCTGATACCTGCTAACCATGCTCAAGGCAAAAGCTACATCGGGTCGAGTACACGTCATAGCATACATGATCGATCCTACAGCCGAAGCATAAGGTGTTCGACTCATTTCTGCTATCTCAGCCTCAGTGCTAGGGCTTTGTGTCTTACTCAACTTGGTGTTACTCTGGATGGGTAACTCTCCTTTCTTGGAGTCCTGCATGCTGAATCTCTTCAGCACCTTATCCAGGTAGGTACTCTGACTAAGTCCAATTAGTCTTTTACTCCGATCTCTCAAGATTCTTATCCCCAGAATATAGGCAGCTTCACCAAGGTCCTTCATAGCGAAACACTTCCCAAGCCAGGACTTTACTTCCTGCAGGGTTGGAATGTCGTTTCCTATGAGCAGTATGTCATCCACATACAATACCAAAAAGCTAACTATACTCCCACTAGCCTTGACATACACACAAGATTCATCTTCACTCCTAGAAAAGCCAAATTCCTTGACCTTTTCATCAAAGCAAAGATTCCATCTGCGAGGTGCTTGCTTTAATCCATAAATGGATTTCTCAAGCTTACACACTCTATTAGGGTACTCGTTGCTGACAAAACCCTCTGGCTGACTCATGTAAACATCTTCAGCCAACTTCCCATTAAGGAAAGCGGTTTTGACATCCATCTGCCAAATTTCATAATCATGAAATGCAGCTATGGCTAACAGAACCCGAATAGACTTAATCTTGGCTACCGGAGAAAAGGTCTCATCATAGTCCACTCCAGGAATTTGAGAGAAGCCCTTTGCAACCAGTCTAGCCTTATAAGTGTGTACTTTACCATCCATGTCGGTCTTCTTCTTGAAGACCCATTTGCACCCTACTGTCTTACGACCTGGTACATTTTCAACCAAGTTCCAAACTTGATTGTCATACATGGATTGTATCTCGCTATCCATAGCCTCTCTCCATTTTGCAGACTCGGGGCCTGCCATGGCTTCCTCGTAGCTGTTAGGGTCATCTTGACTTACTAGTGTTTCATCACTAATAAGTGTCTCACCTTCTGCAGTAATATGGAATCCATAGTAATGCTCAGGTGCACTCCTAACTCTCGTGGAACGTCTTAGAGGTACAGATTTGTCAATTGGCTCAACAGGAGTTTCCTCCTCAAGTTGAGGGCTAGAGTTTGAAGTTCCTTCACCGCTTGATTCTTGAATTTCTTCAAGATCAACTTGCCTCCCACTGTCTCCTTGGCTTATAAACTCTCTTTCTCGAAAGACTCCTCTTCTTGCTACAAAGACCACACTGTCACTAGGTCTGTAGAAGAGGTAACCAAAGGAATGCTGTGGGTAGCCGATGAAAATACACCTCTCGCTTCGAGGTTCGAGCTTATCATGAGTCTCGCGTCTCACGAAAGCCTCGCAACCCCAAATCTTGATGTGGTCTAGTTTAGGTACTTTACCAGTCCACATCTCGTGAGGAGTTTTGGCAACTTTCTTTGTAGGGACTAGGTTGAGGATATGGGCGGCAGTCTCTAAGGCATACCCCCAGAATGAGATTGGTAGCGTAGCTCGACTCATCATGGAACGAACCATATCTAACAAGGTTCGATTACGCCTCTCAGCCACACCATTCAACTGTGGTGTCCTGGGAGGTGTCAATTGTGAGACTATCCCACATTCCCTTAGATAGTCGAGGAACTCTGAACTAAGATACTCACCACCACGATCGGATCGAAGCATCTTAATGTTCCTGCCCAATTGATTCTCGACTTCCTGTTTAAATTCCTTAAACCTCTCGAAAGTCTCTGACTTATGCTTGATCAAGTAGACATATCCATATCTACTATAATCATCAGTAAAAGTCAAATAATAACGATTAGCATCCCTTGTGGCATGTTTGAATGGTCCACACACATCCGTGTGTATAAGGTCCAACAAACCTTCACCCCTCTCACATGTACCTGTGAAGGGTGACTTTGTCATTTTTCCAAGTAAGCATGATTCGCAACTATCATCTGACTTTAGGTCAAACGACTCCAAGACTCCATCTTTTGGAGTTGGCCTATGCGTTTCTTGCTTATATGTCCAAGACGACAATGCCATAAAGATGCTTTATCCAAGTTATTATTAGTAGAATCAATACACAAAACATTATTTCCCAAGTTATCTACAACAGATACAGCTTCATACACGCCATCACAAGGTAATGCTTTAAAATAAAAGACATTATTATAGAAAACTTCTATAGAACCAACTTCATTATTAAATGAAAAGGTAAACCCTTGTTTGTACAAAGCATGAAAGGAAATAATATTTCTTGCCATTCCTGGCGAATAACAACACTTATTCAAATCTAAACTAAACCCACTACTTAGCGATAAAGTATAAACTCCAATCTTGGTAACAGGTATAACTTTCCTATTCCCCATGATCAAGTTTATCCTTCCTTGCTCCACATCCTCACTTCTTCTTAGTCCCTGCAAGTCACAACAAATGTGAATACCACACCCGGTATCAAGGACCCAAGATTTAGAATGGGGTGAGTTATTATAAATGATAGTGTAAATACCTGCATGGTTGGGTTTAACTTTCCCATCCTTCACATCTTGCTGGTATTTTGGGCAGTTCCGCTTCCAATGAGCTTTTTCATGGCAATAGAAGCATTCAGCCTCTTTTGGGTCAGAAGAAGGAGTAACGAAACCTTTCTTGGTTCTATTTGAAGAAGAGCCATCAAGGGTCCGAACCTTGGTACCCTTAGAAGAGCTCTTTCTCTTCCTCCCTCGATTCTTCCCGATTGCCAAAACCGGAGTAGAGTTTTGAGTAGGAGTGATACCAACCGACTTCCCCTTAAGACCTGTTTCTGCGGTCTTGAGAAGTCCCTGAAGTTTGCTGAGGGTGACTTCTTCCTTGTTCATGTGATATGTCATGCGGAATTGATCATAGCACGATGGTAAGGAATGCAAAATAATATCTATTGCAAGATCCTCCGGGAAGTTCACATTAAGCTTCAGCAAACGATCCACATACCTTTGCATTTTCTGCATGTGGCTCGTGACGGATTCCCCGTCCTTCATCATGGTTGTTATCATGGAGCAGATGATTTCATACCTCTCTTGTCTTGCACTTTGATGGTATCTTTCCATCAAATCTTGGTGCATTTCATAAGGGTAGAAATCCTCATAAGACTTTTGGAGTTCCGCTGTCATCGTGGCAGTCATGATGCAAGCCACTTTCGTAGCATCCCTTTCATGCGCCCGAAATTCAGCGATCTCCTGAGGAGTTGCAGTGGACTCATTAATCTCCTTAAGCTCCTTGTCAAGGACATATTCTTTGTCCTCGTAGCGGGTAATCATCCTGATGTTTCTGATCCACTCATTAAAGTTGGATCCATCAAAGGTGACTTTCCCACACAAGTTCATAAGGGAAAAGGAGCCATTAGGATTAGAGCCAGAAGCATTATTGAAAGACATCTGAAGGAGAGAGGACAAGATTAGTTTAGATATAAGAGAGTCCTTAATAAAACACCCAAATGTAATATTAAGGCTAGGATCCAATCACAATATAATATAACTTAGAAGAGGTATGCCGTAATCTAAGCTATATCATATTTGAAAGGTAGGTGAATGACGATTCACCAATTTCCACCACGAAAACCGCAATATTTTACTATTAGGTTTTTGAATGGTTCTTAGAAATTCCTAGATTCTTTGAGATTCAATGAACTTTTCAAAGGCATGTTTCAATCTCGAGTGTGCCCTCCAAGTTTTGTGACTGGGATACCGAGGATCACAAAACGAGGTGTGAAGTAACCATGCAAATCACTTGGTACCCTTAAAGTTTATCACTCAATCGATGTGCCGGTTAACCACACACGCTCCATCGATACTATAATAAACCCTAAGTCACCCTTTACCTACCTTGTTAAGTCCAAGTTAGTGTGCCGGTTAACCACACACGCTCCACCAACGACTTAAACAAAGTGTAAAGTGTAATTTCATGGAATAGCACCTTATTCACATTTTTCCTAAAGTAACTAAGATTGGGAATTTAATAAAACATTTAGTTACTTTATAATATTCATCATACTTTGAATGAGAATTAATAAGTCCTTGTCTTACCCGTTCGGCTAACGACCCTCCACCGATCAAGCAAGCGGTGGGTGAGAGTGGACACCCATTAAGTCACCATTTTATAGGCAACAACCTTATACCCACCTTATAGACCGGCTTCGTGAATGAGGCGTACTAGCGGTAAGACGACTTTGTTCTTATACATATATATATATATAATTATTAAATCATAATAATATAAGTATAAGGGTTGAATTTTAACTTTTAAAATTCTAGGGGTTGGAACTAAAGTTTTAACTTAACTTTACTTGTTCCAAAACTTGAGGGCAAGTTTTGTAAACTTTCAAAACTTTTCATTTCTTGTAACTTATGAGTTTAATAGAGTAATAAAATGAGAACTTTTCATTTTTCTAACTCTTGTGTTCTTTTAATGGTTTTTTATTCCAAGAGACTTTTGGTTTTCCATAACTTGAGGACAAGTTATGGACTCCATTAAAACACATTATGATCATGAATTAATCTACCACATAGGTTACAAATAATTCCTATGATCATCTAAACATCATAAGAACAAGAATATGAATATGAACACTTTCAAGAATCAAAATCACATTTAATCTTTGTAATTTTGATAACTAGTTGTTGTAAATGAGTTAGAAAAGACATTACACCTTCTAAAATAAGTTTTCAAGTACCAAAACATTTTAGGGTAATGATCCTAATCCATTTCCAGCAACACAAGTCGAAATTCTGCACTCTGTCGACCCTACTCGCCGAGTGCATAAACCTACTCGCCGAGTAGGTTGAAGATACACATGAACTCGTCGAGTCCTCCCCATGGACTCGCCGAGTCCATCAGTCAGACAGCAAGATTTTCGACTTTCTTCAACTTTTAAGCACAAATAACAAACAAACAAGCCTAGGCTCTGATACCACTGATGGGTTTTGAGCATTCTAACACTTCCTAAGTGTACATGCAACCCTAATAACCTTGGATCTATGTTTGTCTAATTATCATGCAAAGTTGAATTCCAAGGTTATATTCCTATCTAGCATACATGGGGAACAATTTTAACTATAATCATAGATAGAATAACTTACCTTGTTGTTGCTTGTGTTCCTTGAAACCTTGTGAGCCTAGCACCCCAAGTGTGATGCCTCAAATGCTTCACACAACACCAAATGCTCTTGGAAAGACTCTTGAGATAACACACACTTCTCAAAATCGGCCAAGCCCTCTTGTTTCTTAGTAGTAGCACCGATTTTGGTGGAGAATATGCTTCTTATATAGTGTTGACACATCTAGGGTTACACCATGTAAACCCTAATGTGTCATGACTCTTCATTTCCATGACCCATGGGTTTGTAACTCCCATGGAGCATCCATGGAGCATCCTATGGGTAGAACCCAACTTGATAATCCATGGAGCCTCTTAGCCCACTATACAAGATATGGATGATTTACACAATCAACCCATATATTTAATTAGTTATCCTTTGATCACTTAATTAATTCCAAATTAATTCTTTGATCAACTAATCAAATAATATTATTAATATATTAGAACTTATAATATATTAATAATCTCCACGTGTTATTTCTCTCATTTAGTCTATCCAATTGCATGGTGCCATGCAACCCAAATGGACCATGCCGGGTCGGGTCAAGTACAAGCCCGAAATAGTTATGGACTTAGACACCTTATCCAACAACTATTTATGGTGAGGGTACCAAGGTTGGTTCAGTTTTTTGTTCTGCTGTTGGGGCTTGACAGTATTTACAACATCGGTGTCAGGGTTAGCTCGTGTATATGGTTGACACTTGGGATGAAGGGAGAGCTTCAGTTTTAGATGTGCTAGTGGTTAGGAAGTTTCTATATATATTCCTAGAGGATTTACCCAGTGTACCTCCCGTGAGGCAGGTAGAGTTCAGGATTGATCTGATCCCCAGTGCGGTCCCGATTGCTAAGGTGTCGTATCACCTCGCACCGCCAGATATGGAGGAGCTGTCCTCTCAGCTTCAAGAGCGGTTGGGTAAGAGGTTTATTAGACCGAATAGTTCACCCTAGGGAGCACTGATTTTTTTTCGTAAAGAAGAAGGATGGTTCACATTGGATGTGCATTGACTACCAGGAGTTGAACAAGTTAACGATGAAGCACCGTTACCCACTTTCGCAGACTGACGATCTCTTCGATCATTTGTAGGGTGCATCTTGGTTTTCCAAGATTGGTCTGAGGTCGAGATATCATTAGATGTGAGTCAGAGAGGAGGACGTGGAGAAGACAGTGTTTTAGACTCGTTATGGTCATTATGAGTTCATGGTGATGACGTTTGGGCTCACCAACGCATGTGCAACATTCATGGATTTGATGAACCGAGTATGCAGATCGATGCTTGACTGGTCAGTCATTGTTTTTATTGATGATATTGTGGTCTACTCCATGACTAGTGATGAGTTGAGAACTCTTAGATCGATTAGATCTTCAACAGGTTAATCAATAAAAAAGGAACAAACATAGTAAACACAAGATGGAATCAAAGTAGTGCTTAATGATTCAAGAATAGTCATGCCTCAGCAGAGCTCGATGAAGAACTTCCATTGTAGAGGCAAGCTAGGGTTTATAGTACAATTATGAGAATAATAATGAATGCGATTACGACAAAGGATGCATGCATGCACCTTAAATACTAAACCCTAATAAAAATAAACATGGTTCAACGGGCCCAAACCGGTAACAAAATTGGGCTAAGGAACGAGCCAAAGACACAACACTTCAGGTCCCAAAAATCTCCCCCTTTGCGTCAATTGGGGCGAGACCTCACTTCTGTTGATTTGCTGCAGTACGCTTCACCACTTTGAACAACTGCGGAATGACATCAATCAGGACTTGACGAAAATCGATATACCATCTAATCATGTCAGTGAGATACTTCTTGTCACCTTCACTGTTCTGCTTGCATTTATGTATGATATCCAAAACATGTTCCAAGAGAGTTGTAGTGAAAAGATGTTTGTCAATTAGAGCGAACAAGCACTTTTGACCTTTGCCTCTGGTGAACATCACAGAGTTGAGCTTCGGGTCTATCTTCCCCATCTTCATTCTGTTGATGTCGCTAGATGAACCAATGGGTACCACCGTTGGCTTCTTTTTAAGAACCGAAGCAATTTCTTGATCCATATTTTCCACTTCTAGAATGTATCACACCAACATTCTCTTGATGTGATCGATGATCGACTCATATTCAACTGGATTGGTGAGCAAAACATTGTATAGCAAAATCCAGTCGTGGGGATTGAGATTTGGTAGATCAGCCAGAGAAATTGTATGCTCAGAGTTAGCTGAACCTCTAGTCACCTTGAATTTATCATTGATGAATTTCCCTTCTGCATTCGGTTTTAGTACCCTGATAGTCGTTATCTTTTGAGCGCTCCAGGTAAGATACTGAGGCTGTGCAAACTCAAGATAGTAGTCAATCAGATCCTTGTCGACTTTTGGGTCAGGATGGGGAACTTCAACAATAGGAAGGAAACAATGAAAGACAAATGCCTTTCGGGTTATAGGCATGTCAAACTGAGAATCCCTAGAGTTGTCATGGTCTAGTGACACTACCGGCTCAAGCCAATGTGTGCTTGGACATTCGATAGCTTCCTTAATCAGCTTTTCCACCGACCAAAGAGGAAAAAGCGTTTTCCTGCTTTCCAAGAGATCGTGAGCTTCTTTCATTTTTCTCTCCTTCTCTTCGGCTTCCCTAGCAGCCTTAGCATTGAAATCAAGTTCCATGTCCTTTTGCATTCTCTTTAGAGCCTCAACAATGGTCTCTTCTTCTTTGTCACTATCTTCTAGAACACCTTTTCCCTTGTCCTCCACACTAGAACCCGAAGCCTCATTACCCTTTGGTCGTTCGGTGGTGACCTTCGGTGGAACATTTTTGCTTGTAGGAGGTGGCTGAGTAGTGCTTGTAATTCCTTCTCCCCTTGTTTCAGAGGGAAAACAGTCTCCAAAACACCCTCTATGCGACTTAACATTTCAAGTGTCGGGCCAAGACTTTCTGCAAGATGACGTCTGACAGAAAGAGTGAGAACTGAGTCGTAATCTTCTAGAACATTGGAGAGAATGACATGAACATCTGAGACACAACTCTTGACGACGGTCCTCTCAGAGTGAAGGTTGTCAACCTCCTTGTTCGTCTGAGAAAGTTGCAGTGACTTGGTCTTCAGTTGAGTTGTTTTGAGAGCCACTTCATCCATGATCCTGCTTTCCATGGCCAGATCTTCTTGGAGCTTCTTGAGACGCTCATTGATAGAGGTCTGCAATTCAGTGTTATCTGTTTGGATATTTTGATGCATGGGGGAAAAGTGTTGCTTTTCGGTCTCAAGAGACACAACAAGCTTTTCCACAGTGGTGTTCACCTTGTTTGCATTCAACTCCGCTGCACCCTGTAAAGACTCCAGAAAAGTGTTAGCATCACAAATTAGTTTTTCGACTTTTTCAGTCGCTTCTTTGAAGGACTTGGTGGAGGCATCTATAGCAGAGGTTGCCTTAGCAATTGAAGCCTCATGCTCTTTTACAAATGTGTCCATCATAGCCTTCACTGCAGCTTCTGAAAATGAGTCTTGGGAAGAGGAGGAAGATGCCACAAGCTTGTCAAGCTTCTCGTGCAAATCCTTGAGGTGCCTCTTGGTTACAGGAGCATCATTATCATCATCGCTATGCAACCTATATGGACTGTAGTAGAAGGTATCGAAATTGACACCCTCACCACCAAGAATGATATTGGTTTCTGTCGATTGGGTAGTGGATGGAGGTTTGGTAGTAACAGGGGTTTTGGATATTGAAGTACGAACCCCCGTATTAGATACGTTGGTCTGAACTCCAGTAGTGGTTATGGTTGTAGCTTTAGAGAATATAGGAGTAGGAAAGGGAATGGTGGAAATACATTGAGATTTGATGATATGGGAAATGGGAGGAATGGAAATGGGGATGGAAATAGGTGGAGGAGAAGGTTCTTGGGAGCGAACTGTTACCTATGGTGTAGGCGAACGAGGTGGTGTGTCTCCATGAACTGAACCTTCATCATCTGAGCTTTTGCTCTCTGATTCGCTTTCGTTGTGTTGAATGATGGGTTGATGACCAGTAGGCACATACTCTGAGTCGCTTGATTAAGAAAGAATGAGCTTCCTAACTACTTTCTTGACTTTCTTCTGCTTGGGCTGGGATGGTGCTGCCTTCTCAGACTTTTGCTTCTTTGGCGTCTGCACCTTCGAAACTTTAACTCCTTTTTTGCCCTTTTTCGTTTCTTTCTTTTTGCCCCTCTTAGCAGGTTTGTCTGCTTCTTCAATAGACCTTATCATTTCCGAATTGAGTTGCCTTGGACCAGATGAAGGGAGCTTCTTGTACTCCTGAATAATCTTGCTTTCAGTGGACACGCAAGCGTACATTGACTTTGGAATTGAGCCAATGAAGAGATACTTTGAGGGGTCAGCGACAATGATTTTCGTAGTGTGAAATGTAGCGATGGAGGAGAGTAGTGAGTCTACCATGATGGGAACATGATAGCGCTCCATTGTCCATTGAGTGACAATGGTCCAGAACCGGGCACAAGAAATTTCTGTGTGGCGAGAGGTAGATGAAAAACTTTGAACTAGTTGTAGCCATAGAATCGAAGAATAATCCAGGTTGATACCATTGTACAACCCATAAAACAGAGTCATGAATGACTTGCTAGCACCATCTGAGCCAGCACTTCATTCTGAAAGCCCTTTGAAAAGGAGGGTGTAGAGTCCATTCCATTGAGGAGGAAGGCACGATTTCTTGACCTTGTTCATAGTAGTTAGGGTTTCGGTATACCTCATGTTGTAGAACATTGAAAAGAACTGATCTGTGGAGATGGAATCAGGATTCACCATGGATGCTTCATAAGTAAGCCCTAGCAGTAAGCAGAATCGGTTCTTGGAGACTGAAGCCTTCTGGTTGAGAATGTCGAAATAAACCTTTTCTGCAACTTTGTCATAAGTAGCAGTGGAGTAGATTTGTGAGAGGCATGCCATTGGTCTGAATTCTACCTTTGATAGAGCGATGACGAGTGGGTAATACTTGAGACATTCCACCACTTGATACATGTAAGTATTGTAGGTGAATGGTGTGAGATCGATCAGCAAGTTTTGGTTAGGCTTGATTGTGAGAAGAGTGGTGCGAGTAGAGGTTTCTTGAACTGAAGAAGAGTCTGCCATTGTTGAAGCTTGATGAAGAGGAAGATGAATAGTGAACACCAAATTGCCTGAAATCCCCCTTTTTTTTTTTGCTTGAGATAGTTGAAGAGTGGTAAAGAGTAGGAGCACGGTAATCAAAACCCTTATATACAATTTTGTAGAGAGAGAAAAATCTGGAGCAATGATTGCACCTTTTTGGGAAACGACGCCTAAAAAGGCGTGATTAGACAACAAGCAACCCTAAGTAAGTAGCTGATGACGCATGACTGGGTAAAAGGTTCAAATTCACGCGCCTTTCCATGCTTATCCCCCTTTTCAAATTTACAATCGATTAGACTTCCTGTCGACTCACCTCTTGTACCTTTAATTGAATCGTCATCACCATAACAAACCTAGGCTATATACTAACTCATCCCTTCATTTGTAAATAACTGCATTACACCATTAGGAACCGAAGCTATATCTTTGTGAATAGCTTGTGAGTGACCGAACTAGACTTTTGGAAAATCCAAGATTTTCATGCAAGATACTGTCAAAGACACAAAGTAGTGGATCCCGGGCACGAATCTCTTCCTTCAAAGTCAAGAGAGACTTAAAAGTGCTTGTTTGGATTCCCATTGAATTACAATCAAGTACTTGTGAAGAAGCATTGAAAGGCATCTTATATATATATATATATATATATATATATATATATATATATATATATATATATATATATATATATATATATAAGGCTATTAAGGGTGGCTTTCGCTTTAATTCAGGTTTCGGTTCTTGACATAAGACCGAAATAGAACGAAGTACTTGTTAGACCGATGTGGCCTGTTAAACAAGTAGGTTTGGAACATATTCAATGACTTGTTGACATAAGTTTATTAGAAATCTCAAAGAAAAATAAAAAACTGGATTTTATGGGAAGAAAAGTCGTGGTGATAGTCATTTTCATGAGGATCTCTCAAAATAAAAGGAGATATCAAGGTACTTCCACAAATGTGGTTTCGTTAATTCAAAGGTGAAAGCTAGAACATTTAATTTTTCACTGTCAATGCATTATATGTATTGAATTTTGTGTTTCACTTAGCACGTAGTGGCACGAAACTAAGATCATTAACACAGAAGTTGTGTAACCGTAAACCTCGGTGGTAGTTGCTGAGAGTCTCAAGGGTTACATTCATGAAACGAATTATGATGGAGAATAAGTTCGAGGTGGTTAAAGAACCAAATGTACCTGTGCTATAAAAGATAGACCAAGCAGAAAAACTCTTAACTCAATTAGAGAAGAGTAAGTAGCTCATGATTAGAGTGAATTTGACAGCCTAATTAGGAAGACATGATTTGTATATATCAAGTCATTAAGGCTTCACTCAAAATCTTTGGAGGCTTGGGTCAACATGCAACAACATGCTTCTAGGGACACTTAGCTAATACATAGATAAAAAATTATACCTGCCCAAGCTCCATCATTGAGAATAGTCCTTATACACGAATTAGATTAAGACCGAAGTAAATTGAAATAAAATGAAAGAAAATATTTTTGAATTATGATTTGAAAAAGAAATAAAAACATATATGAAAAATATTTTTGGATTTTATAAGATTTTCAGGAAAAGAATTAAAAACAGAAAGAAATATTTTTGGATTTTATAAGATTTTTTTGAAAAATAATTAAAAACAGAAAGAAAAATATTTTCGAATTTTATAAGATTTTCTGAAAAAGAATTAAAAACAGAAAGAAAAATATTTTTGGATTTTATGAAAATAAAAGGTAAAACATAAAATAAATTACGAGAAAAAAGAATGTACATACTATACAACCGAAACCATCACTTGGAGATAAGAGGCGAACCGAGCCCGGTAGGACTGAACCTGAAATAGACCGAGCGTTCGGTTCATTTCGGTTCCCGGGAGAACCGAACCCGAAATGGACCGAGTGTTCGCTCTATTTCGCTTCCAACTTTTATTGAGGCGAAAGTGATTTCGGTACAGATTCAGGTTCCATCATTCCTAAGCCTTTTAGGATTTTATTAAAACTTGCTTCAAGCAAGGCCTTAGTGAAGATGTGAGCCAATTGATCAGTGGTTCTTACGAAATGAATTTCTACATTACCATCTTCCACATGATCCTTGATGAAGTGATACCTCAGTGCTATGTGTTTCGTCTTTAAGTGTTGCACTGGGTTATGACAAATCCTAATTGCACTCTCTAAGTCACAATATAGTGGGATTTTCTTAATGTTCAGGCCATAATCACGAAGTTGACTTTGTATCCAAATGACCTGAGATGTGCACGATGCTGCGACTATGTATTCTGCTTCGGCTATAGAGAGAGACACACAAGTTTGTTTCTTTGACTGCCAGCTAACAAGTTTTCCATCTAGAAATTGGCATCCTCCAGTGGTACTCTTTCGGTCCAGTTCACATCCTCCTAGATCAGCATCTGAGAATGCTTGGAAAAAGAACCCTGATTTGGCTGGGTACCATAGACTGAGAGAAGAGGTTCGCTTTAGGTATCGAAAGTTATTCTTCATAGCTAACAGGTGAGGTTCGCGTGGATTAGCTTGAAACCTAGTACAATAACAAACAGAGAACATTATATCTGGCCGACTTGATGTTAGATACATTAGGGACCCTATCATCTTACGATAGAGGGTCATGGCAGCAGCTGGTTTGTCAAGAGAAGGTGTTAACTCCGTGCCAAATGCCATAGGAACCTTTACTTTCAAATCTCCCATCATTCAAAACTTGGCAAGCATGGTCTTCGTGTAAGCCTCTTGATTAATGAAGATGCCTTCGGGTCCCTGTCTAATATTGAAGCCAAGGAAAAAGTTAATAGGACCCATTGAGCTCATTTCAAATTTAGTCTCCATCAACTTCCTAAATTCAGCTGTTAAGCCAGGATTTGTGGAACCGAAGATTATATCATCAATGTAAATTTGAACGATCATAAGGTGGTCACCCTCTTTCTTACGAAAGAATGTTGGGTCAACCGAACCTTGTTTAAACTTTGACATTTTGAGAAATCTAGTTAGTGTTTCATATCATTCCCTTGGTGCTTACTTGAGACCATAGACTGCCTTGTCCAGAATGTAGCAGTGATCTGGATACTTCTCGTTCACGAAACCCAGTGGTTGCTCCACATACACTGTCTCTTCCAGTTCTCCATTTAAGAAGGCACACTTCACATCCATTTGGTATACTTCAAAGTTCTTGTGTGCAGCATAGGCGAGAAAAATACGAACCGATTCTAGCCTTGCTACGGGAGTGAAGGTCTCTTCGTAATCTATGCCTTCTTTTTTACAGTAACCTTTCACAACCAATCTTGCCTTCTTGCGAATCACATTTGCTTCCTTATCTATCTTGTTCCTAAAAACCCACTTTAGTCCAACCACAAAAGCATCCTTTGGTGTTGGAATCAGTCTCCACACTTTATTTCACTTGAACTCATTGAGTTAGTCCTGCATCGCCTGTACCCAATCAGAATGATCGAGTGCTGTGTTGATCATCTTCGGTTCAACCTTGGAGATGAACGAATTAAACATGCAAAATTCCACTTTAGAGAATAGTGCAGTTTGTTTCGCTTTCAGTTGTGATCGTGTGAGTACCTTTTCTATTGATTCACCAATACTTTGTGTTTGTAGATGATCTTTGGTCCATTTGGTAAGAGGAGGGTAATTAGGATCATATGAGGGATCCAGTTCAACATTCACTTCTTCTTCGAATTATGACTGAGTTTCATCATCGTTTGTATTTGTATTCTCCCCCTCTCCTCAGCTTCAGGCTCAGAATTCTCCCTCTGGACTTGACTTTCAGTTGGTATTGATGATGATGGGCTCTCCCCCTGGAATGGTGAATCTTGGTTATCTAGAAAAGACAAACCCTCCCCTGAATATGAGAACTATCTTTTGGAGGTTCGCTTGTGTCAGGCTGTTCGGTTGTTATCGGTTGTTCATCTGCCATTTTCTTTACAGCATCATCGATTATCTTCTTCAAGCTGTCTACCTTGTTTTCTGAAGCTTGGGATTCAGAGTGAATAGCCTTTTCTGGTTCATCAAGTAGCAGCATGTATTTCTCAAAGAGGTTTGAAATTGGTACCGTAACTTGACCAGATTTTGGAAATATTTCCTCCACGGAACCTTTGGTTGTCTTTAGTTTCTTGACGTAGTTATCATCGAAGGTGACATAATAGGTGTCTTCACTTTTCTTTGAACGCTTGTTCAAAACCCTATATGCTTTGGAGTTCAAGGAATAACCCAGAAAGATTCCTTCATCTGCTTTTACATCAAACTTGTTTCGATGCTCCTTTGAATTGAAGATAAAGCATCTTGAACTGAACACATGGAAAAACTTTACATTAGGCTTTTGGTTGTTCAAGATATCATAAGGAGTGATGGAGAAACGTTTGTTAAGATAAGATATGTTCTATGTGTAGCAAGCAGCAGCAATGGCATCAGCCCAGAAATATAGAGGTAGAGAAGCGAAGCTAAGCATGGTTCGGGCTGCTTCACACAAAGATCGGTTTCGCCTTTTGACAATTCCATTATGTTGTGGAGTATATGGAGCCGAGAAGTTGTGAGTTGTCCCCTTGTCTGCAAGAAAATCTTCAAAGTCTTTGTTCTTGAACTCCAACCCGTTGTCACTTCTTATGTTTCGAACTACCTTTCGTAGTTGAACTTCTACCTGCTTGGTAAAGAGTTTAAGCTTGGGAGTGGCCTCTGATTTCTGCCTCAAAAAGAACACCCAAGTAAACCAAGAAAAGTCATCCACTGTTACAAATATATACTTGTTACCACCAATTCTCTCGATTGAAGATGGACCACATAGATCAATGTGAAGTAATTCTAGTGGTTTAATAACTTTTTATTGACTTGAGAAGGATGACTCTGTGGACTTTGCTTTCCCATTTCACATGCAGCACACAAGTGTTCTTTGTCGAACTTCAGAACAGGAAGACCACGAACATGATCCCCAAGCACTAGCTTGTTGATGTCTTTTAAATTGAGATGAGAGAGTCTTCATTGCCAAAGCCAGCTTTCGTTTGAGTGAGCTTTCGTTAGCAAGCAAACAGCTGGTTTCCCTCGTATGGGATTGAGATTCAGAGGGTACATCTCTCTTTTTCACTTTGATTTCAGCAGAATATTGTTCGTCTTCTTTTCAATAATCTATGAGCCATCGTCATCGAACGAAACTTTTAACCCGGTACCAACCTCCAATTGAGAAACACTGATAAGGTTGTGTTGTAAGCCTTCAACATGCGCCACCTTTTGTATCGTGAAATCACCATTGGTGATCATACCATAACCTTTGATCGTGCTAAAAGAATTATTACCATACTTGACACTTCCACCATCTTTCAGGGACCGAAACTCCCTTAGCTCTTCCCTTCTTCCTGTCATGTGATGCGAGCAGCCACTGTCAATGTACCATTTATCGTCGAACTGCTCGTCACGTATAACCTCCAAAAATTAAGCAGATTTAGGAACTCAAAGTTTTATGGGTCCTTGTGAGCCTTTTACAGAACAGGGAATTGTAAGAGAAACCTCAACTAAAAAGGTTCTTTTTATTAATGTTGTTTTATCTTTTATTTTTATGGTGAAAACTGTGATTTTATTAGATTTGAGTACTTTAGGTTCAGTTTTTGGATTTGTGAATTTGACGTTAGCAGACTTTCGGTTCTCTACTTTGGGTTTAAACGTCGTCTTTTTTTTGTTTTCTGGAAGGAGCTTTCCTTTTCCCTTTCGATCATTCTGTGAGTGAGAGTGAGAATGAGAAAGATGGGACTTGGGAGCAGAATTAAGCTTTCGGTCATTGCTCTTACTTGGTTGAGAGCCGAAACTACATTCCCTTTGGTTCTTCTCATTGGTTGGTCTAAGACCAAAACCATCCTTTCGGTTTCTCTCACTTTGAGGACCGAAACTTCCTTTTCGGTTGTCATCCGTCTGAGGACCGAAACTCCTCTTACGGTTGCTATTCTTTTGTGGACCGAAACTCTGTCTTCGGTTGTTTTGATTCTGGGGACCGAAACTCTTCTTTCGGTTGTTTTCATTATGTTGAGCACGAGAAGCTGAGTTTGTTATTGCTTCTACCTTTGACTTAGTGGTCTTTTCATAGCGAACGTAATTAGGGTTTTGAGATCGCCAAAACTGTTTCCTTTCAGTGAGATTCTTCTTGTATCTCAAATTACGTTGATTTTTTCTTTCTAACACATGTTTTGGAGTTTTGTGGATGGTGGGCTTTTGCTTCAGTCTTTGAGTATGAGTTTCGCTCTTTAGCGAAGAGGTTTCGCTTCACACCATGGCCGGTTCTCTTGAAGGAATTTTGGTACCACTTGTGCTTCGCACATCAAAGTGTGTAGGTTTAGTAAGTGGTTCTGCCATATACCTACCTTTAACCTCCATGGTTTTTTTTCTCAGATAGACCTACTGTTTCATCATCATTATCAATCGGTGCTGACTAGAAAAACTCATCACAGCCATCAGCATTATCTTCTTCTACTAATGTTGTCAGTTCGACTGTCTGTTGCTAAGTAACTCCTTTAACCGTATAAACTTGATTTGGAGTTGTTTGGACCTTTTGATATACAACAACCTTTTCCTTGAGGACTTTGGTCTTGTCTTTGGAGAAACGAGCAAACTCAATAGAATTTTCAGAAATAAGATTTTTGTTGGTTTTGGGTTCGCTCTTGACAAATTCGGAACAATCCACCTCATCTTCTACAAATATTTCACCCATATCATCATCCTCATTGAATTCAAAAGTGTTTTCAATATCAATTTTATTTTCTGAACTCAAATTGGCATTCAAAGAGTCAAATTTCTGTACAGTTTCGGTTTTGATTTTTAATTTGTCATTTTCATCCAACAAATTTTTGAGCATGTCCTTATGGTCTTTTGACTTTATGAAGGACTCTATTTTGTCAAGACCAATTTTGTAAGTGGGAGAGATATCATCAGAAGAAATAACGTTTTCAGAGTTATATGCATCGACATCGATTCGTCCTCCTTTAACTCAAGGAAGGGTAAAATCATACGATGTATCTTCTTCCCTATTTCAAAATCAAGATGAAATTGAGTAATGTTAGAATATAATCGTTTAGCAATCAAACAAAAAACATTTCGTTGTTTTAAAAGTTTTAAATTATCTCTTTGCAAATAAATTGTTTCATCCCTAGTAGGAATGTCAACGGGGGCAATCGGGACAGGGATTGCATCCCCCACCCCGCCCCCAAAATTTCCTTGTTCCCCCGTCCCCGCCCCGCCCCCGAAATGTTCAGCCTTCCTACCCCCGCCCCCGCCCCCGAATCCCCTTTATTACCCCCGCCCCCGCACCCGTTCCCCCACCCCCGATTGATTTTGGACTGTCTTTTTTTTTTTTTTTTTGGCTAAAAGAAGTTGTTATTTAAGTTAAAAGAAACTATTTTTTAGGTAACAAGTAATTATGTATAGTAGAATTTTACATGTTAAAAATAAAAAAGGTATGGCATCTTAAAAGCATTATACTAACAATTTAAAAACATGTTTTTTGATGAATTTTGGAAGCTCAAAATCATGTTATAGTTTATTATATATATATATATATATATATATATATATATATATATATATATATATATATATATATATATATATATATATATATATATATATATATATATATATATATATATATATATATATATATATATATATATATTTAAATATATGTTAATTTATTAACGGGGTCCCCATGGGGGTTTCGGGACGGGATTGCCTATCACCACCTCGCCCCCGAAATTAAAACGGGGGCTAACCTTGCCCCCGGCCCCGTCCCCGGCCCCGATTTTTTTAAAAAATTTCCCACAAACAGGACTGGGCCCCCACAGGAACGGGGTCCCACGGGACTTTTGACATCCCTAATCCCTAGACCTAATTAACTCTTTCTCCTTCTGCTCAATCCACATACACCTCTCCTCACTCTATGATGATATCCTGCTGATTTGATCAGTTAGGTTAGAGTTTGTGACGCAAGTTTGAGTTAAACTACCACTTATACTAGAAAATTTAGATTTTAATCCATTTATTACTTTTTCATAGTTTGTGATGGGGATTTGTAAAGAAACAAGAATAGATTGTACCTTCCTGATTAACTCATCGCATTCGTTGATCTACTCACTAACAAGTTTTGCTGCAAAACACCTGTTTTCTTGCTCTTTCGCTTCGTCTAGTCCCCCCATCAGTGGTATAGCCTCTCATTTGTGACATCCCAGAGGTCACCATTAGACACTTTCCTGCAACATCCTCTTCTTTCACCAACAAAGCCCTGCCATCAGTGGGCTTCCTCACTTCTTCATCTTTAGAATCTGTGGACCAAACTTCAACACCGCCAAACTCATCGTCAACAGTATTTCCCTGCACAATAAGAGCATTCATAGTGTTATTAGATCCAGGTTTCTTCTTCTTGATTTCCTCCAATCGTCGTATGAGGTTCGCTTCCTCATCATCATCGTCATTCTTCTATGACATCTTTCTCAATATGCAATCTTTAGCAAAGTGATTTTTTCCTCCATAATAGTGACAATTAAAACCCGAGTTACCACCAAGTTTTACTTCCTTCTTTGATTCTTCGGTCTGAGAAACACCCTTCGGTTCCTCCTTCGCTTTCTCGGAACTGTAGCTTCCCTCCCAGTTTCGGTTCTTATTAGCTGGGAACCTTCTTCTGATGAACTTCTTAGGATTTGACACCATCAAAGCATAATCTTCACTTGTTAGATCATATTCAGAAAGATCTAAATCTTCTTCTTCTTCAACAACATTCTTTCGTTTAGAGATTAGGGCCAAGGACCCCATGCTAGAAACCATGTTCATTTCTTTAGTCACTGTACTCTCATGTGAGTTTAATATTCCCACCAGTTTTCCCAGAGAATAAGCCTTGAATTGTTCATGTGCCTTCACAGTAGACACCACAACCATCCATTCGGGTCTAAGGCCATTCATGAATGTGACATTCTGTTCAATGACTTTCCTTTCAATCCCATGTTTTATCATCTTACTAAGGAGATGATTAAAGTGATCGAAGGCTTGAATAAGCTTCTCTTCGGGCTTCTGCTTGAGGTCACCAAAGTCTGAGAGCAATAATGTTTGGATTGAATGCTCAAGATCTTCATCCGTAGAGTACAGTTCCTTCAACCTGTCCCAAATTTCTTTCACTATTGTGCATGAGCTTACCAACCAAAACGTGTCCGATTGTAAAGCGAACCTTATCATCCTTAAAGCTTTGATGTTGCACTCAAACTTGTCCTTCTTATCTTGGGGTATGTCTTTCACATCATTGAGGAGTTGATTGCACTCCTTTTGAGTTTTAACAATTCTTGAAGTGCTTGAGTGAGCGAATGGACCTACAGTAATCGCCTCCTAGATCAAGTATCCATTGTCCTCTGAACCAATTACGTAGTCTTTGAAGTGATACGTCTAAACTTCATAATCTTGAGTGTATAATATAGGAATCCTTGTCGTCGATCCTATACTGTTAGAGATATTGATTGGGTTTGACTGAGAATCTTCCATGGACATGATGACGTTTGTTCAAAAACCTACTTAAGATCAGACTTGTAAATAACGTTAGGGTAAGATCGACTATTAAAGAGCTACGTCAATAGCAGATGACAGCTCGAACAATATCGATCAAAGCGGAAAACCCTAAGACCTCCTTCAACAGAAGAGATGTGTATGAATTACACAGTCTCCTGCTCTGATAACAATTGATGAGTTGAAAACTCTTAGATCGATTAGATCTTCAACAGGTTAATCAATAAAAAACAAACAAACATTGTAAACACGAGATGGAATCAAAGTATTGCTTAATGATTCAAGAATAGTCACGCCTCAGCAGAGCTCGATGAAGAACTTCCACTGTAGAGGCGAGCTAGGGTTTGTAGTACCATTATGAGAATAATAATGAATGCGATTATGACAAAGGATGCATGCATGCACCTTAAATACTAAACCCTAATAAAAATAAACACGGTTGGACAGGCCCAAACCGGTAACAAAATTAGGCTAAGGAGAGAGCCAAAGACGCAACAATTCAGGTCCCAACAACCAGGGAGCAACATGAGGAGCATCTTAGAGAGTTGCTGGGAGTATTGAGACATGAGAAGATTTATGAAAAATTCTCCAAGTGTGAGTTCTGGTTATGGGAGGTCCAGTTTTGGGGACACCTCGTCAATCAGAACAGGGTTTTGGTTGATCCGGGCAAGATTGAGGCGGTGATGCAGTGGGAGGTCCGAAAGTCCCCATTTGAGATTAGGAGTTTCCTAGGGTTGGCCAGTTATTATCATAGATTTATTTAGGATTTCTCCAAGATTGTTGTTCCTCTGACCCACCTGACGAGGAAAGGTGTGGATTTCCATTAGGGACCTGAGCAGCAAGTTGCATTTGAGAACTTGAGGAGGAAGTTATGTGAGGCCCTGATATTGACCCTCTTGGAGGGTGTTGAGGATTTTGTGGTATTTTGTGATGCACCAATCATAGGTTTGGGCCGGTTCTTATGCAGAGTGGTAGAGTCATTGCTTATGCTTCCAGGTAGCTGAAGCCATATGAGGTTCAGAATCTGATGCATGATTTAGAATTAGAGGTGCTGGTGTTTTCCCTCAACATTTGGTGACATTATCTATATGGAGTCCGATATACCATTTACACAGATCATAAGAGTATGACATATCTCTTGGATCAGCCAAATCTGAATATAAGACATCGTACATGGCTTGACATGCTCAAGGATTATGACTGAGAGATCCTTTATCATCCCGAACTCTGCAAATAGACTTTTGTCTTGTGCAATTGAATAACAAAACTCGTTCAATCGGTAACGAAGAAATCCCTATCAACCAGACGCCTAAGCTTTGGCGTAAGGAATACCACGCCCTTCACTAACCCCAACAAAGAGCGAAAATCAAGGAGCAAAGGGCATAAAAAGGAATCCAAAAAGCTTGCAACATTCCTCCAAAGATTCCCAAAATCTCTTAGAAAACCTCAACCATGTGCTAAGAAGAGATAAAATCACCTCGGCTCCTGGAAACACCTCAATGACCAAACACCCTACACCACTTAGCACGGTCACAAGAACAAATAGTGTCTGATCATAAGATCGACATATTATGTAAAGGAAACATCAAACCCAGTCCCTAAACACAAGAAGCACCTGTCTAACTCATAAGGGGAGAAAGAAGAAATTGCCATAGGCACCACCGACTACGATTAAGCCAAACAAAACCCATCCTCATACCTAAACTATCCCCGTATATCTCGAGCTGCGACTCTTGCATAAGTGTAGTAGTTGAAATTCCTCGGCAAGACTTCTACTACCCTATCACGGTGATTTGCAGATGGGGTAAGGAGAGACCAAAAGAAGTTTAAGAGGAAAATCCATAAATGGATCCTAAGGAACACCAAGGGATGAATCGTGAAAGGGAGAATTCCGAGTAAGAACCCAGTAAGGATGAAAGCGCCAAGGAAACCCTTGACGAGCTTTACCCAAATGAGAATAGACCGGAGACCCTTTCACCTTTCTCTTCCCAGATACGTAACCACCCTATATAGGTACTCCTGGGATAAACATACCTAGAAACAAAACGATACCCACGCGAAAAACAAGTTGAGCAACTGACTCCTACCCGGTTCAGGGCACATCTCCACAAAAGACAATCCAAACCACAATCGACGTGCACCGAACTCCGATAGCCAATACCCTCACGAATCAAGCATCACCTCTATCTATACCACAAGTACCCCAAAGTGACTCCTGGTTTCCAACTCTTTGCCATGGAGTAATAGAGACCATAAGAAAAGCCTAGTGTGCAACAATGTAACTCTAATCCCCCACAAGTAACAAGAACACCATTCCAAGTGCCTTACGAAACCCACAAGTAGGACCGGAAAACTATGTAGACCATGCACACTCCTTAAAATTGGAGATGGTCATTTGTAGACCACCGCTCATAGCAATCGAGGCTAGGACAGCCTTAACAGTGTAAGAAACACAAAAAGGGCACCCTTAGTACAAGTGAAATGGCCAAGCACTTTGTGCGCCAAAGGAGGATCACCACACTACTCGCCTTAGGTCCGTAATGCCCTTAAGCGCAACCGGTATTAGCAAACCAAGAGGAGTACATCCTCCAAAAGTCCATACAACTGAATCCGTTAACCATATTGCTAGATATGTGTTATTTTGACGGACTTTAGTTCAAACAGTACATGCTTCCACTCTCCAACCATAACTGCATCATGGGGATGTAGGTTGACCCGATTAACACCAATACTTTAAGGTTATACGAGTAAACTCACCTGGAACTAACTACGAGTACTCACAAGCTCACTTTTCGTGTGCAACAAAGTTATGTCTTCTCATGAAGGTAACCAGTACCCCGACCATGTGCCGGTCCTACGAATAGACTCCGCCACTTTCCAAGCCACTGTAACAGCGGCCATGGTAGCCGTCATGTCATACGTCAATGCCAACAACACAAACGAAGTTGGAAACAGTGTCGGTAACTCCAACCGTAACAACAACCAAGGAAACCAACAAAGAACAACTCAACCATGCACTCAAAAACCTAAACCTAAAAACAATAAACAAAAGTTCGGGAATGAAAAAGGAGGTAGTTCGACTCAGAGTTTTACTAAAAGGCAACAAGCGGGACCAGTACCTACTCCTACTAACCCTACTCCTCCCATATCAAGACAATCATACCTTGGGAACAATCCACCCTGCAACAAGTGCAACTACCATCATTGGGGAGCCTGCCAGACCTTTCATTGTAAAAGGTGCAACAAGATGGGACACACCTCCCGCTACTGTAGGGCCCAAGCCCCATGCGTCACTCCGACCCTCAACCCAGAAGTAAGTCCAGTTTGGCACAAGTGCGGTGCAACAGGACATCTCAAGAGAGATTGTCCAACAGAGATGACTAACGAAGGAGTCAACGACTAGACAGGAGTTGACGACAAGAAACCCTACCGAGATTTTTGGTACGTTTCAAACGATCAACTTTATGTAACGAATTTTCACAGAAAGGTCTTGAAAACTGAAAACATAATCAAAAAGTATTTCCCCATTCGAGCGAATCCGTAAATCATGAAGAAGCTAGAGAATCTTTACTAATGGACCAGGAATGCTTCCATATGAACTATGGTATCGTATATAGTTAGGATTCCATAAACTAAGAACGAGCGATTCCGTATCATTTTCCTGTCCCCGTTCTAAAGGTTGATTAAGACAGAACCCCAACTCAATTACCTTTTTAAGATCCTAAGTATGTGCTTTTAGGTCACATCCATTTATAGTGGAAAAACCTGGCAGAATTCAGATTACGAATTCCCTTGCCTTATAACAGCACCAAGAACGCCTAACAAACAGAAACGAGATAGACCCAATGGTAACAACAAAAACGAAACTAGCAACGATAATAGGACGAACACTAGAACTCCTAACAAGCAGAAACGAGAAAGACCTAATGGTAACAACGAAAACTAAACTAGCAACGATAAGAACACAAACACTAGAACTCCTAACAAGCAGAAACGAGATAGACCCTATGGTAACAACAAAAACTAAATTAGCAACGAGAAGAACACGAACACTAGAACTCCTAACAAGAAGAAACGAGATAGACCCAATGGTAGCAACGAAAACGAAACTAGCAACGATAAGAACACGAACACTAGAACTCCTAACAAGGATAAACGAGATAGACCCAATGGTAATAATGAAAACGAAACTAGTAACGTTAAGAACACGAACACTAGAAATCCTAACAAGTAGAAACGAGATTGACCCAATGGTAACAACGAAAACAAAACTAGTAATGACAGGAGCTTGAACATAAAACACCTTGTCATTCCTAAAAACCAATACTCCTCAAATCGATGTAACAACAAGGAGTCTGACATCATCAGTTGACATGGATAGGCTTGATTCTCACCTTACAACCTTGAGCTCTGCAAATAGACTTTTGTCTTGTGCAATCAAATAATAAAATTCGTTCTGTCGGTAACCAAGAAATCCCTATCAACCAGACGCCTAAGTTCTAGCGTAAGGAATACCACGCCCTTCCCTAGCCTCAACAAAGAGCGAAAATCAAGGAGCAAAGGGCAGAAAAAGGAATCCAAAAAGCTTGCAACATTCATCCAGAAATTCCCAAAATCTCTTAGAAAACCTCAACCATGTGCTAAGCATAGATAGAATCACCTCGACTCCTGGAAACACCTCAATGACCAAACACCCTACACCACTTAGCACGGTCACAAGAACAAATAGTGTCTGCTCATAAGATCGACATATTATGTAAAGGAAACATCAAACCCAATCCCTAAACACAAGAAGCACCTGTCTAACTCAAAAGGGGAGAAAGACGAAATTGCCATAGGCACCACCGACTACGATTAAGCCAAACAAAACCCATCCTCAAGGATCGATACTCCCTACCCCCAATCGAAGACATGATCAACCAACAATAAGGAACTGGCAAAGGCCGACCTATCATTAGTTGAAAAGACCCTATGGAGAAAACTCCCAAGATAATCGAAGACTTATGAGGTCAACCACATCACACACAAACTCAACCTTGGTAACCATAGCACCAACTCCTAAGGCCCAGAAAACTCTACTTCTAGGATACCAGGATCCCGATTCCTAGAAGACCATCCAAAAGGCCTCGCCAAGAAAAGGCCCGATGACCCATAGTCTCCGATTAACGAAAGACCCAGGTTAGGATTGTTGGATTAGTGTCTAAGTCCATAACTATTTTGGTATGTACTTGATCCGATGGTGCATGGTCCTTTTGGGTTGCCTTCACCAAAGCAACTTGATAGGATGAATATGATTTATTAATATATTATGGGAATAATATATTAAAGGAGAAATCATATTGTTTAATTAATATTAGTCAATAATTAATTGGTAATTAGTTTTGTGACTAAAAGAGATTAATTAAACTTAAGGGACTAAAATTGTAATTATAAGATAATTGCAATTTGGGCCATGGATTGCCTTATGTTATAAGGTGGACGAATTCTAATGGGGAAGTCCATATGAAATCGTCCAAGGCCTTAAGTAAAAGGCTCCATGGGTTGCTTAGGGCTTAAGCAACCAAATTAGGGTTTCCTTGTTAGATAACCCTAATTGCCTCACTATATATAGATCCCTTAAGGACCAAAAACGTGGCTAAGCTTCTTGCTAGGGTTTTCACACGGTTTTGGCAGCCTCCATCCTCTCTCCTCTTCATCCTCCTGCTTATGGTGTTTGTAAACCATTAGAGGAGTGACACTTGTGACTCTAAGCCTTCCAAAGTCAATACAAGGAGATTTGGGGTTTTTATTGCTACATAACAATGAAGGTAACATTATAAACCTATTCTCATGTTAATATGATTATTAGAATGCTATAATTAGGGTTTATAGTCTTGGATTCAAAGCATGTACAATATAGAAACATAGATCCAAGCATTAGGGTTTATATGAGCACATAGGATGTCTTATGACCAAAACCCATCAGTGGTATCAGAGCCTAGACTGGTTTCTATTGTATTGATGCTTAACATGTTTAAAGAATTCGATTTTTTGGATTCTGGAGGCTGGACTCGCCGAGTCCATGGCTGAACTCGCCGAGTCCATGCAGACTCGACGAGTCCAAGCCTGACTCGACGAGTCAACTCGTCAGATGGAGGGTATTTCGCGATTTCTTGTTGTTTTTGCTTATGGATTGTTACCTTATCATGTTAGATCAATATTAATCCGATTATATGATATATTTGACTATATTTTTGATCTAATTGAAGATATTTATCAATTAATAAGATAATTGTTTCCTTATAAGATAATTGATTAATTATTTTGACTAAATTGATAAATTGTTTTGCAAGAAATCATTAAATAAATCAAATATGGATAATTATGTGATTAAATGTTAATTTGAATTATTTGTTATTTGATCCTTGTTGTTATGAAAAGTTTCATATTTTGCCCTTTAGGTTTTATAGTTTAAATTTGAACCCAAAAGTTTTGTTGTTTTGAAAGTTAAATAGTTAAAACCCTAATGTTTTGAAAAAGGTTTCAAAAACTTGCCCTTAAGTTTTGGAATTTAAAAATTTGGATTAATAGTTTAATTTGATGTATATTTAAATTCTAAACCCTAATGTTTTGAAATGTTTCAAAACTTGCCCTCAAGTTTTGGAATTTAAAAGTTGATTAAAAGTTTAATTAGGAATGTTAAATTCTAAAACCCTAGTATTGTTTTGAAAAGATTCAAATCACACCCTTATGGTTTTATTGATTAATTAAGGTGTATAATTAAAAGAAGTTTAATAAATCCATAAAAGTTTAGGTTTACAATTTAATTGAATTAAAGGTATAATTGTTAAATTTAACCACATAGTATTTTAAAAGTGTTAAAATACACCCTATACTATATATAACATTAAAAGTCTAACATTATATATATGTATGAGTAAAAGTCAGTCTTACCGTTAGTAGGCCTCATTCACGAAGCTAGTCTATAAGGGGTGTTTAAGGAAATTACCTATAAAATGGCGATTGAATGGGTATCCACTCTTACCCACCGCACTCTTGACTAGTGGAGGGTCGTTAGACGAACGGGTAGGATGGGACAAAACCTTCCATTATAAGTATAATGATATACAAAAGTAACTAAATGTTTTACAAATTCCCAATCTTAGTTACTTAGGCAAAAGTGAACTGATGCAATTCCATGAAATTACACTTTGTGCCCTTGCGAAGACGTTAGTGGAGCGTGTGTGGTTAACCGTCACACTAAATGGTTCTAAGCAAAGGTAGCAAAGGGTGACTCAATGTTTGTCATAGTTCGGTGGAGCGTGTGTAGTTTACCGGCACATCGAATAGGTGACTGTAACATGTGAGGGCACCATGTAAGTTTGCATGGTTATTCACACCCGCTTTGTGATCCTCGGCATCCCAGTCACAAACAAGAGGGGCATATCGAGATTTAAACATGCCATTGAAAGTTCAATGAATCTCAAAGGATCTAGGAGTTTTCATAGATTTAAAACTTAAATTTCTTTTTCGTTTTTAGTGGTGGAAATTAGTGAATCGTCATTCACTTACCTTCAAATGTTCTGCAATTAGGGTTACGACATCCCTCTCCCGAGTTGTAGAATATTGTGTTAGGTCCTAGCCTTAGTATTTCATTTGGGTGATTTACTAAGGACTCAATCTATCAACTAACTTGAATTCGTTTTCTCCCGTTTTGTAGATGTCAAAGTTCGACAACTATGGTCTTCACAAATCCCGTGGAACAAGCTTTCCACATGAAGATGGTATTCCACGATTTGATCGAGGAATAAGAAATCATGCTTCACTTCCTCTACCTCCTCCTATTATTCTCCCTAACCCACAAGTTCAAAGGCTTGAAAAGTTCAAGATCACTCAAGCCCTTTTGGCAAGTAAACATAAAGAAGGAAAGTCCGTGTGTGCACACGTCCTAGGGATGAAGTCACACATTGATAGGTTAAGAATGATGGGATCCGTTGTTTGTGAAGAGATGGCTGTTGATTGGGTTCTTCAGTCACTTCCCAACTCATATAGTGAGTTCGTAAGAGAGTACTATATGATGAACTACGACGTGACCCTTATAGATATCACCTATATGCTTATTGCTGCTGAATCTGCAATGATTTGGCGCAATAGAAAAGCAAAGTTGATTGGTGAATCTGCCTTCGAGACCTCTATGGATATAGACAATGGCAACGAAAGACATGCAATGATTTAAAAGTTTGATCATAAGAGAAAGGCGATGTCTGAAGTGGTTCCATGTGCTGTTCCAAAAGAGTCAATTTGCTTTTATTGCCAAGAGAAAGGGCATTGGAGACGAAGCTGCCCTATTTACCTAAGAGATCTAAGAGATGGGAGAGTCAAAACGTATGGCTCTAAGATAGGTAAAATCCATTAACTAACTCTTTTAAGCTTCTATTCTAGATTCTTAATACATAATGTGATAAGATTGCAATTGATGTTTTGTAGGATCGAAGAAAAGAAAGGAAGCTTAAGGGAAGAAGTGAGCAGAATCTAACCGTGAAGGAATGGATTTCGATCGCATTTCTCAAAGATTAGATTCTTGAGCTACTATTTAGAGGTAGAATTAGATTGCTAAGAAAGATGTATTAGCATAAGTTTTTCTATGAGTTGCATTGTAAGGACAAAATTTTTCCGCAATAAAATAAATTTTGATTTTAAATTTTATTTATTTATCCTTACAATGGCGTGTATGAAAAATTGATGTTAAAATGTTTCTATCATTAGCAATAGTGGATTTGGTTCTTATTATGTTATTTATGGAAAGTTGAGAATTTACCTAATAGGGAGAGTTTCTCATCGCCCAAGTTTCAATTGGACAGAAACTTGGAATCATGCAACGTGGATGCACGATGAATGAGAAATTTCGTATTTGGAAATTAGACTAATTCATTGACAAAGTGTCAAGTGAAGGACTAGGAGATCGAGTACACAAAGTTGTGTGTTGATCAAAGTCCACCATAAGAGTAACGAGATATTCGTCATGATTTACTAAAGGTTTAGTAAATATAATTATACTTATAAGATTAAGTGTAATTCTGAATTGATTGAAAAAGTTTAAATCAATAGAAGAACGAATAACAAGAATCAAGTAGGCAGAGAGATAAAAGTTTTTCCATTCTAAGAAGAAGGGAGAGTACCTTTTATGCTAGGTCTTAATGATTAAGAACCATATCTCAATTGATCCTCTAAATAAGTCTTGGTACAATTGTATGTCCAAGAAGAGGAATCAAAGATTGAATAAATGGTCAAATCAAGAAGTCAATCATACTTCGTTCCAAAACAAGTCTTAGAGTTAAGATTGTGACAATGAGTGAAAAGTATTAAAGTGTGACATCCCCAAAATCACGGCCAGAAAAGACCGATTTTGTTTATGCTTTATGAAAATCAGAGTACTTCGTTTTATAAAAAGGTTGCGGAATTTGTTCCCAGAAAAACATGGTAAATACGTTATTAAAACATTTTCGAGGAAACGTATTTATTTCATTTTAAAACGTTTGGGATGTCATCGTTAATACCGAAACATAAGCATAAATAGAACTTACAATGATTTACACTAGTGATCTACATCTCTTTAAATCTCTCAGTGTAATGTCACTTCACTTCGTCACCTGTGATATACATAAACTGAGTGGGTCAGGTTGGGAAACCTGGTGAGTACATAGGGTTTTCAACCCACAATAATATAATTGTTATGTTCAATCATCAAACAATTAACCCAATTACCCATCCCCGTTATCTTCTTTACTCTTAAGGATTTAACCTAAGAGTCGTCTATCCTGCATTCGTTTATTCCGAATTCCCTTACTTCCAGGGTTATAGGACTGGCACTAAATCCATAGCTGCCAATGTTCGTTCATAAAGCACTAATTCCATAGCTGCTATAGTCTATTCATCGGGTACTAAATCCATAGCTACCAGTCTTTATCTAATAGGTACTAAGTCCATAGCTACCAATGTTCAACAGGTACTAAGTCCATAGCTACCAATTCCTACAGGTACTAAATCCTTAGCTACAAGCGTCTAACTAATAGGTACTAAGTCCATAGCTACCAATTCCCAACAGGTACTAAATCCATAGCTACCAACGTCTAACAGGTACTAAGTCCATAGCTACCGGTGTTTGTCCCATAGGCACTAAGTCTATAGCTGCCAATGTATACTCACATCATCTTCTATCTCTCATCATTCATCTACCCATCTCATACCCAACATATCCGTATATATAAAATACGTATATAGTTTAATTTCTTTAAAACATGTATAAAACGTTCATCCAGCATAGACAGCAAGTATTCAGACAATATGCACACACAGCACGTAATTTATATTAAAATACTTCATATCTATGTGTAAGATGAAAGGGACCATGCACTCACCTGGGAAGGTGGTGACTCGGCACTCAGACAGCACTTCGTTACTCTTAAAACAACTTCCTCGACAAAACCTAGTATCATTACCACTAGAGTTTAGTCTGACGTTAACCGCGACAAATTAATAGTCTAGCTATTATTATTATTATATAAGCGTTAAATAACACTCAATATAACTCATAATAATAGCCCAAATACTTATTATAAGGTCCTAATAACATTACTATATTGAAACATAAGCTATATTAAAGATAGCGTAGGCATAGCTTACTTACAGCGGGTTTTCTCGAAAACTGGGCTTCGCTGGAGCAGCGTTCCCGAGCCGAAAGGCTCTTTTCTCGGGACTCCGGGAGCCTCGGGGCTTCCTTCGGGTGCTAGGGGGTTTACCTAGACTTTAGGGGGGTTAGGATAGGCTAGAGAGAGAGTGTAGAGAGAGAAAGAGGTGGGGAAAGGTGTGAGAAATGAGAGAACCCGACACTTCTATTTATAGGGTGAAATCCTGACGGACTCGCCGAGTCGGTTCACTGACTCGCCGAGTCAGTGCCACGTGTCATCATCTGATGGCTTTCCTTGGGGAGAAAGCCTTGGCCCATATCAGCCACGTCACCCCTTTTGCAGCAGCACCCTGCCGACTTCTAAACCCCGTAACTTTTGCATACGAGCTCCATTTTCGACGTTCTTTTTTTTCCATGCGTAGGTAAAAACAAGATCTACAACTTTCATTTAGACTTCATCGGCTAATTCTCGACCGATCTCAAATTTAACAGTAGGAGGTGTTTAGACTGTTAAATGACCGCGAAGAATTCGTAACTCCTTCATACGAACTCCGTTTTCATCCATCTTTTTACCATTGAGTTCCTATTAATGAGATCTTCAACTCTCATTTAGGTCGCGTAAGCCAAAAACCGCTCGAACGAAAATTCGAGTTTCGGGTCGTGCACTGCTAAGCCGAATCTTAGAAAAATCATAACTTCCTCATACGAAGTCAGATTTGGGCGTTCTTTTTATCGACGCTCTTAGTTTAACATATTCTACAACTTTTGTTTAGATTGCTAAGGCTAAATCTTTCTCTATCGTAAATTCACTATTTACGCTTCCCGGTGTCGTGCCGGTTTTGCCGTAAAACTTCGACGGGCCATAACTTCTTCGTTATAACTCGGATTTCGGCGTTCTGTATATGTACGGAAACCTTGTGACATATTCCACAACTTGGTTAAGATTATTTATTCTAAATAATCTTTTGTCGAAAAGTCGTTTTTGACCCCTATTGCCTCTAAATTGACTAGCCCGGATTTGCGGGCATTACATAAAGGTTTACAACATTCATCAAATGTGGAAAGTTGTGATGTCTTGAATAAGACAAAGACCGACTAGGACCAGTTTATGAAGTGTTTTTGATAAAAGCTACACTAACTGTTGAATATTTGTTTGTCAAGAAATGTTTATTGACAAAAGAATCTTATATGTCAAGGAGTCAGTGGGAGCCTTAATGGTCTTGAAAGGTTTCAAGAAAAAATCAAATAAACCTGAACGATCATCACTAGCACACGAATTGAGGTTTACAACCTATCTTGTTGACAATATTTTGATTATGTGCTGTTCCAATTAAGTTAATTATGCATGTAAGTTCTATGAGTTCTCATTTTGAACGCATAAAAGGCAAAGCACCTTAATCGATGAAAGGTACATTGATAGGAAAGGGTGAGCTGCTTAACTACTTGGAAGACATGGTGGGAAGCTGTGCTACCATAAAGGCAAGAAATCAAGATTAAGAAAGTTCGGTCCATATGAGTTTGAATTTGTCGTAAACTTTAGTTTTAACAAATTCACATGGATAGGAACACATACACCGCTCAAATCTAAATGTCATAAGATTTCCTCCTTCATAAAAATGATTGTGAGGAAATGCTTTCACTAAGAGAGATTTTAAGAAGATAGTGATTGTAAAATTGCATTCTCGAATTCAATTATGGTTACAGTATCCCTTTCCATAATTTGAATTATGAGGTTTCGCAATTAGTCTTAATTGTTTAGACACACATATGAACTATCGAAGGCAAAGGTGTATAAGTTCAAAAAGCCTTGATAAAAGATTATCAAAGCACTAAGTATTAGGAACATGAACTTAAGAAATTCAATAAGCATTGGTTTTCTGAAAGTTAAGATGTTTATGAATACATGTCGAAGCTAGTGGGAGCATAAGTGTTATGTTTTATAATAATCATCATGATAGTGGGAGCATAAAAGTTATGATTGTATGATTATTAAGGAAAGTATTGCAAGGTTAGCAATATTAATTATAGAAAACAAGAGTCACACTTTGCAAAGTCGCAATAGTTGAAGAGTTGTTTTGCTATAATTAAGGGAGAGAATATTATGCTTCATTTCAAATCAAAAGGTTTAGGTTGTGGAATGTTAATAAATTTAGTCAAAGGTACATAGTGTGTTCTTAAAATTTCGATTATGATTACGACATTCCTCTTCACAATTCGAATTTTGAGAACATAGCAAATAGAACATTATGCGTCGTGTCCCATACGCTTCGGGTATAGGATCGATTGCAAATGCTTTAATGTTTGACCATTCTAAAATTTCCAAATGTCTAGCACATTTAGAGGGAAAAAGGACTAGAATCGGTTTTGACTAAAATGATTAAACAACTATCAAAGGACAATCCAAAGTTCGACGAAGATTGGTCGCTTGTGAGTAGTTGGAAGTATAGTATTGGAAAATATGGAAATGTTTCCATATTGGATGGACCATATCGACATCATTATGAATAGATAAGATTCTATTAAGAATGAGTTGTCATATGGAAAATATGGAAGCGTGTCCATATTGGGAGTTGAATATTGAAAAATCTATGACTAGATTAGAAACCTTTATGCAAAAGGATGTTCGAAGGAATGTACTTTGAGTGAGAAACATCATATCTAAGGAATTGTCTTGCAACAATCTCCGATAGAAGACTTTATAATATCATTGGCAATAGTCTTTGTGACTTTGGTGCAGTGACATTATGAAAGGATAAGTTGCATAGAACGTTAGAATCTAGCATATTCTATAAGTAGCAAGAATTTGATATTCTTTCACATATGGAAAAAGGATTTGGAGTTGTGAAATGAGAATGATTGGAAATGTGTTCAATGTGATCTATTTCACAAAGTAAGAACCATAGGTAAACATTGTGTGCATGCTAGGAGCATGGGACAAGTGTAATAATTCAAGTAAGAAGTTGATTACCCGAATCGACAAATAATGAGTAATCAATATGGTGATAAATAAAAGGCATTTTATTTATACTCAAAGGTTTGAGGCCATATGGGATTAGTATTATTCTTGTGTTTCACATTTGCATGTTTTGACTTCCAGAATAATTGATTTTATTAAGAATAATCGAATTATTCGAACGGGACACAGTCATTCATATGGTGGAAGTAGATATGAATGAAGACTGTCGTGAACTGGTGTGTGGATTGTCTAGAAGAGTATTAGACATAAGCAAATGTTTGCTGCAACGTTCATGAGTGCTTATGAATATGATTTGAGCATTGGATTAAACCCACGCTCACTTGGATCACTCCATGAATTGTATCACGAGTGATTGGTGAGACGATAACATCTTATATTCTTGAAACCGAGATGTGTGAGTTGTATCTTGCAAATTGGTTGCACATTGATAATATGTAAACGCACCAGTAAATTGGTGTTATAAAACATATTGTTGTGTGTAATTCGGTGGGTGAGTGCAAGCAATCATTGTATCAAAGTTTATCCATTCCTTTTATTCAAAGTAGAATAAAAGCGATATCTTTGGGCCCCTCGATGGTTTAATGATGACAAACGTAAATGCTCAGCCGGGCTAGGGCTAATTTGATTTGTTCAATTAGTCAGTCGTCATAAATCGGAAATCGAGATATAGTACAAAGAGAATGATTTGAAATCATATCTCATATGATATCTAGAATAGAGGAATATATGATCCCTTATCTAAGGACACGCATATCTGATATGATCAGTGTTGACAACGGCTTTGGAAAGCTACGATTGCAGATCAGGATCTGAAGTCATACGCAGAATAGTTGTTAGACTTATCCAAGTGGGAGACTGTTGGATTAGTGTCTAAGTCCATAACTATTTTGGTATGTACTTGACCCGATGGTGCATGGTCCTTTTGGGTTGCCTTCACCAAAGCAACTTGATAGGATGAATTATGGAGAGAAAGGATTAAATATGATTTATTAATATATTATGGGAATAATATATTAAAGGAGAAATCATATTATTTAATTAATATTAGTCAATAATTAATTGGTAATTAGTTTTGTGACTAAAAGAGATTAATTAAACTTAAGGGACTAAAATTGTAATTATAAGATAATTGCAATTTGGGCCATGGATTGCCTTATGTTATAAGGTGGACGAATTCAAATGGGGAAGCCCATATGAAATCGTCCAAGGCCTTAAGTAAAAGGCTCCATGGGTTGCTTAGGGCTTAAGCAACCAAATTAGGGTTTCCTTGTTAGATAACCCTAATTGCCTCACTATATATAGATCCCTTAAGGACCAAAAACGTGGCTAAGCTTCTTGCTAGGGTTTTTACACGGTTTTGGCAGCCTCCATCCTCTCTCCTCTTCATCCTCTTGCTTATGGTGTTTGTAAACCATTAGAGGAGTGACACTTGTGAATCTAAGCCTTCCAAAGTCAATACAAGGAGATTTGGGATTGTTATTGCTAAATAACAATGAAGGTAACATTATAAACCTATTCTCATGTTAATATGATTATTAGAATGCTAGAATTAGGGTTTGTAGTCTTGGATTCAAAGCATGTACAATAGAGAAACCTAGATCCAAGCATTAGGGTTTGTATGAGCACATAGGATGTCTTATGACCAAAACCCATCAAGGATATTTATCCTTCCATGTGTTCAACATTTACAAGTGTCAGACCACCGAAACTCTAGAAAATTCCACCTGTCGAGGTCAATGTAAACACGAACCCACACCCCGAAGAGAAGCATGTGTAGTGGACATTGACAAAGTTGGATGCCCACTTGCTTCTAATCGAGTATTCATATGACAACAAATACCACTTGAGCATAGGAGTTGCAACCCTTGAGACCCTGTGCGGCCAGAGGTGCAGATCATCCGTTGTTAGGCTGAGATGGGAGATACCCAACCGGCAAGACGACAAACGCCCAACAGCACACTCACTAGACCCGAGATTACTCGAGAAACCACAAGAAAGATAGTCAAAACCCAAACACGACCTCAAACATCAACAAAGGAACTATGTAGATAACACCTTAAAACCTTGAAATCCCAAGTAGGGATCAGGGTACCATTTAAGGACTCCCCTTGAAGAAGACTAAATCGATTTGAAAGGTAAGGTAAACTAACTCCCCGATGCACCAGACCATTCGAGATCCTCGCATGGATCGGTCCGGTAGCTTACAAACTCCAACTACCCTCCAATCTTAGCAAATAACATCCTGTGTTCCATGTGTCGAACCTAGAAAGGTTCTGTCAGACAAAACCCTCTCAGTCTCACTAGACGAGATTAAGTGAACTAGAACCTCCTAATAGTTGATCAGTCTATCGAAAACAATGGATAGAAAAGTTAAGAACACAAAACAAAGCCGCATCCCTATTGTGAAGGTTCGAGAGAATGCTAGGCATGAACCGGTATTCACTTGGGAACGTGAGGACAAAATAAATCAAAAGTACCCTCACCTATTTCTTGCATTCATAACCCTACCCTTCGAAAGAATTTCGGGACGAAATTCCCTCTAACGGGGGGATGATGTCACAACTAGCACTTTTGGCTAGGAAATTCCGTCCTCAGGTAAGTAAGGACTATTGTGAGATTGTGCTAACATTCCTAAGTGCTCAACATGAGTTCCTAAGGAGCCAGAAAGTGTTAGAATGCAAATCTCTCCAAGCATGTGAAATCTCTCCCAAATCTCTCCAAGAATAGTGAATCTCTCCCAAATCCGGATTTTAGACCATTTCAGACCTTTTCTCCATTTTAAGGTATTTTAACGTCAGGAATCCCACCAAACTCGTGTTTTTCTTAACTAAGACCCCTAAAACCACTATTTTATGCTAAAATGAATTATTTTAAGCATACTCCTCATAAAAGTAAATGGTTCGGATTTAGGAAAACCTTATCCTAAATCAAGAAAAGGACAAAAGGATTGACTTTGTGATTTGATGAAATTCCTCATTTCCCATGCAAATCACAGTACTCCATGCTTTATCCACCAAAATATATATGCATGGACCACCAGATCCCCATGCATCAAAGATTCCTTTCCTTTTCTTATACTCCAAAGCAACGACAGTGAAGGGGTTAGACTTCACATATTCTTACACTTATTTCCTCTCCAAACTCATCTCCGAGCAAGAACAAGAACTTGCTGAAAACAAAATTCTCAATTTATCCCTGGATTTTTAAGGTAAATTCCTCCACCCATCTAATATTTTATAATATTTCAAGATGAATCCATATTATTTAATTCAAAATATGTGATGATCACCCTTAGGAAAGCATCCCTCCCAAGGAAGTTCCTCATCTCAGTCGGAGTTTAAGCTTGAGATCTTCACTCCATAACTCCAAACAACTCCTCAACCAACTCACGGTGAGCTTGATACCCTACCTTTTTCAATGTTTTAATGTTTTTGGGGGAGAGTACAAGTCAAATCTTGCCTAAATATTTGAATAATTGCTTATATACGTATGATTGTATATATGTGTAAAATATTATTAAATTAATATTTTAGTAATATACTCACGAACATAGGATTTCTCAATTTCACAAAGAACAAAGGATACTTTGTGCAAAAGAGTCTCCCAACTATTGAGTGTGTCCAACTTAACCCCTTTATATATGCTTTCATGTCTAAAGATAAAAGTTATAAAAAGGAACCTTACTAAGTGGATACCATTTCTAGTGATTTTTGAAAATAGAAACTTTGCGACTATTTTGTAAACTATCAGGGAGTATTTTTTAAATATTCAACATAAAAGTGTGCGTCGAGAAAATATACAAATAGAGCCTTTATGACAGAAAACTTTGCATGTCATAAGCTGCTGTCATAAAACTTCAAAGAACATAAGTAACGTTATATATGTCATAAAACAGAAAATGCGTGTCATAACCGGCAATTATAAATTTATATAAATTATAACTTAACACTTTTTCTCTTCACTAAAATGACTTATTTTTCAATAAACGAAAAGGAACGAACACGAGCACCTAGTTAACGAGCATAATCAACGATATGAAACGAGAACGATATTTCTATTCAATAAGTACGAGTTTCATTATTTATCTAACAAATAATGGATCTCTAACGATTGCTCAAAAGGTTGTTAATATTCTAGTCAGACAAATCTGAAAAGTACCTAAATTTAAAAATATTAGTGTATGTCTAAGTCCTGTAAGGAGTTATAGCCAGAGTCTCCTAGAGGGAGAGCGGGAATTTGTGTACAGATCTATACGGGGTTGACACCCCGCACCTTCGTTGTTCGCTACAGCTAGACAGGCCAGTCTAGGGTGACAAATGTCTTTTCCCAACCGAGGGCGCCTGAGAAACGCCAAAACAGGTACTCCGTCAGATTAGTATGGTTATAAGGACTCACTAGAATATGTTATATTAACTAGAAATTTATGTAAGGAAAACCTCATAAATAAATCTTGGAACGTTGTGTTGACTGTCCTACACGTGATAGGTGATGGTCCGCATTTGTTGTGTTGACTGTCTTTCTTCATCGCGTAGAATGTCCACAATAGCCATGTTGATTCTTTCTCCTACAAGTATAGAGTCGTAATACTACTATTTTTACAAATTAAAAAGTGTAAGACTCTATGGAAAATGGTTGTAAACGATTTTGATAACGATAAACTAACCCACACATATACATAGTTGGAAACTAGAACTTACGATTATTTTGTAGCAAAAAATATAGGATTTTCTGGAGAAAACGATTTTACTACGATTTCGATAGCGATAAACTAGAACGCACACACTCAATTTTACTCGATAAGAGGGACAAGATTTTCAATCATATTTCCTTTTTGCAAACAAGGGATTTTCCTTGAAGCGGTTGATTATTACTATTCAAAAGAACTAATCTCGGACACAACACGTTTTCTCAAATTACAATACTTTTCAAAGATCACTCCTTATAAGGATGAACAAAAGTAAGAACATACACACATATATCCACGATTTTTAAGGCAAGACTTCAAACGATTTCATAGAAAATATCGGATTTTCTGAAAGTACAACGAGAACGATTTTAAACAAGTGTAAATGATTTATTCAAAAATGCTTATGAACTCACTAATTTTTTAGTTGATGCTTTTCAAAACGACTTGTATTTTCAGGGATCTAGTAAGCAGGTAACGAGGGACGCTGATGCAAGATCATTTAGCTATAGTCTGAAGTTTTCTACTTATGTATCTTTTGTGTAACTCGAAGAACAAATACAAATGTAAACAATGTAAGTTTGCTATCTCAATGTAGGATGTTTGAATTGCTCGGTTTCTTGTATATTCAATTGTTATAATACTGCACAATGAAGTCACCCGCCTTCGGACGTTTTCGCCTTCTGGTCCGGGGGTGTAACTGATTGGTATCAGAGCATTGTTTATAGTGAACTGGTATATCTAGCCATACGAGATATACAACTATAAATAGAATGGGACTAAAACAAACTTTGTCTAAAAGTATACTTTAAAAAGATAAGTATTTGTAAAATTATACATAATTACTAACCTAGTATCATAACGAGAAGAAAACCAAAAGTAACTAAAGGTTGAACACGATAGTCAAACCTGGGCAGTTGTGTGATCATATATGGGATCAAAATAGCCTGATCAATTATATTTATTTGAGATATGACCAACATGTGCTTGGGAGTGATGGTGGTGTTGCAACAAACCTAAAACCTAACAACTCGAGAAACCACAAGAAAGATAGTCAAAACCCAAACACGACCTCAAACATCAACAAAGGAACTATGTAGATAACACCTTAAAACCTTGAAATCCCAAGTAGGGATCAGGGTACCATTTAAGAACTCCCCACGAAGAAAAGTAACTCGATTTGAAATGTAAGGTAAACTAACTCCCCGACGCACCAGACCATTCGAGATCCTCGCACGGATCGGTCCGGTAGCTTACAAACTCCAACTACCCTCCAATCTTAGCAAAGAACATCCTGTGTTCCATGTGTCGAACCTAGAAAGGGTCTGTCAGACAAAACCCTCCCAGTCTCACTAGACAAGATTAAGTGAACGAGAACCTCCTAATAGTTGATCAGTCTATTGAAAACAATGGATAGAAAAGTTAAGAACACAAAACAAAGCCGCATCCCTATTGTGAAGGTTCGAGAGAACGCTAGGCATGAACCGGTATTCACTTGGGAACGTGAGGACCAAATAAATCAAAAGTACCCTCGCCTATTTTTCGCATTCATAACCCTACCCTTCGAAAGAATTTCGGGACGAAATTCCCTCTAACGGGGGGATGATGTCACAATTAGCACTTTTGGCTAGGAAATTCCGTCCTTAGGTAAGTAAGGACTATTGTGAGATTGTGCTAACATTCCTAAGTGTTCAATATGAGTTCTTAAGGAGCCAGAAAGTGTTAGAATGCAACTCTCTTCAAGCATGTGAAATCTCTCCCAAATCTCTCCAAGAATAGTGAACCTCTCCCAAATCTCTCTAAGTATGCAAAATCTCTCCAAGAATAGTGAATCTCTCCTAAATCTCTCTAAGTATGCAAAATCTCTCGTAGAATAGTGAATCTCTACCAAATCTCTCTAAGTATGTGAAATCTCTCCAAGAATAGTGAATCTCTCCCAAATCTCTCCATTCATGTGAAATCTCTCCCAAATCTCTCCACGAATCTCAAATCTCTCTCAAATCTTCCTAAATACCTTCCTTAGTCGAAAACAGCTCAAAACCGGAAGAGGAAACCCCAAAAGGACCCTATTGGTCCGGAACCCTCTTGGTCCGGACTCCTCTTGGTCCGGACTCCTCTTGGTCCTGACCCTCTTGGTCCGGACTCCTCTTGGTCCGGAACGCTCTTAGTCCGGACACCTTCTAAGGAACAGGGAAGGCTCTCACCTTCGGAACACCCTTGTTTTGGATCTCCTCACTGCTCCGGAAGGTTTGAATCCGGAAGACTTCGCATGACTTGCTTCGGACATCTAGCCGCCTCGCATCCTCGGTTCGGACTTACCTGATCTCGCACCCGACTTCGGAAGTGGGCATTGAATTCGGAACTTGTACAGCACCTCCGAAACACACATGCTAGCCACTTCGGACCCTCGCAAAACTGACCCTCCACTCCGGAATTCTAAGTGGAGCTTCGGAATTCACCTTATGACTCCGGAATCCACCTCTTAGCTCCAGATTTTAGACCATTTCAGACCTTTTCTCCAATTTAAGGTATTTTAATGTCAGGAATCCCACCAAACTCGTGTTTTTCTTAACTAAGACCCCTAAAACCACTATTTTATGCTAAAATGAATTATTTTAAGCATACTCCTCATAAAAATAAATGGTTGGGATTTAGGAAAACCTTATCCTAAATCAAGAAAAGGACAAAAGGATTGACTTTGTGATTTGACGAGATTCCTCATTTCCCATACAAATCACAGTACTCCATGCTTTATCCACCAAATATCTATACATGGACCACCAGATCCCCATGCATCAAAGATTCCTTTCCTTTTCTTATACTCCAAAGCAACGACAGTGAAGGGGTTAGACTTCACATATTCTCTCACTTTTCTCATTTCCTCTCGAAACTCATCTCCAAGCAAGAACAAGAACTTGCTGAAAACAAAATTCTCATTTTTCTCCCTTGAGTTGTAAGGTAAATTCCTCCACCCTTAGGAAAGCATCCCTCCCAAGGAAGTTTGTCACACCCCAAAACTGGAACGGCGGAAAACGTTCTGGGGTGGAGGACGTCATGTCAAGTATCACAACATATGCAGTATAGTAATCAAAGTACAACAACCATTGCATTAATAGTAATATTTTTACATAGGTTAAATTTAACAATAAAATCAAAGTAGATATAGGAAATAACATAAGTTGCATCTCGGTACAAGGTTGTCTTCGCAAAAGCTCCCGGAGTGTACCTGTCTACTGACGACCTGAGAATACAAGTTATTTTGAAAGCGAGTATCAGCATTTTAATGCTGGTGAGTTCATAAGTATTTAATGAAATTGGTTATAAATACATGTTTTACTTCAAAATAATCTCACTCGATGATGATAATTTGAGTTTACAGAGTTTTAGAATTCTTTCCAGAAAATCCTATATTTTCTAATAAAAGTAGTCTTCTACCAAGACCCAATTGTTTTATGTTTAAACCTAGGAGTATCTCTACTAAAAGCAGTCTTCTACCAAGATCCGACTGTTTTATGTTTAAGGAGTAATTTCCCCCAAAAGTACCATCATTATCAAAATATAGTATATATTTTAATGAACATGTGAGAAGATCACAATTAAAGTAATAGGGAAAAATAATACTTTTCTTTAGCACTGACGCTGTTGTTTATAAAGAATAAAAATACAGACTCCAGGAAGTATTGAATGAACAATATGATGGGTTTTGAGCATTCTAACACTTCCTAAGTGTACATGCAACCCTAATAACCTTGGATCTATGTTTGTCTAGTTATCATGCAAAGTTGATTTCCAAGGCTCTGAGCCTATCTAGCATACATGGGGAACAATTTTAACTTGAATAAAAGATAGAACTACATACCTTGTTGTTGATTTTGATCCTTGAAACCTTGTGAGCCTAGCACCCCAAGTGTGATGCCTCAAATGCTTCACACAACACCAAATGCTATGGAGTAAACTTGGAGAGAAAGTATAACACTCTAAAAATCGGCTCTAGCCCTCTTGTTTCTTTGTCTAACCGATTTTGGGAGAACACATGAGCTTTATATAGTGTTGACACATCTAGGATTACACCATGTAAACCCTAATGTGTCATGACTCTTCATTTCCATGACCCATGGGTTTGTAACTCCTATGGAGCCTCCATGGAGCATCCAATAGGTTTAACCCAACTTGATTATCCATGGAGCCTCTTAGCCCACTATATAAGTTATGGATGATTTACATAATCAACCCATATATTTAATTAGTTATCTTTTGATCACTTAATTAATTCTTGATCAAACTAATTAAATAATATTATTAATATATTAGAACTTATAATATATTAATAACCACAAGTGTTATTTCTCTCATTTAGTCTATCCAATTGCATGGTGCCATGCAACCCAAATGGACCATGCGGGGTCGGGTCAAGTACATACCAGAAATAGTTTTGGACTTAGACACCTTATCCAACAGTCTCCCACTTGGATAAGTCTAATAACTATGACTGCAAGTATGACTTCAGGAACCGATCGGCAACCGTAGCTCTTTTCAAGGTTTCTCGGAACTGAGAAGATGATGGTACGCCATTTCAGATAAGGGATCATATAATCGTCTGTTCTAGATATCAGTCGGACAAACACATGGAACATAGTCTTGCTTATCGTCCAGCAGTTTGTTTCCCGATTTCCGAGTTGTTTGACAAAGAACTTAATTGAACACATCAACTTACTTCTGACCGGGCCCGGTACATAGGTCAAAACAAAATCATCGAGGGGCCCAGATATCAGCTTCTAATCCAAGAAGGAACAGATAAACTTCGACTCATATGCTTGTTCTACTACTTGTTAAATTACACACAAACGCACGTTTTATAACATCGAGTTACCAATGCGGTTTCATACGTTCAATGCATAACTAACTCATAGTTAACAAGTCATATCTCTAGGTTTGAAGACTTATATGATATTACCGTCTCGCGATCACTCGAGATAAATTCCATGAAGTGATACCAGCGAGCGTGGGTTGAATCCAATACTCAGAACTTATGAGCACTCATGAGTGTTGAGGCCATGTCCAACATCTTAGACCTCTACAACCAACTCATGACAGTCTTACTTCATATCTACTTCCAATATATGACTGACTGTGGATAATTTGAATAATATGTGAAACAACATAAATATTCTGGAAGTCAAAACATGCAAAAGAAATAATAGCAAACAATTAACAAAAGATAGTAACACTTTACTCATAAATAAATACAACTTTTATTCATCATAAAATGTCAATTACATTTTACAAATTTCAATATTATCTAACTACTAAACTAATATCATCCTTCAGCCCTATGCTCCTAGCATGCTGGAGATGCTTAACCCTACCCAGTCCCTTCGTGAGGGGATCTGCCGGGTTCTCATCCGATGACACCCTCTTTGCCACGAGGAGTCCTTCTTCAATACGATGTCTGATGAAATGATATTTCTGTCAATGTGTCTGGATCTCCCATGATCCCTTGGTTCCTTTGCTAAGGCAACCACACTTTCACTATCACCGAAAATCTCTATAGGCTCCGATATAGCTGGTACAACTCCAAGGTCTCCAATGAAGTTCTTTAGCCACATAGCCTCTTTTGCCGCTTCGCTTGCCGCTATATACTCTGATTCGCAAGTTGAATCAGCCACTGTCTCCTGTTTGGAACTTTTCCAAGAGATTGCTCCTCCGTTTAGGGTAAAGACCCACCCCGATTGAGAGCGGAAATTATCCCTATCAGTCTGGAAGCTAGCATCACTATACCCTACAACTCTCAAGTCATCACTCCCACCGAGGGTAAGGACCCAGTCCTTAGTCCTTTGCAGGTACTTGAGAATGTTCTTTACCACTGTCCAGTGAGCCTTAACAGGTTTCCCCTGATACCTGCTAACCATGCTTAAAGCAAAGGCTACATCAGGACGAGTACAGGTCATAGCATACATGATCGAGCCTAATGTCGAAGCATAGGGTACCCGACTCATTTCTGCTATCTCATCCTCTGTACTCGGGCTCTGAGTCTTACTCAGTCTAGTGTTACTCTGGATGGGTAACTCTCCTTTCTTGGAATCTTGCATGCTGAATCTCTTTAGCACCTTATCCAAGTATGTACTCTGACTAAGTCCAATTAGTTATTTACTCCGGTTTCTCAAGATCCTTATCCCTAGGATATAGGCAGCTTCTCCTTGGTCCTTCATAGCAAAACACTTCCCAAGCCAGGACTTAACTTCCTGTAGAGTTGGGATGTCATTTCCTATGAGTAGTATGTCATCCACGTACAGTACCGAAAAGCTAACTATACTCCCACTAGCCTTGACATATACACAAGATTCATCTTCACTCCTAGAAAAGCCAAATTCCTTGACTTTCTCATCAAAGCAAAGATTCCATTTATGAGGTGCTTACTTTAATCCAAAGATGGATTTCTCAAGCTTACACACTCTATTAGGGTACTCTGAGCTGACAAAACCCTCTAGCTGATTCATGTAAACATCCTCAGCCAACTTTCCATTAAGGAAAGCGGTTTTGACATCCATTTTCCATATTTCATAGTCATGAAATGCAGCTATGGCTAACAATACCCTAATAGACTTAATCTTGGCTACTGGAGAAAAGGTCTCATCATAATCCACTCCAGGAGTTTGAGAGAGGCCCTTTGCTACCAGTCGAGCCTTATAAGTGTGTACATTACCATCCATGTCGGTCTTCTTCTTGAAGATCCATTTGCACCCTACAGTCTTACGATCTGGCACATTGTCAACCAAGTTCCAAACTTGATTGTCATACATGGATTGTATCTCGCTTTCCATTGCCTCTTTCCATTTAGCAGACTCAGGGCCTGCCATTGCTACCGCATAGTTGTTAGGTTCATCTAGACCTACTGGTGTCTCATCACTAATAAGTGTCTCACCTTCCGCAGCAATATGAAAACCATAGTAATGCTCAGATTCATTCCTAACCCTTGTGGAACGCCTCAGAGGTACAACTGGAGGTATAATTGGATCAACAGGAGGTTCCTCCTCAAGTTGATTGCTAGGGTTTGAGGTTCCTTCACCACTTGACTCTTGAAGTTCTTCAAGGTCAATTTTCCTCCTACTGTCTCCTTGGCTTATAAACTCTCTCTCTTGAAAGACAGCCCTCCTTGCCACAAAGACCACATTCTCACTAGGTCTGTAGAAGAGGTAGCCAAAGGATTTTTGTGGGTAGCCGATGAAAATACACTTCTCGCTTCGAGGTTCGAGCTTTTCATGAGTCTCGCGTGTCACAAAAGCCTCGCAACCCCAAGCCTTGATGTGGGCTAGGCTAGGAACTTTTCCAGTCCACATCTCGTGAGGTGTTTTGGCAACCTTCTTTGTAGGGACCAGATTAAGGATATGGGTGGCAGTCTCTAAGGCATACCCCCAAAATGAGATTGGTAGCGTAGCTCGACTCATCATGGAATGAACCATGTCCAACAAGGTTCGATTGCGCCTCTCAGCTACACCATTCAACTGTAGTGTCCTGGGAGGTGTCAATTGTGAGACAATCCCACATTCCCTTAGATAATCGAGGAACTCAGTACTAAGATACTCACCACCACGATCGGATCGAACCATCTTAATGTTCCTTCCCAATTGATTCTCGACTTCCTGTTTAAACTCTTTAAACTTTTCAAAAGTCTCTGACTTATGCTTGACTAAGTAGACATATCCATATCTACTATAATCATCCGTAAAAGTCACATAATAACGATTAGCATCCCTTGTGGCATGTTTGAAGGGTCCACACACATCCGTGTGTACAAGATCCAATAAACCTTCACCCCTCTCACATGAACCAGTAAAGGGTGACTTTTTCGTTTTTCCAAGTAAGCATGATTCTCAACTATCATCTGACTTTAGGTCAAATGACTCCAAGACTCCATCCTTTTGGAGTTGGCCTATGCGTTTCTTGCTTATATGTCCAAGACGACAATGCCATAATGATGCTTTATCCAAGTTATTATCATTAGTAGAATCAATACACATTATATTATTTCATATGTTATCTACAACAGACACAGCTTCATACACACCATCACAAGGTAATGCTTTAAAATAAAACACATTATTATAGAAAGCATTTATTCCACCAGTTTCATTATCAAAAGAAAAGGTAAAGCCTTGTTTATACAAAGCATGAAAGGGAATAACATTTCTTGCCATTTCTGGCGAATAACAACATTTATTCAAATCTAAAGTAAATCCACTACTAAGCAACAAAGTATAAACTCCAATCTTGGTGACAGGTGAAACTTTCCTATTCGTGATGCTCAAGTTTATATTTCCATGCTCCACATTCTCACTTCTTCTTAGTCCCTGCATTTCAGAACAAATATGAATACCGAAATGGGTATCAAGGACCCAAGAGTTAGAATAGAGTGAATTATTAGATGAGATAGTGTAAATACCTGCATGGTGGGGTTTAACTTTCTCATCCTTCAAATCTTGCTGGTACTTTGGACAGTTACGCTTCCAGTGCACCTTTTCGTGGCAGTAGCAGCATTCAGCCTCTTTGGGATCAGAAGAAGGTGTAACGAAACCTTTCTTGGTTCCGCTAGAAGAGGAGCCATCAAGAGTCTTACCCTTGGTACCCTTCGAAGGGTTCTTTCTCTTCTTCCCTCTATATTTCCCGATTGCCAGGACAGGTGCTGAGTTTGGAGTAGTAGCAGGAGTGGTCACAACCGACTTACCTTTAAGACCTGATTCTGTGGTCTTTAGAAGTCCCTGAAGTTTGCTAAGTGTAACTTCCTCCTTATTCATGTGGTATGTCATGCGGAATTGATCATAACACGAAGGTAAGGAGTGCAAAATAATATCTATTGCTAACTCCTCAGGGAAGTTCACATTCAACTTCATCAATCGATCCACATACCTTTGCATTTTCTGCATGTGGCTTGTGATGGGTTCGCCATCTTTCATTCGGGTTGTGATCATAGAGGAGATGATTTCATATCGCTCTTGACGAGCACTCTGATGGTAGCGGTCCATCAAATCCTAGTGCATCTCAAAAGGATAGTAGTCCTCATAGGACTTTTGGAGTTCGGCTGTCATGGTGGCCATCATGATGCATGCCACTTTGGTAGCATCTCTTTCATGTGCCTCATATTCAGCAAACTCCTCAGGAGTAGCAGTTGGCTCAGGCACCTTGAGCTCCTTGTCAAGAACATATTCCTTGTTCTCGTAACGAGTGACCATCCTGATGTTTCTGATCCAATCAGTAAAATTGGTCCATCAAAGATGACTCTCCCACAAAGGTTCATGAGAGAGAAGGAGCTTGTAGGGTTTGAGCCAGGAGTAGCATTGTTGGAAGACATCTGAAAAGGAAGGAAAAAGGTTTAGTTTAGATATAAGGATAGTCCTTAATAAAACACCCAAATGTAATATTAAGGCTAGGATCCAATCACAATATATTATAACCTAGAAGAGGGATGTCGTAATCCAAGTTATAACATATTTGAAAGGTAGGTGAATGACGATTCACCAATTTCCACCATGAAAACGAAATATAAATTATTAGGTTTTATTTGGCTTTTAGAAATTCCTAGATTCTTTGAGATTCATTGAACTTTTCAATGGCATGTTTCAATCTCGAGTGTGCCCTTCATGTTTTGTGACTGGGATACCGAGGATCACAAAACAAGGTGTGAAGTAACCATGCAAATTACTTGGTACCTTTAATGTTTTTCACTTAATCGTTGTGCCGGTAAACCACACACGCTCCTTCCGACCTCATGAAAAACGTTAAGTCACTCTTTGCCTTCCTTGTTAAGTCCAAGTTAGTGTGCCGGTAAACCACACACGCTCCACCAACGACTTAAGCAAGGTGCAAAGTGTGATTTCATGGATTAGCACCTTATTCACATTTTTCCTAAAGTAACTAAGATTGGGAATTTATAAAACATTTAGTTACTTTATAATAATCATTATACTTTTAATGAGAATTTATAAGTCCTTGTCTTACCTGTTCGGCTAACAACCCTCCACCGGTCAAGCAAGCGGTGGGTGAGAGTGGACACCCATTAAGTTGCCATTTTATAGGCAACAACCTTATACCCACCTTATAGACCGACTTCATGAATGAGGCGTACTAGCGGTAAGACGACTTTGATCTTATACATACATATATATATATATATATATATATATATATATATATATATATATATATATATATATATATATACACATATATATATATATATATATATATATATATATAATTATTAAATCATAATACTATAAGTATAAGGGTAGAATTTTAACTTTTAAAAATCTAAGGGTTGGAACTAAAGTTTTAATCAAGACTTTACTTGTTCCAAAACATGAGGGCAAGTTTTATAAACTTTCAAAACTTTTCATTTCTTGTAACTTATGAGTTAATTAGAGTATTAAAAAATGAAGACTCTTCATTTTTCTAACTCTTGTGTTCTTTTAATGGTTTTAATTCAAGTGTGACTCTTGGTTTTCCATAACTTCAGGAAAAGTTATGGACTCCATTAAAACACATTATGATCAAGAATTAAACTACCAAGTAGGTTACAAGTAATTCCTATGATCATCTAAATTCATAAGATCAAGAACATGAATATCCATATCAAAGTTTCAAAACCATATGAACACATATCATTATGAAAAATTCATATTTTCCATTGTAAATGGATTAGAACAAACATTACTCCATCTAAAACAAGTTTTATAACACCAAAACAGTTTAGGGTAATGTTTCTAGTCCATTTCCAGCAGCAACAGTCGAAAATCTGCATTCTATGGCTCCTACTCGCCGAGTGCACTAACTTACTCGCCGAGTAGGATGAAGATACACATGAACTCGGCGAGTCCCCCCATGGACTCGGCGAGTTCATCAGGCAGACAGCAAGTTTTTCGACTTGTTTCAACTTTTTAGCACAAATAACAAACAAACAAGCCTAGGCTCTGATACCACTGATGGGTTTTGAGCATTCTAACACTTCCTAAGTGTACATGCAACCCTAATAACCTTGGATCTATGTTTGTCTAGTTATCATGCAAAGTTGATTTCCAAGGCTATGATCCTATCTAGCATACATAGGGAACAATTTTAACTTGAATAAAAGATAGAACTACATACCTTGTTTTTGATTTTGCTCCTTGAAACCTTGTGAGCCTAGCACCCCAAGTGTGATGCCTCAAATGCTTCACACAACACCAAATGCTATGGAGTAAACTTGGAGAGAAAGTATAACACTCTAAAAACCGGATCTAGCCCTCTTGTTTCTTTGTCTAACCGATTTTGGGAGAACACATGAGCTTTATATAGTGTTGACACATCTAGGGTTACACCATGTAAACCCTAATGTGTCATAACTCTTCATTTCCATGACCCATGGGTTTGTAACTCCCATGGAGCCTCCATGGAGCATCCAATAGGTTTAACCCAACTTGATTATCCATGGAGCCTCTTAGCCCACTATATAAGTTATGGATGATTTACATAATCAACCCATATATTTAATTAGTTATCTTTTGATCACTTAATTAATTCCAAAATTAATTCTTGATCAAATTAATTAAATAATATTATTAATATATTAGAACTTATAATATATTAATAACCACAAGTGTTATTTCTCTCATTTAGTCTATCCAATTGCATGGTGCCATGCAACCCAAATGGACCATGCCAGGTCGGGTCAAGTACATACCAGAAATAGTTATGGACTTAGACACCTTATCCAACACAATACACCTCGGAAAGTCTAAGTGAATGAAACACTGACTCCAGGCGGTATTAAGTGAACAATACGCCTCGGGGAGTCTAAAAGAATGAAATACAGACTCCAGGAAGTATTGAATGAACAATACACCTTGGAGAGTGTAAAAGAATGAAATACAGACTCCAGGAAGTATTGAATGAACAATACACCTCGGAGAGTCTAAAAGAATGAAATACAGACTCCAAGAAGTATTAAATGAACAATACACCTCGGAGAGTCTAAAAGAATGAAATACAGACTCTAGGAAGTATTAAGTGAACAATACGCCTCACAAAGTCTAAAATAATGAAATATAGACTCCAGGAAGTATTAAGTGAACAATACACCCCGCAGAGTCTAAAATAACCTTTAACCTTAAGTGGGTTGGTTTAAAGAATTTAAAATGTGGCCTAGTGTATAACTAGGAAAATAGGTTATGATGGTTCCATATATATAGAAAATACCGTGATAATACTTATTACCTTAAAGCCATGAATTATAAGGTAAATGTAAAGATACTCGTAACCATACTAATTGATGATCGAATAGTTGACGACCTGCTGGCGTAGGAATGACTGTGAAATTTGTCATCCCTTAGCTTGGTTGTCCGGGACTGTAGCTAGCAGTCAGGATATTGGAGTGTCTGTCCCGTATAGATCTATACACACAATGCCCGCTCTCCCTCCAGGAGACTCTGGTTACCAACTTGACAACGGTGGAATCCACATCATGAGGATGTATCTCGTGTTTTGATTTCTATAAACCTTTCTTTTTACTAACAAGTATATGTTTTTAGAATATAGATATAAATAAGTTCTCCTTCATGAATGTTAGGGTTGGTTTCTAAACTATACCTATTATAGTTTACTTGAGAGTTTATCTAGATGCCTTTGCTACCCAAAGGTGATGAATTGACTGATGGAACTTTTATGACTATATATGTATACATGATATATAACTAATATTGAAACGACCTTCGGACGGATAGCCGATACCCTAAAGCCACATCCAAACAAGGAAAAGGAATTAAAGAGAGTTAGCCTTCCTAAGTCCTTCAAACATTACTTATATAACTATACATATATAGGCATGCATTTGACAATATAAAAGTATAAAAGAAGTTTTGGTAAAACCTTTAAAAAAGCTTTATTAATCTAAAAATGGATTTTTATACTTTAAAAGAGATTTGAAAACCTTTAGCTGGATAAAACAGTTTAACATGCAAAAATCTATTTGCTATACAGTTATTAATCACATGTGATTAATATAATAACCCTATAGTTCAACTTGTATTCCCCCCCCCCCCCCCCATAAAAGCATTTAAAAATCATTTAAAAGGTTGATTTAGGGGTATGAACTCACCTGACGTGGGTGATTCGGATGAACGAACGGTATAGGATGCTAAGTGTCAAGTGAGGACTTGAACACACACGAAAATCCAATTTAACATGTAATGATACATTTAAGTATCTAATTAGTCATTTAACAAATAATTATGCAAGTAAGGACATCCTAAAGCATGAAAACACTTTGCTACAAGTGCTAGGAGTACCAACGGTTTCATATAAAGAGAGTATGGCCTCACAATGGAGTTTACTCCTCAAATGGTGGCCCTTAGGGGTGTTTACGGTTTTTGGACCACTTCCCCCATGAGTTTACGGCCATAAACTCATGGAAGTGGTGCCATTGGGTGTTCAAAGGTCCTAAACCATTCAAGGAATTATGCTAGACTCGAATCAAGGGCTTAGGAAGTGATTGGGGCTCGAAATGACCTCCCTTTGGTGTTTACGGTCCTTGGACCACTCCATGGGAGTTTACGGTCGTAAACACATGGGTTTATGGCCGTAAACTCATGTTTGTCCATTCCTTTCGTGTTTTGGTGTTTCTATCTTATGCATGCAAGGTTCTAGTCACTTATAAAAGCCATAGAAGGTGTTAAGGGCACTTAAACACCCTTTGACGGTGTTTACGGTTTTGGGAGGTCTCCCCAAACTATAAACTCATGTTTTCATGGGGATCTTGATGTTCTTCAAGGGTTTAACATGTATTCTAAGTGAATAACTTGATAGGAAGAGTGTACTTACTTATAGGAAGCTTGAAAAAGTGATTAGAGCCCAAGAACACTAGTGTGTGTTCTTGGTATTCTTGATGAATACTTGAAGATCTAAGAAAAGAGGAGATTTCCATGGATGAAATCGAGTATATACACTAGATAAAGTGTTATATGAACGAATCTAGGAAGAAAACACTTACATTTTGGCGGATTTGACGGAATGATTTTATAATAGTTGAGAGAGAATTCTTGGTGTTCTTGAAGTTGGAAGTGAAAAATGAGCTAAAAATGACTAAGTGTCATATTTATACTCTTTGGGGTTTACGGCCGTAAACTCCATGTTTACGTCCGTAAACTCCAAACTTTTGGAGTTTCGCGACATACGTGATATACAACAAACTCTAAAGTATACTTCCTTATTTTTGTTTGCTTGACGAATATAAAATAAAATACTCGAGCGGGCTTAAATCCGACCAAAAATGTTTTGAGATGAATTTGGCGAATTTTTGATGTGCTTGATTGCGGAGTTTATACAAATGAAAATTTCGGGTTGTCACAAAGTTCCTCATCTCAGTAGGAGTTTAAGCTTGAGATCTTCACTCCATAACTCCAAACAACTCCTCAACCAACTCAAGGTGAGCTTGATACCCCACCTTTTTCAATGTTTTAATGTTTTTGGGGGAGAGTACAAGTCAAATCTTGCCTAAAAACTTGAATAATTGCTTATACACGTATGATTGTATGTGTGTGTGAAATATTATTAAATTAATATTTTAGTAATATACTCACGAACATAGGATTTCTCAATTTCATAAAGAACAGAGGATACTTTGTGCAAAAGAGCCTCCCAAGTATTGAGTGTGTCCAACTTAACCCCTTTATCTATCATGTCTAAAGATAAAAGTTATAAAAAAGAACCTTACTTAGTGAACACCATTTCTAGTGATTTTCGAAAATAGAAACTTTGTGACTATTTTGCAAACTATCAGGGAGTATTTTGTAAATATTCAACATAAAAGTGTGCGTCGAGAAAATATACAAATAGAGCCTTTATGACAGAAACCTTTGCATGTCATAAGCTGATGTCATAAAACTTCCAAGAATATAAGTAATGTTATATATATGTCATAAAACAGAAAATGTTTGTCATAACCGGCAGTTATAAATTTATATAAATTATAACTTGAAACCTTTTCTCTTGACTAAAATGACTTATTTTTCAATAAACGAAAAGGAACGAACACGAGCACCTAGTTAACGAGCATAATCAACGATATGAAACGAGAACTATATTTCTATTCAATAAGTACGAGTTTCATTATTTATCTAAAAAATAATGGATCTCTAACGATTGCTCAAAAGGCTGTTAATATTCTAGTCAAACAAATCTCAAAAGTACCTAAATATAAAAATATTAATGTACGTCTAAGTCCTGTAAGGAGTTATAGCCAGAGTCTCCTAGGGGGAGAGCGGAAATTTGTGTGTAGATCTATACGGGTTTGACACCCCACACCTTCGTTGTTCGCTATAGCTAGACAGGCCAGTCTAGGGTGACAAATGTCTTTTCCAAACCGAGGGCGCCTGAGAAATGCCAAAACAGGCGCTCCGTCAGATTAGTATGGTTATAAGGACTCACTAGAATATGTTATATTAACTAGAAATTTATGTAAGGAAAACCTCAAAAATAAATCTTGGAACGTTGTGTTGACTGTCCTACACGTGATAGGTGATGGTCCGCATTTGTTGTGTTGACTGTCTTTCTTCATCGCGTAGAATGTCCACAATAGCCATGTTGATTCTTTCTCCTACAAGTATAGAGTCGTAATACTGCTATTTTTACAAATTAAAAAGTGTAGGACTCTATGGAAAACGGTTGTAAACGATTTTGATAACGATAAACTAACCCACACATATACATAGTTGGAAACTAGAACTTACGATTATTTTATAGCAAAAAATATAGGATTTTCTGGAGAAAACAATTTTACTACGATTTCGATAACGATAAACTAGAACGCACACACTCAATTTTACTCGATAAGAGGAACAAGATTTTCAATCATATTTCCTTTTTGCAAACAAGGGTTTTTCTTGAAGCGGTTGATTATTACTATTCAAAAGAACTAATCTCGGACACAACACGTTTTCTCAAATTACAATACTTTTCAAAGATCACTCCTTATAAGGATGAACAAAACCTCATAAATAAATCTTGGAACGTTGTGTTGACTGTCCTACACGTGATAGGTGATGGTCCGTATTTGTTGTGTTGTCTGTCTTTCTTCATCACGTAGAATTTCCACAATAGCCATGTTGATTCTTTCTCCTACAAGTATAGAGTCATAATGCTGCTATTTTTACAAATTAAAAAGTGTAGGACTCTATGGAAAACGGTTGTAAACGATTTTGATAAGGATAAACTAACCCACACATATACATAGTTGGAAACTAGAACTTACGATTATTTTATAGCAGAAAATATAGGATTTTCTAGAGAAAACGATTTTTCTACGATTTCGATAACGATAAACTAGAACGCACACACTCAATTTTACTCGATGAGAGGAACAAGGTTTTCAATCATATTTCCTTTTTGCAAACAAGGGATTTTTCTTTAAGCGGTTGATTATTACTATTCAAAAGAACTAATCTTTGACACAACTCATTTTCACAAATTACAACACTTTTCAAAGATCACTCCTTATAAGGATGAACAAAAGTAATGACATACACACATATATCCACGATTTTCAAGGCATGACTTCAAACGATTTCAAAGAAAATATCGGATTTTCTAAAAGTACAATGAGAACGATTTTAAACAAGTGTAAACGATTTTATACAAAAATGCTTATGAACTCACCAACTTTTTAGTTGACGCTTTTCAAAACGACTTGTATTCTCAGGGATCTAGTAAGCAGGTAACAAGGGACGCTGATGCAAGATCATTTGGCTGTAGTCTGGAGTTTTCTACTTATGTATCTTTTGTGTAACTCAAAGAACAAATACAATATGTAAACAATGTAAGTTTGCTATCTCAATGTATGATGTTTGGATTGCTCGATTTCATGTGTATTCAATCATTATGATACTGCACAATGATGTCACCCGCCTCCGGACGTTTCCGCCGTCTGGTCCGGGGGTGTGACATCAGTGCATTGCCTTTTGAGATTATCTATGGGAGGAAGTGTTGCACACCATTTTGTTTGGGAGAGGTCGGCCACAGAGTTATTGGTAGGACCGAGGTAGTTCTTTAGACTACCAAGCTTATCTAGCAGATCAAGCAGAGACTATAGACAGCCCAGAGCCGGCAGAAGAGTTATACTACCCGGAGACGATCGGACATCGAGTTCTAGGTGGGAAATTTGGTGCTTCCGAAGGTGTCACCTTGGAAGTGTGTCATCCGGTTTCGGAAGCAGGGTAGGTTAGGCCCACGATTTATCGGTGTCTTCAAGATTATCGCCCGTGTAGAAAGGTTGCATATTAGTTGGATTTGCCTGAGGAGCTCAGTTAGATCCACAACACCATCCATGTCTCTCAATTACAGAAGTGTTTAGCTGATGACTCTGAGGTGATTCCTTTCACTGACATTTAAGTCGATGAGCACTTGACTATATGGAGAGATTGATTGCAATTCTCGACATAAAGACAAAGACTCTGCGCAGCAAATTGGTGAATCTAATGAAGGTGGAGTGGCAGCACCGGAAGGGCTCTAGGTGGACGTGGGAGCCGGAGGATGAGATGAGAGAGAATTAACCCCAATTATTTGTAGTGGCGGACTTCAAGTACGAAGTCTGATTCAAGTGGGGGAGAGTTGTAACATCCAGATCTCGAGATACCTTGTATTTTCAATTTTTGGCATTTTAGGGTTTTTCAGGACATTGTGGAGACACCACGAAGTGGAAAATCAAGTTAAGATTGCATGTTTTTTTTTGAGCTGTCACGACATAGCAGTATATGGCCATGGCATGACCGCTGGCAAGTGACAAACCCTATTTTTCGGGTTTCGGTCCCTATTTAAAGGAATAAGGATGTCAGGGTTAGCTCACCCTCATCCTCAATCAGCCTCCTTAATACCTGAGAAACACTAATCTCCTTCCTCCTTTTTTAAGCCCTTTTTGATGTTCTTTGAAGCCATTAAAGGAAGAAATATTAAGAAGTGAGCTAAGATTCAGCAAGCATGTCATCATCCTTTGTTGTATCCCTCTCTTGGACCTTTGTAAGTGTTCAAGACTTGTTTTTCATCATGATAGATTGCTAGATCTTGGGTTTTGTCCTTAAATTTCATGTTCTTGTTGGTTCGGGTGGTGATATATCATAAAGTTTGCATCTTTATTAATCTCCAGGTCATTTGGAGTATTTGGTGCCTTAGATCTGGATTAGAAATGAGTTTTGGTGTCATGCATGAGTTTTTGGCCATAAACCCTCATTTTGACCTAATTGGAGTTCAAGACATGCATTTGACATGCATGTCAGAAAAACATGGATTTTTATGTTATTTATGATGCAAGAAACCTTCAGTGCTAGAAAACAATCCTTTAATGACACGCAAACCATGACACGCACATGTTTACGATACGCAAAAGTGTGTGTCCTAAAAATAATGTCATCTATCCTAAATATTGAAGGATTCGGGACACGTATTTTTGCGTGCCGTAAAATTATTGTCACATAAGAAAATTAAAAACACAGAAGGCACCTGTAATAAAATCTGTATCATGAAAACTTGTCGTTTTATATTTTTCAAACGCGCGTCTAAGTTCTAACTATTAATTTCTATAAAAAAATCGAGGCACCTATTATTTTGCTCATCTGCCTCTCTAAAAAACCCTAGTTTATCATTGTTCTCACGGTCACTAACTATCATCTTTCTCATAGCGTTACGAGATCCAGACATTGAAGAGGCGAAGGCGGAGGCTCAAGAACAATGGCATAACCCTTATTAGTAGCCATATCAGGAAAAGGAAAAGAAAATCCCCAAAAATTAGAAAATTTTTTTGGCGGGTTCGTTTCATCTCCCTCTCCCGTTCCTGTCCACTCTCTGCTACCTATGTCAATATGCCATAGTTGTTGTCGGCTGCTGCAACACCGCTGTGACCATTTCTTCCATCACCCACCACACTCAAAATCGATGAAACCCTACCATCTCCTGCTTCCAACAAATCAAATGGGATGCATTTATGAAAAGATAAAACTGGCAAACAAATTGCCCAATTACGATTTGTCAAATCAGAAATAAAGTAAAGAATCCTAACTTCCTCCAAAATGAGGTACTTATTTCCTTACCCTTCTTCATAAAATGATTACGTATTCTTTCTTTACCCTTCTCCATTTCTTTATCATATTTCTTTTCATAAAATGGTCTCTTTAGATGGAATCAGAGAGGTTGCTAAGAAAGGAATTGACTGGAATGATGCTGACAATTGGGTTGTAGAAGTTCAAAACATGCTTAAGAAATATGCACATAAAGTGTTTGTAGAAATGCCAAGAGAGAGAAAAAAGAAGGTGGTGAAACTGTTAAAACTGTGGTGACAGTATTGAAGCTAAGAGGTTCTTCACTAAATTCGTCTAGAATAAGGTACTCCATGAAATTGGTGTCAATCCAAATGTATCTTTTCTTTTTGCACATGTTTCTATCTTATAAGGAGTTCAATTTATTATTTGGCTTCACGAGTTCTTCATATTTGTAAAGGTGGAAGCAAGCATTGAATATAATTAGGCTGGAGGTGTGGTGCCACCGAAACCGCACTCCCTTCGTTGCCACGTAAGTGTCACGTCATTTTTACCACAAAAGTGCGGTTCTTTGCCACACCCAAGGAGTGGTGCCACACTTTATTTTTTAAAAAAAAAATAATTTAAATAAAAACTTTAATTTCTCCCCAACCAATCACAAGCTAGTCAAATTATCCCCACCCAATCACAAGTTGCGGTCATTTTTTGTCGCACTGCGGTTCGAACCGCACCCTGGGGGCGGTGTTCGCTGCTTATGTGGCAAAACCGCGCTCCCTCTACCGCACCACTCCCTCAAGCCTTATAGGCATGAAGGTCCACGGAAATTATGGTATTTAACATAATTTGGGATGAATCTCAAAGCTTTTCAACAATGTCAAAACTATTAGACCATATTTACTGGTAAGTATATTGCAAGCCATCAGCATAACTCAGAACTCATGGTCTGTAATGTACTTGATTGTCTATTGAAATCAGGGAGGAAGTTGGAGGGGACAACTTTTTCCTTTTTGGAGCAACAACAGATGACGTTCCCAAGTTCAGGAAAGATCAAGAAAATGGACTGGTTAGAATACAAAAAAATATTTGATTTGTGAATGGTTAATTAAATATTATAATTTATTTATTTTTCTGAATTTGTAGTTTAAACCGGATCCTCGATACGAATAGGCTAAATAATTCATAAGATCAAAGGCGTTTGGAAGCTATGACTACAATCCACTTCTTGATTCTTTTGAAGGGAACTCAAAGTATGGACGCGGGGACTACTTTCTTGTTGGACATGACTTCCCAACCTACATAGACATTTAAGCCAAAGTAGATGACGCTTGATATATATATATATATATATATATATATATATATATATATATATATATATATATATATATATATATATATATATATATATATATATATATATATATATATATATATATATATATATATATATATATATTAAATACTGTTATATCTTATATGTTATTTAATTATTTTGAATTTAAATTTTGATAACAATATTTTTTATGATTGCAGCTATTTTAGGGCGACTTTCTTGGACAACTGTGTATAGGAACATTCAACAATATCCAGAAGCATATACATATAATGAGATTGTAATTGTTCGAATTGATGCACCTATATATTTTGCAAATACAAGCTATATAAAAGACAGGTGAAAATTAAAATTAATATTAATATCGCCTTAGAAAAAACTTAAATAGATTGTGTTAAATATTAATTGTATAATTTTAGGCTCCGGGAATATGAACCTGAGGTGGATCAATGTTGCAAACGTGGGCCCGAAGTTGAAAGAATATATTTTGTAATACTGGAAATGGCATGTAAGTATAATACACTAGGCGAATGCCCGCGCGTTGCACAGTAGGATAATTATGTAGTTTAATATGGTTATATATGGTTTAATGTATTGTGAATAAGTCATACATAACATGTATATTTCTTGATTTACAGATTTTTTTATCATAATAAATAATGAAATTTTTTTACTATTAGTTTAAAATTTTAAATGTAATTTTTATGTACACATTAGTATCTAATTTAATTAGTTGATGATTGATTAGATATAGATTCTCATTTGTGGTCGTCTATTTATGTGGAACCTCATATAATTACATATTTAACGACTTTGTTAGTTTTACTATTGAATAGAAAATGGTGCCGTATTTTAAATAAATATAAAAAATCTCATTCTCAATCTATTTTAAGATAGTGACATATTTTAACTTAATATAAAAAATCATACTCTATAACTAATGAAAAGAAAAAACGGAGCCAAAATTTTTAACTATAATAAAGTTGATTTCAATTAAAAAGTTCTCAATCGAACATAATATCATTCAATAAACATCATAAGATATTACGTTATATTCAAATTACAGACATCATATTTGTAAGAGTCATTCAAAATATATGAGACTATAATGCCTAATACAACAATGCAATAATCAAATGGCCCTAACATATTTTAAATGAAATATAATTATAATATATTATCTATGCAACTAAATTTATGTACAACATGTGAGATTCGTCTACTATATGGTATTCTTATAATATATTATATTATAGTATAAACATTATATTTGGAAAACCACTTTGAGTTTTATTGTAGTTTATAACATTAATGTGATGGGCTGTATTTGACACATATTTGTGTATTTATATCTATATTATATAATTAAAACAAATCTTATATAAACATCCAACCTAAATATTCATCTTCAAGTTTTCTTTCTTCGCCACGTAAACAAACTTTTGTTATAAAGCTAAAAATGGAATAAAAGACACTTAATTGTATGATCATGATATATTGTATTTTGACTGGGGCTTGTACAAAACATGCATGAGCATATATTATTAATTTATCTCTTGTTTTGGGTCATTCGAATAAGATAGCTTCAAGTTTTCTTTCTTCGCCACGTAAACAAACTTTTGTTATAAAGCCAAAAATGGAATAAAAGACACTTAATTGTATGATCATGATATATTGTATTTTGATTGGGGTTTGTACAAAACATGCATGAGCATATATTATTAATTTATCTCTTGTTTTGGGTAATTCAAATAAGATAGCTTCAAATCCAACGTATCAAACGGATTACCCATTTACTAAAGTCTAAAACCCAAAAACTCAAACATGTTCTAATACCATACAAATACATGATGTTTTAGCAAATTATTATCTCATATGAATTACCATTGATTATGTGTGATTAATTATTAAGAAGGTGAAAAGGTTTGAGAGTTTCAAATGCATGAGGTTTTAGCAAATTATTGTGGGGGGTTTCAAATGCATGAGAATCAAGAGAAAATGCATGCTTTATAAGTATGTAAGATATATAAAAAACATATATTAACATTTCACAAAAGTATTCATAATTTCATTTTTTTTCTTTTTCTTCTAGCTGTTACTTATGTGGATTAAAGTGCACTTCAAGGACTAAAAGTTGTATCAAGAGTACAATTCATGAGATATTCATGTAAACAATATTTGTATATGAGTATACGTTTTCATTTATATTATGAATGTTATTTTTTGGGTGTAAATGTAATTTTTGTGATTTGATGATGCAGATAACTATTGCTAACCCAAATAAAGAAATACTTTTGACACTATTGAAATGTGGATTGATAGAGCAAAATAAGTAAACGTCTTTCAAACCTTTTTATATATCTTTATAAAATGACCAAAATATCTTACCTTCTAACTGATTTTGTTATTGTGTTATAGGGAAAGCAATGACAGAACAATATCTCAATATCCAAAGGAGATTTAGAACATACAGGAATGCCTTGTGCCATAATAATAATAATAATAATAATAATAATAATAATAATAATAATTGCATAGCTCCAGCCTCCATGTCAAGTGGTAATGTATTTTACCTACTTTTTTAATACTACTTTTTAGAAAGAATAGTGGCAAATAAAGATGGTTTGATATAATAAATAAGTTTCATTTCATGTTTATATTGTTTATTATGTATTTTTGTATATTATGCCCTTGTAATTGTCATAATTTTCCTAGAATGCAAAGTCCGTTGTGTAACACCGTAAATTTCAAAACAATTTTTTGCATTTTATAAAAACACAAATCATTTAACATTCATAAAAACATTAATGTTTGAAACTCAATCCATGCTATATAAAATTCCCAAGATATGATAACATAAAATCTCGTGTGTGTGTATTGATCAAGCCGGCGCCTTCCCACGGTCATCACTAGTACCTGAAACAAATAACACCAACACTGTAAGCACAAAGCTTAGTGAGTTCCTCAAAATACCACACATAACACATATTAGCCACTCGAGGCTATAACTCTGTGGGTCCGTGGACCCTACTATGTGAACCCTCTGGTTCTAACTTTGTGAACCTTCCGGTTCCAACTCTATAAACATGCACAACATAAATCACATAGAAATAATGCAGTACAACACATAACATACATATAGCATACAAATATTCTGTCACATAACTCTGATTACCTACTCAAGGTAAAGTATAGTGAGAAGACTCACCTCGCGTATCTCGCTAACTCGCAAATCCTGGAAATCACTCGCGCTCGATCCCCCGAGCTATAATCCTCCTATAACATAATATATCTCTAATTAACACTTTCACAACTAAGGTTGACTACCCCTATCAAGTCAACACTGGTCAACTCTAGTCAACGGTCAACTTTGACTGGACTCGGCGAGTGCATTAGAGCGACTCGGCAAGTCTATACGTGCTCACTGACTCCCTAGGATCCTCTCTTGACACGTCGAGTACTTCCCTGACTCGACGAGTTCCACCTGGCATGAATCGCGGGGCTACCACGACTCAACTCGCCGAGTCTCAAGAACAACTCGGCGAGTTCCAGCTTGACTCAGTCCACCCGTCAACCCTCTCTGACTCTCCCTGACTCACTGAGTCAACCCCTTAACTCGGCAAGACCACTCGCTGAGTGGTTATGGATAATCTTCATGCTACTCGCCTAGTCTATTCTTTAGACTCGGCGAGTCTATGTCATGTATAAACTCAAACTCACTCCTGAGGTCAGATCTGTTCCAATAACTCCTAGATCCAGTCCTTCCAAGCACATACATCACGTAAAGTTACAATCTTGGTGCTCATGCAAAGGTCCAAAGGCCTTATTTGATGATATGGTCTCTAGAATGCTATTCTAAGCTCATGGCCTCCATTAACACTCATAAAGATTAAGGGAATAGGGTCTCTGGACCTCTTTGGGTCCAGATCTAAAGCACCAACACAAGAAGAGGCCAATTACTCCATGGATCATTCCACAAAGAAACCCTAACTCTAAGATTCACACCAAGGACTGAGAAAGGAACGAATGGTTACCTCAAATGAAGTCTCTGAGCTCAGAAATCACTAGATTAGCATCTTCTTTGGTCTCCTCTTGCCTTGATCCTCTTCTATATGCAAAAACACCCACAAATAGTCAAGGATCTTCCTCTTCTCTCTCACAAAACGCTCAAAGACTCTTTAGGGTTCTCTCTGGGGTTGGTGGCCGCAAATGACGGCCATAAGCCCCCTTAAATAGGTCTCATACCCTGGAAATTAGGGTTTCATTAAACAGCGTGGACTCGCCGAGTCCGGACGTGAACCCATGCCCAAACTGCAATCATACTCGGCGATTTTGAGCTCCAACTCGCCGAGTCCCCTCACAAATCACCAAAATTATAAGAATAAATAATACCTGGGAATCTGGGCTGTTACAATTCTCCCCCACTAGAACTAGACTTCGCCCTCGAAGTCTCGCTCTGCAAATAACTCCGGATGTTGCTCACGCATCTCACGCTCCGGCTCCTAAGTCATCTCGGACCCCTTCCGATGCTGCCACTGAACCAAAACCAAGGGTACCTCCTTGTTCCTCAGAACCTTGATTTTGTGATCTCTGATTGCCACTGGTCTCTCAGCATAATTCAGGCTCGCATCCACCTGAATATCCTCTAATGGAACCACTATCGACTCATCGGCTATACACTTCCGCAGTTGCGACACATGGAAAGTGTCGTGAATCTGCCCCAACTCTGCTGGCAAATCCAAACGATAGGCTACCCGGCCTACTCTCACGATCACTCGGAATGGACCAATATATCGTGGCCCCAACTTGCCCCTCTTCCTGAATCGAATCACTCCTTTCCAAGGAGAGACCTTCAGGAGTACAAGGTCGCCGACCTGAAACTCAAGCTCGGACCGGCGTCTGTCTGCATAACTCTTCTGACGACTCTGAGCGGTCAACAACCTCTGTCTGACATGCTGGATCTGCTCTGTCGTCTGAAGCACGATCTCTGTACTGCCTATCACACGCTGTCCGACTTCTCCCCAACAAATGGGGGTCCGACACCTCCTCCCATACAACATCTCAAAGGGAGGCATATCAATGCTCGAATGATGGTTGCTGTTGTAGGAAAACACTGCCAAGGGTAAGTATGTATCCCAACTTCCCCCGAAATCCAACACACATGCCCGAAGCATGTCCTCGAGCGTCTGAATCGTCCGCTCACTCTGCCCGTCCGTCTGGGGTGATATGCGGTACTAAAATGCAGCCTAGTACCCAACCCAACTCCTCATGAAACTTCTTCCAGAATCTGGAAGTGAAACGTACATCTCGGTCTGAGACAATCGAGATCGGCACCCCATGCTGAGATACCACTTCCCTCACGTACATCTCTGCTAACTTCTCCGCGGAAGAACTCTCACTGATAGCAAGGAAGTGAGGGCTCTTCGTCAACCTGTCCACAATCACCCAAATTGCATCAACTCCCCTAGCAGTCCTTAGCAATTTGGTGATAAAATTCATGGTGATCTGTTCCCACTTCCATTCGGGAACCTCCAACGGCTGCAACTTACCATGCGGTCTCTGGTGTTCGGCCTTAACCCTACGGCAGGTCAAGCACCTCTCAACAAACCACGCAACATCCCTCTTCATACAGGGCCACTAATACTCTTTCCTCATGTCCAAATACATCTTAGTGGCCCCCGGATGGATCGAAAATTTTGACCGATGAGCCTCTTCCATCAAAATGGTACGCGTTCCTCCCACAAACGGCACCCAGATACTCCCCTGGAATGTCATAAGCCCCCGACCATCGGTAACGAAATCTGAAATCAATCCAACAACTCGCTCTTTCTTCTGCATCTCAGGTTGCATAGCCTCGGCCTGTGCCCCACGAATGGCGTCCAACACTGGAGCTATCACGGTCAATCTCAAACATACATCCCGTAGCGAGGTGCTCTCCGCCCTGCGGCTCAGTGCATCGGCTACAACATTAGCCTTGCCTAGGTGGTACAGGATCTCACAATCATAATCCTTGACCACATCCAACCACCTTCTCTAACGCATATTTAGGTTGGGTTGATCCATCAAATACTTTAAACTCTTATGGTCCGTGTATATCGTACACCGAACCCCATACAGTTAGTGACGCCAAATCTTGAGGGCGAACACCACTGCCCCCGACTCTAGATCATGGGTGGGATATCTCGTCTCATGAGGCTTCAGCTGCCTCGATGCATATGCTATCACATGCCCTCTCTGCATCAGCACTGCTCCCAACCCCAAGATCGATGCATCACAGTATACCACAAAGTCCTCCATCCCTTTCGGGAGGGCTAACACCGGGGCTTCGCATAACCTTTGGCGAAGCGTCTCAAAGGAGGCCTGCTGCTCGGGGCCCCATGAAAAAGTGATACCCTTCCGGGTCAACCTGGTGAGTGGCACCACGATCTTGGAGAAGTCCCTGATAAATCTCCGATAATAACCTGCCAACCCTAGGAAACTCCTGATTTCGGAGGGTGACCTCGGCACCTCCCAACTCATCACCGCCTCAACTTTGGCCGGGTCGACGAATATCCCTTTCTGGTTAACGAGATGACCCAGGAAATGGACCTCTCGCAACCAGAAATCACACTTGGATAATTTGGCATAAAGCCTCTCCGACCTCAGAACTCCGAGGATCTCCCTCAAATGCTCCTCATGCTGCTCTCTAGATCTCGAATATACCAAAATGTTATCGATTAATATAATCACTGACCGATCCAGCATCGGCCTACACACTCGGTTCATGAGATCCATAAACACTGTCGGGGCATTGGTGAGCCCGAAAGGCATCACCACAAACTCGTAATGCCCATAATGCGTCCTGAAAGCTGTCTTCTGGATGTCCTTATCTCGCACCCTCACCTGATGATATCCAGACCTAAAATCAATCTTGGAGAACCAAGATGCTCCCTGTAACTGATCGAACAAATCGTCGATCCTCGGCAACGGGTAACGGTTCTTGATTGTCAGCTTTTTCAACTCCCGGTAATCAATGCACATCCGGTGTGAACCATCCTTCTTCTTGACAAACAGAATAGGCGCTCCCCACGGCGAGCTGCTCGGCCGAATAAACCCCTTCCCCTGCAGCTCCTGAAGCTGCGAGGATAACTCTTGCATCTCTGGAGGTTCAAGGTGATAAGGCACCTTAGCGATAGGCGCGGCCCCCGGAACTAAATCGATACTGAACTCCACTTGCCTCACAGAAGGCCACCCGGCAACTCCTCTGGGAATACATCCGGAAACTCACACACTATCGGAACCTCCTCAAATGACCTCGGCCTCTCGGGATCCACCCGTGTATCCATCACATACGCCACAAAACCCTTACAGCCCTGCTGTAGACACTGCCTCACCCTAGCGGCCGACAAAACGCTGATCCAGAACGTGTACCCTCGCCGTACACCGTAAGAACTCCCCCACTAGGGTCTCGTATGGTCACCAGTTGTCGCTCGCAGTCGATAACAGCACCGAATCAGCTCAACCAGTCCATGCCCACAATGACACAGACATCACCCATCGATATAGGAATCAAATCAATCGGGAACTCAACACCGAAAATCTCTAACACGCATCCCCGGAGAACCTCCGTGGAATATATCACCCTCTCGTCAGCTATTGAAACTCTCAGAGGCCGACTCAATGCCTTACGACTAACACTGATATGCTGACTAAAGGCTGAAGACACAAAAGACCGACTCGCACCCGAGTCAAATAACACTAAGGCAGGTACATAATTCACAAGGAAAGTACCTACGCATAACATAATATAAGCATAATATCTCAACATTAAAATAAATACACGAAAGAATACATACCAGCCATGACATCGGGCGCTACGCGGACCTCCTCTGCGGTCAACTAAAAGGCCCTCCCTCGTGCCCTCGGCGCCTCGGCCTTCACTGGCCGACTCTCGGTAGCGCTGATGGTGGCAGGGGCAGATCCCTGAGATGATCCTCGCAATTGCGGACACTCTGCCTTCCGGTGTCCGGTCTGGTTGCAGTGGAAACACACTACAAACCCCTTGGGGCAGTCCTTGGCCATATGCCCCTCCTTGCCACACTTGTAGCAAGATCCCGCTCTATAGACTCCATCATGACCCTTGCCGCACTTCCCACAAGTGCGGCCCTTCTGGCTCCCTGATTTGGGATCAGCGGGCTTGGCCCGCTTGGCTACCGGCTGAGACTATGCCGGTCGCCGATCCCTCCCCTAAGACTCCGCCTCCTCCCTGGCCTGAGTCTCTAGCTCAATCTCCCTCTTCCAGGCATTTTCCTGAAGCTCGGCAAATGTCCGGTACGAGGAGTTCGCCACAAACTCCCGAATGTCCCGCCTCAAAATACTCAAATATCGGCTCATACGTGCCTGCTCAGTGGATACGTGCTCAGGGCAGAACATCGCCCTCTCGTGGAACATCCTGGTAATCACCGTAACAGACTCAGTACCCTGCTTGAGGGTCAGAAACTCGTGGGCCAAACACTCTTTCTCCACCTGGGGAACGTTTTCATCTCGGAACATGGCAGTGAACCTCTCCCAGGTCACCGCCACAAGCTCAGCAGGCGTAAAGTGCGCCGTCACAAACTTCCACCAGTCCTTCGCTCCCAAGCAAAGCTGGTTCAGCGCGAACTGTACTGTCAAATGCTCAGGAGATGAGCAAATGAAGAAACACCCCTCTATGTCAGAAATCCATCTCATAGCCGCCACCGGGTCCTGGGTCCCATCAAACTCCAGCGGTTTTGTGTTGCTGAACTCTCAGAACAGCAACGCATCACCACCCTGCGGCCTCGCGACAACAATAGCTACGGTGGCCGCTGCAACAGCAGCCTCAGAAAGAGCAGCATAACGCTCGTCGAAAGTCTCAATCAACATGGTCTTAATAGACCCGAACATCTCTGGTATCTCGGCCCTGATGGCCGCAGCCACCTCCTCATGGATGATCCGGCAGATCTCCTCATCACTGGCCCCACTGCTCTCAGGCATAAGACGTGTCCTCACCATGATCTACCTCTGAAATACAACATACGATAAATTAGAATCCATTCAAGCATACTCACACTCAACAACTCATTCTTCCTTGATCTTCGGTATTCCAAAGATTCTTACTTGGGCTGTACTCCGCCCCGGTGCTTTCAATAGTACGGGCCCAATACTACTGTCCGCACCGTATCAGAATACACTCCGAGTCCTCCTCTTCGGATCCCAAATTCCAAGTACTCTATCATGCATAATCCACTCTCTAACAGATCTCTCATAAACCCCTCGCTGCTACCTACTCACTCTCAAGCATCTCATAGCAGCTCACCTATTCCTAGGCTAAGGCATCACAAATCAGGCCACTCTAGTCCTAATAGGAGTAACTAGCCTACTCTAGCATGAGAATACATCATATCAATATCAATATCACATAACATGAGGGTATTTTGGGAAATCACCGTTCGGGCGTGGACCGATCGTACACACAACTCTGCTCTACATTTTTCCAAAAATCTTTTACTCTTTTTGAAAATACCTCTCAAATCCTCAGTTTGAGTTCAAATACGCCCGAAGGTGTACTCGAATCCCTCAAACCAAGGCTCTGATACCAACTTGTAACACCGTAAATTTCAAAACAATTTTTCGCATTTTATAAAAACACAAATCATTTAACATTCATAAAAACATTAATGTTTGAAACTCAACTCATGCTATATAAAATTCCCAAGATCTGATAACATAAAAATCCCGTGTGTGTGTACTGATCAAGCCGACGCCTTCCCATGGTCATCACTAGTACCTGAAACAAATAACACCAACACTGTAAGCACAAAGCTTAGTGAGTTCCCCAAAATACCACACATAACACATATTAGCCACTCGAGGCTATAACTCTGTGGGTCCGTGGACCCTACTCTGTGAACCCTCTGGTTCTAACTCTGTGAACCTTCCGGTTCCAACTCTATAAACATGCACAGCATAAATCACATAGAAATAATGCAGTACAACACATAACATACATATAGCATACAAATACTCTGTCACATAACTCTGATTACCTACTCAAGGTAAAGTATAGTGAGAAGACTCACCTCGCGTATCTCGCTAATTTGCAAATCCTGGAAATCACTCGCGCTCGATCCCCCGAGCTATAATCCTCCTATAACACAATATATCTCTAATTAACACTTTCACAACTAAGGTTGACTACCCCTATCAAGTCAACACTGGTCAACTCTAGTCAACGGTCAACTTTGACCGAACTCGGCGAGTGCATTAGAGCGACTCGGCAAGTCTATACGTGCTCACTGACTCCCTAGGATCCTCTCTTAACACGTCGAGTACTTCCCTGACTCGACGAGTTCCACCTGGCATGAATCGCGGGGCTACCACGACTCAACTCGCCGAGTCTCAAAAACAACTCGGCGAGTTCCAGCTTGACTCAGTCCACCCGTCAACCCTCTCTGACTCTCCCTGACTCACTGAGTCAACCCCTTAACTCGGCAAGACCACTCGCTGAGTGGTTATGGATAATCTTCATGCTACTCGCCGAGTCTGTTCTTTGGACTCGGCGAGTCTATGCCATGCATAAACTCAAACTCACTCCTGAGGTCAGATCCGTTCCAATAACTCCTAGATCCAGTCCTTCCAAGCACATACATCACGTAAAGTTACAATCTTGGTGCTCATGCAAAGGTCCGAAGGCCTTATTTGATGATATGGTCTCTAGAATGCTATTCTAAGCTCATGGCCTCCATTAACACTCATAAAGCTTGAGGGAAAAGGGTCTCTGGACCTCTTTGGGTCTAGATCTAAAGCACCAACACAAGAAGAGGCCAATTACTCCATGGATCATTCCACAAAGAAACCCTAACTCTAAGATTCACACCAAGGACTGAGAAAGGAATGAATGGTTACCTCAAATGAAGTCTCTGAGCTCAGAAATCACTGGATTAGCACCTTCTTTGGTCTCCTCTTGCCTTGATCCTCTTCTATGTGCAAAAACACCCACAAATAGTCAAGGATCTTCCTCTTCTCTCTCACAAAACGCTCAAAGACTCTTTAGGGTTCTCTCTGGGGTTGGTGGCCGCAAATGACGGCCATAAGCCCCCTTAAATAGGTCTCATACCCTGGAAATTAGGGTTTCATTAAACAGCGTGGACTCGTCGAGTCCGGACGCGAACTCGTGCCCAAACCGCGATCATACTCGGCGAGTTTGAGCTCCAACTCGCCGAGTCCCCTCACAAATCACCAAAATTATAAGAATAAATAATACCTGGGAATCTGGGCTGTTACACGTTGTTATTGTGTGTATGTAGTATTTTTTTACCAAACAGCCCCTATATACATCTTTTTAGAAGAAAGTCCATTTTGCCCCTGCTGAAATCAAAACCTGTATGTCTAATATTTTATTTTATGTTTTATGCCCTTGTATACATACTGTTTTTTTTTTTTTTTGTAAAAAAATAGTGATTTTAACAGTTTTTGTCCAAAATGCCCCTACATACTGCTTGTTTGATAAAAAAAAAATTATGATTTTAAGAGTTTTGACAAAACTTCCCCTGCATTATTTTTTTTTTCGTTAAAAAATAGTGATTTTAAGAGTTTTTGACAAAGTTGCCCCTGCATACTTTTTTTTTTTTTTTTTTGACAAAAACAATGATTTTAACAGTTTTAAATGTGAAGATCATTTCTTAGTTTGTTTGCATAAATTCTTTCTTAGCTTGTTTACATAAATTCATTTTCTGTCAACTCCTTTCAGGACAAAAAGAAGGAGAGTAAGAACTTATAGTCATGCAAGTACTTTCATTATTTTTCTCATTGATATTTTAAAGGAAGTGTCTGATCCAGTTTATTGAGATTTGTTGGTTTATGTGAATCTAATGGTTGTATGATTCAAATTTGCATGTATTGTTGATGTACATAGTGTTAAGCAAAGTAGCGTGGATGTTGTGAAGGTGGTCAACAAGTTCTTGTAGTTCAACTATTAATTGTTCATGAATTTCATCTCTTTCACATTTGATGTATTACATTTTCCTATTATTGGAACGATTATTTGTATGACATTAAATTTTATGCAATGGATTGTATTTTTTGTATATCATATTTTATTTTCTATTATGAGACAGTAAATGCAAATCTAATTTGAAAATTAGTAAATCTATAAATAATATTTTTTTTAAACATTTAAAATCACGATACGTAAAAATGTGTCATCTTCATTTATGACATGACCTTCCTTGATAGGGGCTTTAATGATACACATTGTGTCTCGTAAATGCTCAACATGCAAATGCGTTTCGTCTTCCTTTATGGCATGGCTTTCCTTAACACAAATTTGTGTGTCATCTGTACCCTTTTATGACACACAATGTGTGTCATTAAAGGGTATTTTCTAGTAGTGCTTTCTGGGAGTGTTGGACTAGAGGTCTTCAAGATTAAGTGCTTATTGATTTAAGCCAAGTTGTGTTTTGCCCCCTTTTGGATCTAGGAGTGAAATCTCTATCTCTTGGAGAATCTAGTGTGTCATTAAAGGGTATTTTCTAGTAGTGCTTTCTGGGAGTGTTGGACTAGAGGTCTTCAAGATTAAGTGCTTATTGATTTAAGCCAAGTTGTGTTTTGCCCCCTTTTGGATCTAGGAGTGAAATCTCTATCTCTTGGAGAATCTAAAGGCATAAAGTTAGAAACTTTATCCACTTAGACCATAGAATTGACCAAATCTGAGCTTTGGAGCCCTTAGAATCGAAGAAAACGGCTTAAACCCATTAAGTTGTTAGGAGCCCAATACCCACGACATGGCCTTAGGTGGCCATGGCATGGCGACTGGACTAAGGCTCGTATGTTTTGTCGTTTAGCGGCCACGTCATGGCAACCAGCTGGAGGTTGACTTTTGACCGTTGATCGTTGACTTTGACCCAATTTGACTTTATGTCATCTAGGGTAATTTGGGTAGTATTTGAGGTGTAGATTGAGGATTGGTCCCTCTTTTGCTCTATAGATCACATGTAGATTCGATACTCGTATTTACGTTCTTTCAACTATCATCGCGGTTTTGAGGTGAATTTTCTCACTATGCTTATGGGTTGAAGGCACCAAAGCCGGCCCATTTTTTGTGTTATATACTTGATGTAGGACCATTATATGGCTAATTGTTATTTGCATATGTCGACATATTCGGATGGTTAGGCTGAGGTAGAAAACCAACAAACCCAGATGGAGGGGTTGAGGTACTGCTTCGTACGGTGAACCATTTAACTCGAATGGTTGGGTTGAGATTCTATGTCAATAAACCCGGATGGTTGCGTTGAGACTCTACGCCAACAAACCCGAATGGTTGGGTTGAGGCTAAGGCCAACAAACCCCTATATGCATGCATTGCAATTGTATTTCTGATGTGTTGGGTATTTTGGCAAAATCTTGGGCTTACAATTATGGATTTGTTGTTTCATGTAGTTCAGATGATTGGGGAAATGCGAAGGCTTGATAGTAAACAGTTTTTGATTTCTCCTTGTTTGGATACTCTAATTTTTGGGATATTCGTATTTGACATTTATATTTGTGACTTGGGTTTTATGAAAACAATGATTTTATTTAAATGAAAAAAAAAAAATTATCGTGATTTTTCGGATCTACCCTAATAAATAAAAATGACTTTGCCACATGTCCTCTTCTCATTCATTTGGACACATGTCATTTTCTAGAAATTTTAAATTTTTCTATTTTCCACTTGTCATTTTATTGTATTTTTTATTTTATTAAATTAAAATCTAATATATATGTAAGATATTTATTAGAAAATGGTTTATATATGTAATGTATCTAATGCATTAAAGTCTCATTAATTTTAATAATTCAATAAATTTCTTATTTTTCTTATAAATTTAAAGTTTTCAAATTGTTAAAATTTTATATTTAATTTTTTTTTAAATAAACCCATGTAATACATGGGTCTCACACCTAGTATTTCATATATGAACCTATGTGTTTTTAGACCACATAGTATACATAATTAACCCGTATTGTCCCACATATGTTACGCACAAATATGGTATGGATATGTTAGCATTATTAGGGTTAGCACTATTAAGGTTGAGGATTCGTATTTTTTGGTTTCGGGGATCTTAGTGATTGAAGCTAATAAAATATCATTTTTTAAAGGTAACATTTGTTTTTAACTTTTTCTTGTGTTTTTTAGTTGTTATACAACAACATATAACCAGTCGATGTTTTCTTCCGCAAAATCATGTAGGACGTACAATGAAAGCATTTTGTAACTTTAATTTTCTTGTTGCATATATATTTTTTATTTTTATTATGTTTTTCATTGTTACATATGGTGCATTGTATTATCCATATACAATCTTGGTCACCAATGGTATGGATAAGGATTGGTAATCAAGTCAGAAAGTCAGCTCCTATGTATGTATACCTTAATGTATACGTTTTCGGTACTAATACTATATAATTGGGAAAGTCCTTTGTACCATACCAGAAATATCGAACACTAAAGTTACGAAAAAACAAAATTCGATCCTGGACCATATTTATATATACGAATCTATTTAGTCCGATTCCGGTTCGTAACCACGTGATTAGGAAATAGTGCTACTTGCTCATCCTTAATATTTAACTAAAGGCAACACTCTCCTAGGTGTTGTTTGTTTTTTTAAAGTAAAAATCCATAAAGTATGCGGACCACCTCTATAATCTTCTGCAGTAGAAAATATGGACCAAACGGCTGCAGACTATAATAAAAAGCATGCTTGTTTTTTTAACATTTACATGCTGCTGCAGATATTAAAAAATTAAAATAAACTGATTTTATAATCTGAAAATAATTTTTTAATACCGAAAATTTAATAATGTATGACATTTCGGCAATAATTTATGATATTTCAGCAAAAAATAATTATATTTTAACAAAAAATAAAGATATTTTAGCATAAAATAATGATATATCATCAAGAAATTATTATTATTCAATATAAAAAAAAAGAAAAAAAATTCAACAAGAATAAACAAAAAAAACGAAAAAAAGAAATGTGAAATAAGATTTCAGCAATATATAATCAATATTTTAGCAAGAAAAAAAAGTGGATGGAAGAAGTAGGAAGAGACAAAACAAGTGTTGCGCCAAGAAGAACACGTGTAGAGGCTTTTTAATATGAAGACTCTCGAAAAACAAACAACTGCGAGATGAAAAGTGTTGCGCGTGTGCTGCGCCGTGCAGCAATAAGAAGTCTGAAGAGGTTTTTTCCAACAACACCTTACTCTACCAATATACTGTCAACAAAATTTATCCTATTTTTCATTACCCTTTTTAGTATTTAAAAAACGACTTCAAAATAATTATCCAAAGCTCTGTATGAAAATAGCTTCTAACAAACTGCATGAACTAGGGAAGAGGTTTTTTTATTTATTTATTTTTTTTATTTTTTTATTTTTTTTCTTTCTGATAAGCTCATTTCAAATATATTTGTTATCTTAATTTTTTTTAAATCACTATACTTTGGATAACCATCACAAAAGTCACTATATTTGAAAACTTCACAAAAGTCATTATGTTTTGGACAATTATCACAAAAATCACTATATTTAAGTTTTTTTTCTCAACTTTCACATTAATGATATGATGTAGGGATGAGCGTGAGACGGAACATGTACCAACCGATATCGTTCCCGATTTTCTGAAAACCGAATTTCATCAAAAGTTAATCCCGAGTATCGAACCGAATTAACACTATCGGTACCGGTACCGATACCCGTCGACATATTCGGATTTTGAAGTGCCGAACATTGTCCCATATTTTTATATTCGGTACAGTTTGGTACCGGTTCCGATACGGTATCGATACGGAATCGGTATTTGATGCAAACTGTTCATCCCTAATATGATGTAACCAAATAGTATTAAGTCAAAATGTCATATCATCAAAACTGACACTTTATCATGTCATCTTATTTGGAAACCTAATTGTGCGGTTAAGTTGTTAGAATTATATCAAATTTGTAAAGGGGGAGTCCAATTTGAAATAAGAAAAATACAGTATCAAAATTAATTTTCACAAAACTTAATAAATTTTGTGCAATTTGCCTAAAATAAATTGAAGTATTAGATTATCATCAATGTTCCCTTGTACTTGTGTAGAAGCTCATATACGAGGGTTTGTGAATTCAGTAAGCAGTTTTAAAATAACTTATTTATTTGTATAGTTAAAAAAAGTTGTACTAAAATATCTTTAAAAATGTTAGTCCTAGCTTTTGTAATTATAATAAAAATGTCAATAGAATCAAGAGTTGTCACTATAGGAACATCCATAATACACCTTTTACATGATCTTTCTAAAAAAATATATTTGAAAAAAAATAATGAAAAAGTTTTCGTCTTATTGCATGTGCCTTTTCAATCAAAGCTTATTCAACTAAACTTACAAATTTACTACTTTTTGGTAAGGTTTTTGAATCATTATGGTGCTTTTTTCAATGAAAGCTTTATTGTTGTGATTTGTGAATGCTCTCAATGCTTCAAATTTCAGTTTTCGAGACTTTAATAGTTTGATTGTCGTGACTGCAAGTATCTTTCATTTACATGTTAACACCAAATAGTTATGTATTTTCTCCAAATATGGGCCAAGTATACTAAGGCCGAATGGCTGGTTCAATGTATATCCCATTTGTAGTAACCGTAAAAAGATCCATCCAAATCAAGGTCCGAGTTAATATATCTGATAGATTAAACAACACCACATCTCCCTAATGTAATTGTTCGACCCCCTCCCCCC